>NC_048894.1:127963042-128023805 GCF_011077185.1 Oxyura jamaicensis | reverse complement strand
GAAAGGAAAGGAAAGGAAAGGAAAGGAAAGGAAAGGAAAGGAAAGAAAAGAAAAGAAAAGAAAAGAAAAGAAAAGAAAAGAAAAGAAAAGAAAAGAAAAGAAAAGAAAAGAAAAGAAAAGAAAAGAAAAGAAAAGAAAAAGAAAAGAAAAAAGGGAAAGAAAAGAAAAGTCTGATATCACAAGTTTTTTCAAAACTCTGTTTTCTTCACCTGGGCACCCAAAATCATTAAACATTTCTAACTTTTTTTTTCTTCCCCCCACACCTCCCCCCCCCCCCCCCCTTTTATTTTTTTGGTCATCCTGAATTCTCCCTCTGTAAAAGAAAGGAACAATGGAATTTCCTCACCTAAATGGTTTGCATGGAGAAAAAGCAATGTTTTTGAAGCATTCAGATGCTGTGGTAAGTGCATATTCTCACAAAGCACACAAGAAAATTAATATATCTACTTTTACAGGAGGTTTTAAAAAGTGTCAGATTGTTAAAATTACTTAGTCAAAGGACCACAAAGTGAATGAAGAAGACTTCCCAAAGAAGGAAAATAATTTGATTATGTAATGAAACCCCACATTGTTATGTGTACACTTCAAAGTGTGAATTAATGTTGCACAAACAACTTTAATTCTGTCATCTAACTTACCAGTTTTGATCTTTGCTTTCTAAAATTAGCTTATGTGTGAGCAAATGTATGTGTAAAAGTATGTGTAAAATACAGTAGGCTGATTCTAATGTAGATGCTCCTTTACTTGGATCATTATACCACACACTGACACCTGAAGGAGCATTGATAATAGGCTGTTTATTAAGTCTTAACACTTTCATAGTCTGTATCATGTCCAGAACATGATTTAATTATTTAATGTATTAGTTTAAATCTTTGGAAGGATTAATATATTTGGAGCTCTAGAGTCTGTAGGCCACATTTTGGCACTGATATGTTTCCTAATGGAAAGTTACTTCTGTAACTGTCTATGGATTTGTAAAGCTCATAGTATTTTTCTCCAGTCTTGAATATAGTACTGGATCTCTCTTGCAGGAATATAGTGTAATTCAGTGTATTCACCCCAGGGGATGGGAAGGATTTTAATGTGTCTGCTGATAACACTGTGGATTGAAAAATACCTTCTTCACATACATACCAGCAGATATTAATTTACATTTTGTGTCATGATAAAGTTAGCTTTGTGGATCCGGAAGAAGGTATCCTGCCAGAGATTTTCTACATCACTTGTTCCACATGAATGCAGACAGAGTGGGGGAGTGTTCACATAAATCTGCATCTTTCAGGCCATGGCCTGTAGCTGCCCCGGGTTTCCAATAGAAGCTATTGCTTTCTGAAGAGCCATTTGTACTTGAGAGCAAAGATCTGCTTCCAGACCTCTGTTACCATGGGCAAGTTACCCATAGCAAGTTAGGACCAATGATGGGAAGCTAGACTTCCCTAAGCATCCGGACCAGCGGCAGTTTCCTTTGCAGCTCTACCACTATCATTAAGGGGCACAGAAGTCCTCAAATGGCTTCAGTATACCATCAATTACACCAGATTATTGCTAGAAAATCAAAAGCATATGAGAGAGACACAATTGTAAGATCTGACCTCTTCCCAAAGTAGAGAAAACAAACAAACAAACAAACAAACAAAAAGAGAAAGCAGTGAATATGACTCTGGGGAAATGAGAATGTAAACTTGCCTTTTAGCTTCAACAATATTTTTTAAGGAGAAAGGGACATTTTGTCTTCAGAGCAAATCCTGTAACCTTCATTTAACCAGTAAAAAATGACTGAGGTGGGCAAGATTATGAAGGTGAAGTTCCGACAGATATTCTTCCATCCCTGCTAGGACAAAGGTTATGCTCTTGTCTTTTGTGTTTCCTGCCATTTTCTTCCAGACAGCTGAACCATTCCTTCTGAAAGGTGTCTTTGGTCTGGGGCCCTAAAAGCTCATATAATATCTTCAGCAGGTTTGTGTTTCTTTTTTTTTTTTCATTTTTTTTTTTTTTTTTTTTTTTTTTTTTCTCTCTCTCCACCCCCCCCCCCCCTTTCTTCCACTGAAACCTGTTTTGAGATTCTTTAAGGGCTTGAGGTGTGTAAGCTTATAAAATTGTGGCAGCAGCAACAGCCTTGAAGAGGATACAATAACGGCTGTACATCTGCTACAATGTTCTTAAGTATTTGCGGCATGCTGGCTTAAGCCTGTCAGTTTTTGTAAGGGCTACCTGTTACAATGCACCTAATTAGCTTACTGGCTATTTGGAGACAGCTCTACTGGTTTTTCTATCATCCAGTCTTTATTAAGTGAGCTGTTGCTGAGACGAATAGGTTCTTTATAATGATGAGGTCCTTTTTACGCTTATTAGTCCTTAAAGCAAGCCTCTTCTTATAGAACAAAGTTCTCTCTCTCTCTCTTCTTTCTTTTTTTTTTTTTTTTTCCTTAAGACTTAACATTGGAAGAAGTAAAACGATGCTTTTTTTTTCTTTCTTTCTTTCTTTTTCTTTCTTTTTTTTTTTCTGCTGCTGAAGTATTTTATTAAAAGTTTTAGTGGCTGCACTAAGAGCAAGGTGCCTGTGCCTTTAATCATTTTCATCTTTAAAACAGAACCTTATATTTTCACATCTTCAGCTGTCCCAGAGGGCAGCTAGGCCATCTTTAACAACATTAATTTCTCTTTATGACAGGACTAGTGCTGCCCCAGGTCTTCAGAACTGCCTAAAATGTCTGGAAAAGTGGATAATGAAGAGGATATTAGAATTGTAAACAAGAACAATTTGGTAATAAAAACCATATATTTTCTCCGTAGGACTTTGGGCTTAATATTGCAGCAGCAAAAGTGTCACGAGTCATAATTTGTTGATGGCCACTGTACATTAGTTACTGTAGGAGCATGTGCATAAAGGGCAAGAACTATTGGCTTTGCATTAAAGAACATCTAAGATGGGTAATTCTAATTTACTTGTTTTGATCAATCCCTTTTGTTTGCTTTTATCATAGCATAATTCCACACATACACACATGCACACTCACACACACAAAATAAATCTGTGTTGTAAATCCTGCAGCTAGTTAGGAAAGTCTGCTTAGTCTGCTTTCCCTATCTGGGAGTGCTGGTCAGGCAGTGCTCACCAAGATTGGAGCACCCCAGCCTCAGGTGCCAGCCTCACCTCCACTGTGTAGTTGAGTGTTGCAGATTCCTGAACAGCGAGTCAACTGAAGGACTGAAATGCTGGTATCTTTTCTGGTACGATTATATATTTTACTAGCTGCACATCCCTGTCTCTGCCTACCCATACATCCTTTACTGCTGACAGGGTTTATGAGTGTAATATGATGGAGTAAGAAACAGTAGATTTTTCCCCAGAAGCCGAGCACAGCTCTTTGTCCGCAGAGAATGTGGGAGGGAAGTATAAAATGGTAAGCATTGTAGTCTGCAGATGTCATAAACAGGGCTATCTTTTCATCTTAAGGTGCACAGCCACTGAGAAAGTTCATGCTATACTTAACCTTTGGCCCTCTGCTGATCTTTTGTTGCTCTGTATTAGTGTGCTGAAATCTGAAAACATAATCCTTACAATACCTACCACCTTTCAGTAGTATGGTTTTCCTTCATAATTTGCATTGGCTGTGGCTAGCTGCCCGAACAGTCCGGCTTCTTATACCCAGCCACCAGATTTTAGACTTACATGATAAAAGAAAAGAAAAGAAAAGAAAAGAAAAGAAAAGAAAAGAAAAGAAAAACACACACACACAAACAAACAAACAAACAAAAAAACTCAAAACCCAAATCCCTGACCATATTGAAATATTTTATATTAGTTGACAGCAATGTTATGTGGTTCCCATTAGAAAGTTATAGGCTTAATCAGTCGTCTTGTTTACTTAGAGCATGCAGTATTTCAGCACTAAATGTTTTAAGCTAATTGGTCCAATACTAAAGTATCACATTATGCACTTTCATGAGTAAAATAAATTGGCTGCATTTTCTGGGTTTCTTCCTAGAGTATATGCGTTCCTCCCCCCACCCCAGTCAGGACAACAGCTTTTCTGTCATTAATTCAACATCAAATTATTTCCTTGGTGACTCAGTCCTGAGGCTAATGAGCTGCCTGTGCTTGCATTTCGCTCCATTGTTTTTAGCGGGGCTTCGGATGCAGGCGTATCACTTTAAGGCTGGGTGGCAAGAGTGGGATCATTCCCCAGACAGGGCTCACTCAGCCTTGATATGAACTGAAAGGCTAAAATGAGCGCTCTTCTATTATTTAGGCACCTGTCCAGAGGTTGGAAGAAATCCTACTTGTGCGGATTTAGCTAAAGAAAGCAGAGATAACCACCTTGCCTTCTGTGTCTAATAAGATGTGAAAGGGGAGAAATAATGAGTATTATGCTGTATTCCTCATGTAAAAGGCTGAGAAACAATACTTGCTGAACACTGGCAGCAATTCCAGTCATTTTCAAATGAAAAGGACTATTTGTTTCCAAATTACACCAGCCACTGGAATGCGTACATAGATGGCTCCCAAATCCTCATTTTGCGAAGCAAAATTACCTTTCAGTAATTTAGTCACTGCGGGCTTTCCCCCGCTGCCTGGTCAGGAGCTATCAGATAGCTTGCAGCTGCAGGCTGAAACGGGACCATTTTTTTTCAGGACAGGCAGTTAGTTAGTAGAGCCATCAGTGTGGCATCTGTCATCCCGCTAGGCCCAAATTGTTTTCTATGATGGATGTCACAGTCTGTATGATCAAAATAGGAGCCCTGCTGCTTTTAATTGCAAAATCGGAGTACTTGCACATTTGTTATTATGCTGAGGTTATTACCTCACACAAAATGAATTAACAGGTGAAAATAATTGATGAGAGGAGTCTTGGGATTTTTAGCCTCTTCAAAGAGACTTCGTAATTATGGCATAATGAATGTTCTGAGACATATCTGTGGGGGGCAGCATGAGACCACCAAAGATCTCTTTAGATTGATGATAAATTCACTGAAATCTATTGTAATACTGCTTAAATTTACTTAGCAATTAGTTTAATAGGCCTACATGATTCATGATAACGTAGTGAGAATTTTTAAATAAGTTTGTTCCATCCATCTATAAATTAAGCCGCTTACCTCAGCTTTCTTCCCAAGGTGATGGAATATGTTAACTAATCAGACTTTCTGAAACAAAGATGATGTTGGGCAGGGATTTTGGTTACTGGAATACATTTCTATTTAAATACTTCTCTGCTTTCATCTTCCACAATGTGAATCTCTCCCCCCCCGCCACCCCCCAACTCCTCTCATCAAATTTTTTCCAAATATAGTATTGATAGTCCTTTAGCACAAGGAGAATGTGCAGTTGTCTTGTGAAGTAAATCGCTCAAGCATTTTGTAATCTGAAGTAATTGTTCCTGGCTTTCTGACCGCTATTCCATTCAGACTTGGTCATGTTTCAAATTCATTCAGCCCTTGAGTGCAGCCAGACTGATGCACTCCAGTCCATCTCTGCCTCTAACACTCTTTAGTGGTGCGAGGTGTCTGCAGCACGCCACGCTTTCTCGCCGGGCTGTCCTGCTGATGCTGAGGGGGAAATGCACTTTTATTTCATTTTTCAATTCCCGCATTAAACAAGCAGGACTGGCTCACCGAGGAGCAGGTCTGCATGTGATGTCCATTCAATTAGGCACATAAGCAGATTTTAAATATCAGATTTTAAAAGTGCCAAAAAGTAAAAATTGTCTGATTAATTCAATAACTAGTAAATAATTCACCATATAAAACTCACAGGGGAAAGCCTCTACATGGTGTGTGAGCAAAGTTCATCCTTTTTCTGTTGCACATTACGTTATTGACATACCAGATACATTCAAACACCTCAAGGTTACTCATTAATTTGCGAGAGTTGAAATCTAATTTAATTCCAGCTACTACTGACATCCTGAAGATTCTACAATAGAGTTTGTAACATATTTGCCTTCCGTTCAGACCGTGGGCTAAGGAAAATGTGCGACAGAGGAAAGGAGAAGTTGTTGCTAATTAGAAAATAACGAAAAGAAACCTATCTCGGGAACGTGGCTGATAGGTCACATGGGGTTTTCCCTGATTTACTCTACTTTCATAACCTCCCCCCACACCCAAAATACATTATTTATTAACATCCCAGGTATAAGGCACACAAAGATTTGGTAGGATTAGATATAGACAGATATGCACACAATTTGCTTTCTTTGCAAGACAATGACATTTTGTTTTGTGAGAATTCCATGTATTCTTGGAAGAATATCTAACTGCAGCTTTGAATGGTTTTCTAAATAATATGTACATCACCCTGGTGAGCTAAACTGACATGTATCATTGGAACATGCAGTTGATGTTCAGTTAATTCCTTTTAAATTCTGATTCCCTTTGCTCATGCACACACCATTAAAAAAAAAAATCTTCGTGGTTTCTTTATTTTATTGTAGCTACATTTTATATCAGTAGTTTTGTCTCTTTTTCCACATCATGTGTTCTTTTTAGATTTACTGTCAATGTTTGGTATTTAAAAGTATATAGTATCAAAGGGTCTCAGGAAAAGAAAAAGAAAAAGCCTAGCAAGAAAATATAATAAATGCAAGACAAGTAGTGGATTGCCCCACATGTGAAGCGGACTGTGGTAACTCATATCAGGCTTCCTGTCACTTGCTGAGACATTTTTCATAAACCCTCACACGCTTGCATTTATCTTCAGTATAAACCCCAAGATGAATTCTCCAAAGACATTAACAATAGATAAATGCTTATTAAACAAAACAGTCTATTCAAGAATAAGTACAGCATCTGTATTAGACACAGTGAGATGTTTATAAAATTGAATATACATTATGTATTTTGCCTTGATGCTGTATGCTATCCTATGATAATTTTTTCAACATTTGGGTATAATTTTAATAAACATGGAAAGAACCACTGAAAGCTCTAGTTTAAATTGTATCGCCTCTAGTGCCAGTTTGATTCATAATATATAGGTAGATTCTCTGGATAACTTAAAATATAACAACATGAAAATTAGGGATAAACAGGTCCACCGGAAGATGACTTTGGATATATCTCATGTCAGTGTCCACTGACTTCAATACTGTTATGAAAGTCCTTTTGTTGAAAGCATTCCTTAATCCAACTCAGAACATGACTTAAAAAACAGGAGAATGCACCATTTAAATCCCTGAGGAATTCTGAAAAAGCATGTTTCCATCCACAAAAGAACAGGAAAAAAAAAAAAAAAAAAAGAAAAAAAAAAAACACACAAAAACACAAAGGGGGGGGGAAGAGCAGAAATGTACATGCTTTATGATCACTTTAATACAAATGACACATGAAAATGCACTGCATAATTGAAAAAGCAAATAGCAGTTGTCTCTTTCTTCTGAATGCACTGTGCAAGTGCAAATGTTTATATGGTGCCCAGTGACTACAAACAAAGAGTTTTAGAGTGTCGTTTTTTTAAAATCTGGTTTTATAGCTGCACATTTGATGTGTTGTTTAACTATCCCAGAATGTACGATAGACAGAATAAAAATAAGATAGCTGCATTATTCATGTATCACTATAAAATATTGGGGAGGTTATGGTTTGTGAATTACTCACGTCAGCAGACAATTCTAAATCCCACAATTACGATCTAAAATTGCAAGGTTAATATGTAATGAGGTTGCAAATTAATCTCATGGATGATGTAAGAATGTTAGCATTACGTGTAACCTTGGTCCTGATAGCCCTTTCATTCAGTAATTAAACTGAATTTGACTCTGGGTCTGTTTTCTTTAGATGGCCCCTGTTCCTGAGTAATACCCCATAGGGGCCCCACACTACTGATGTATTACATTAATATATCATCAGAAGCAGTTGTCATTCCAATGATATATTAGTGTAATACACAAGAATGAGGCTCACTGATGATGTATTTAGTCCTTATGATATGGCATTGTCCAGGGAAGCAAGGGTCCAATAAGAGATTCATTACAATTACAGTATGAAGTCAACTAATGCACTGCAGGTTCGGAGATGCATTTCTGGTACCAGGCAGGTAATTTTGATGCTAAATTTGATGTCTTGTCATGGTTTCTGGTGCTGCAGACTACAAAATTTGTGATTGTATTTGGAAATAATTCCAAAAATGGACAAGCCTTCACCTTCTCTATTTACATCTTTGTTTTTTCTGCAGTGCTGTTCCTAGTGAACGATGTATAAATTGTAGGCTGTTTCTTTTCTCCTCCTCTTGGCATATTTCTCTGTTGTGAAACTCTAAGCATCTTAGACCCAACACTTGTGTTTCATGAATTACTGTAAAGCATTTGTCACTTCCTGGAATCTCCTATAAGCAATTGTTAATTAAGAATAATGTTAACATTTGCATCCTGTTTTGGGTATAAAATAGACTGCTGACTTGATAGCTTGTCATCAGAGAGTTTATAGCTGCTGAAGCTGTCCTTCTCCAGTAAAACAGAAAGTTTCTGGTATCACTGTGAGTCAGTGATACTGCTGAAATAACAAGTAATCTTTCTCACTTTTTACTTTAGTGAAGACTTCAGGTGGATGATTATTTCCTCTCCTGTAAGAATTGGCCATTGTTGCCAGAGCTACCAAGTAAGGGAGAATTGACATAAAATATTTTGTTTAAAGGCTACTAATGAGTTTTCTGCTAATAGACCGAGCAAAACATACTGTAAATGTAAGTGGATTAGAGACAGGTATTGAGCTCACAGTGTCCAAACCCTGCTGCTCTTTCTGAGAGGACAAAAAAGAAGAAGAAGAAAAAATTGAGACTTTCAAATCTTTATAATATAGGGCTAAAAAACAAGTTTTTTAAGCAATAGAAAGCAGTTACAGCTTACTCTCCTACAGCCTTTGATTGTATCGTAAATAAAACAGTAGTGTGAGTCATCTTGGACATACAATGTATTGAGATATTGACTAGAAGGCCAGTTGAGAAGTTAAAATTATGATGGCAGCCCCTTAGGCTGGTGATGGCTGGACACAGAATGAAGTGATATGCTCATTTATTGAAGAGGAAAGAAAAACGTGCAGTAGTTTTATAGCATCTTCTGGCCAAAATATCCTGATGAAACCATTCATGTTTCAAAGATGCTTCTTGTCCTTATTGCCCTACGCTGATTAGATTGGGCAGAAGAAGAGGGGGAGGGAGAAGGGGGAAGAACAAAGAGAAGAAAAGAGAAGAGACAGGAAGATACTGAAAAATACAGTCTGATGCACTTCCGCTGGCAACAGCCTCTGGGTCAAGAAACCTGATTCCACCTCAGCAAAAGGAAAGACAAAGGAAAAAGGTGAATGGGTGGATAGTAGAAATGACATGTGACAATGGGGTGAAGAAGGGTGAAAGCGTTACCAATGGGTCTGCAATGAATAACAGGTCTGGGAATAAAGCCACATACCTTTTAGACATGATTCTGGAATTTTAAACTGGTTAGTATGATTGGTATTGAACAACTTGCAGTGTGACAGTAGCTGTAGCTTCAACATGGACAAACCTCTGTCCCTTCAATGCAAACCCTGCACTGCCACATACTATTTCCACTGATGATGGTCAGATGAAAACCAGTAAAGCTAGGCCTCTAGGGGCTTCATTGTGATTACCCCAGTTAGCTGAGTGGTGGTTTACATGCTGTCATATGATTCCCATCTTGTTGCTCTTGTTGTTTCCAGGTATGGAGTTCGGGATTTCCTCCAAATCATTTTCTTTTTACTTTGGGTTTATATCCACACTTGGATTTGGCCTGTGGCATGGGAAGTTTCCTGGCTACCCTGCAATTCTAGCACCTCTTAGACAAAGATTTCAAAGCACATGAAAATCTTAAGGGACAGGCAGTTCAGGGCCTTGCAATACATGGAAACTGGAAGTGGAGCCTTTGGACTCTTCCATCTTTTTCCATCTGCTCTCATGCTAGTGGCTGGCACAGCTATGGTCTTTTTGCTGGGACTGTCACCTCCATGGGGCAAAAAGAATCCTAAAAAAGCTACTATGAAGCAGGTAATCTGAACAGATCAATCTGATATAAGAACAAGTTGTGTTTGCTCAGATGCAGCCTGCATGGACTCTGCAAACAATGTGTCTGTCTGGGGGCATGCTGACATGCACCCCCACTAGCAATTCCAAATGCAAGAGCAGATCTTGAACACCCAGCAAATCACCTAACATGAATCTCTAGCCTTTCTTCAACCTGGCTGGGGAACCCAAGGCACGGAGCTACAAATTAATTTGTGCTCAAGGTCACAAACTAAATTTCTGGCAAAGCAAGTTGCTACTCTGCTCTTCTAATAGTTCTATACCATATATATATAATATATATATACGTACTAACCTATATGTAACGCTTTTATTTACCTTAGGTAATTTTTCACTAGTATCCCTTGTTATTTACACTCTTCCTGTTTTTCAGATCTGCCTTTTCTAGATCATTCACACTAAGAACTTAATGGGAATACTTAATCATTACCTCTTTTATTTATAAGGATCTATTCTATAAAAGAATACAAATAATATATTAAATCTGTTTTAATTTGTCCTGGAGATTTCTTTTTCTTTTTTAAAAATCTGAAGTTCCTTATATCTACTAAATATATTACGATAGATCATGATTGCATATAAATGTCCAATTTAGCTAGATATTATACTCAATGTCCTTGAGTTTTCCAAAATATTATCCCTATTTCAAGCAGCATTTTTCCTAGACCTGCTATTAACTAGTCTAATTCTTATCTACATATGCCATCAACAGAAACAAGAAGCATAAGGCTCAGCTTCCCTGTATTTTGGCTAATAAAGCTATTACCTAGATGCATGTGTGCCTAAAGCAAGCTAGTAAAAAAATAAACAAAAAATAAAAGGAGAAGAAGAAAAAGCATATTTCAATGTCATCATAAAACAGCCAAGGAAAGGCAAATCATAATTAGCATTTAATACTCCAAAGTAGTGGACCAATTAGACTTTGAGTATTATATTAAATGTGTCTTTCAAACTAGATGAAAATGTATTTTTTTCATGCATAGCCATTACATAAACTTCTTGCTTTTTCCCTCAAATGTGTTTCCATATAAACAGATTTAATTAATTGTCTAGAGAATTAAATAGTCTTTATATAGCAAGTGTACTGTGCCAATTAAATACAACATTGATTATATATTTCTCAATTATTTCAGTGTTTATACTAAATTAATCAACAATATCAACACAACCTAAGGTAAAGTTTCTTAATAAGGATTCTTCTGTCTTTGTTTAGCAGTTAGTTTGCATGGACAGAGCCTAATGCTGAGCAAATCTAAATGGTCTTTTGTCAACAAAGAATAGGAAAAGAAGAAAAGGTTAAACGAGCACTAGGGGGTGGGGAAGAAGAGTAAGAAGGTACAATGTCACCTCCATGCTGTGACAGCCATGAATCAATTATTCACGTAGCAATTGGTAATATTTCTGAAATGCTGCAGACTAGCAGGAAAATGTAAAAAGCATTTTCCTGGAGACTTCATGATTTTTCCAAGTAAAAACCATAAACAAAACCTGAATGGGGCAGAGTATGTGTGTGCGGGAATATGCTGAAGAGATCAACAATAGTAGGAGGATATATTATTATGGAAAATACATTCAGAAAGCTGGCGACAGAAAAAGAAAGAATGTAGAGGATGAAAGGGTGAAAGTGCTGGGCTCAGCTAGTTATGGTGAGATTAATGTGATTTAAAAAAAAAAAAAACAAAAAACAAACAAACAAAAAAAAACACACACACAACCACATTACAATATCTAACAATATCAACATGTATTGATTTTAAATTTATTTCCTGTGCCAATGCTAGTAGCATAACACACAGGGAAAGAGAAGGGAGAGAGGGGGAGATCTGCAGAAATGCTTAACATCACAGTAAATGGAAGGAGAGTGACTGTCACAAAAGGAAAATGAATTCTGACCATCACTCGAGTTTTGTGCTCTCTACATTAGACATTGCTTTAGGTAGGATTTCAGACTAGCACAGGCCTTATACAAAACTGTATTTTCTTAAGAGAAACAAGAATGTAAAATTTAGCATTCCCTGATTCATAACAATATATAGAGTGCACTTTAGAGCAAAATGTATTCAATTCTGACCTTAAAACAGTGTTTTTCCAAAGGTAGGTATTCTTTAGGCTCAGAGAAGTAAAAAGATTCCAAGTAATGCACATTTTCTCTAAGCAATGCAAAATCCCTGTTCAACAGTAAGATATTTTATTCAATTAGAAAATAACAAACCGAAGGCTGGGGTGAATCAGAGGGAAAAAATGCCATATGGTATGTTTTTCTCCACTTAATTTGCAGACAAGTGACTGTAAGATGAAAGGACAAATCACAGAAATACAGGCAAAAATTTCAGCCAGAGCAGTCAGAGTCTAAAATAGAAGGGGTCCAATCTTTCTTTCACAGGATTATAAATGGTTTGTATGGGCTGTAATGAGAGATCCTTCCAGGGAAGAGCAGGGCCCCAAACTTTTTATTTTTAACTACTTAACCATCTGACTTTTTACTCTCTAATTTTCTGTACTCCTTCAGATCTGTGCATGACTCCTGGCTTTGTCATGCATTCCAAGCCACAGGATGTGTCAGCTCAGTGATGTTCATTAGCTGGTCTGCGCGCCTCCCAGCTCCTCTAGCCTCAGTCTTCTCAGCTCTGATTTCCCTCTTTTCGAAGAGGAAATGTCCCCTTTTCACCACTTATTTTCTCTCCCTCTCCTTTCCGGTTGTCCAGTCTCTTCCCTGAGAGTGACTGTTTCTTTTACTTTTGTACATTTGGGCTTGTTTCCTTGTACCCTTTTTTTTCCCTATTAGAAGCCTTCACCTTCACACATACAAAATCCAAATTGCACACTGTGGTACAAGTGAAATCCCCAAATTATCAAGTGCAAAATTAGCATTAAAAATCAGAAGACAACAAACAATAGGGCTTTTTATGTGGTTTTTGTAATTGCGTGAAACTAGTTACTTTGGCAATTATTGTTTGTGCCTCATTAGCATGCAAAATGGTTTTTTAGACTAACCCACACACAAAAGAAACCATTTGTGATGAGAACTGTGCTTTGTTTAATGTTAGACACCATTGTATTTGCTTTCCTAATATAACAGTTCTAATTAGTACCTAGCACTCATCCTGAGTTTTTCAGCTTGAAAACGCCGAAGGTGACAATTGAGTCACAATTCCATGGCATTCTTTGTCAGTACCTGTCAAAATATAGCTAAGTCTTTAGGAGTTGTGATCTAAATACTAAAAAAGTTAATAGTCCAGAAAAAAATTCTGTTTGGGTAATTTAAAAAAAAATATAAAATTGCAGATTAACCTCTGGTTAAAAGCATAACATTACTACTACCATGCTGCTAAATGTGGCCTTGGTAAGACTGTCATTTTTCTGAATATTGACTTTTCATTGTTTTTGTCATCTGACCTTTATCTGTTTATCTGATTCTTTAATTTTTAGTGATTCATTAGAACAGCCTGGGTGGATTAATGACAAATGTGAAATCAGCTCATCAGTATGTGCAAACTTTTCAAAGTGTCACTTGTCTTTGAAGAGTAAGATTATTTTTTAAAAAAACTTATCTCACTCCAGGAATGGAATGATCATGACTCCATTGCACTTACACTTTCTGACTTTAACTTAAACCCTGCACAGAGCAGCTAGATGTATTGGTAGAGGAAATGTGAAGACTCCTGCTGAGGGGTTGTCTCCAGCTTCATGTTTGTGTATGAATAAGTCAAGAAAGAGCCAGTCCAGTGACACTTTGCCAAATGTTGCTTTGTAATTATCACAGTATGAAGTGATAATGTTGTGTGTTTTCTTTTCAATAATAGATATTTATAAAGAACTTTGCCATTCCCAGGGTTGGCCTGTGTTTTGGCTCATAAACACCAGACTTCCATATTTTCCAGTTTGCTTAGACCCACTGAGAAGCTGACTACTGAAAGTGAAATTACCCACTTGGCCCTCATAATTCAAAACTTCTCTCTCAAGTGGCCTCTTTCTAGCTCATTAACTTCCAAGGAAGTACATTTTGGTGTGTCTGATTTTATCCTGGAATAAGTCAATTGAGTGCAAGAAGCCCTTAACTCTTTTTATTTGCTGGCACCTAAGCTTGGTGATGCTATACAGAAAATATTGGTTATATACACTCACTTCAGCAAATACAAAGCAGAGACATCAGTTATTCTGTGCCTCATTCTCCATTGTAAATAGGAAGAAACTGGACTGGTGCAGCAATGGCACTGACTTCAGAGGTGATGTGGCCATAAACACAAAAGGAGGTGGAAGGAAAGGCAGATCTGGTCACTAGTTGCAGGTTCTGTAGCTTCCCTCCACTGCCTCCTTTTGATACCACTCCAGAAAGAGTCTTATGCATTCCCATGGTGCTACATGCTTCAGAATCTGCCTGATACCGTGCCTGTAAACTTGAACTTTGCAGCTGGCCTTATCCTTTTTAGCTGAGTGGATGTGCACACAAAACATGAGAATTTGGAAGTCAGTCCCCACTCTCTACCTATGAAATAATATTGCCACACAATAAGTAATAATGTATCTGTCAGTCTGTATCTATTATTAGTTTTGTTTTATACATGGATACACTGTGTAACTGTACTACAGTTTATGAAAAAAATACACTGTGTAACTGTACTACAGTTTATAAAAAAAAATCATCAGCAAGTGATAACATAAATGAGAATTAAGGAGAAAAAGGAGAAACGGAGAAGATTACAAAGAAATATAAACCAAACCAAGACACTGGCTTCCTCCTATCCAGGCTTGACTTTTATTAATCTTGCTCAAGTTATAAGGTCTTCAAAAGTGTTTAGATGACTGCCTGTCTACTCAGGTCCTCAGTAGTTCCAAAGTTTCCTCTAGCTGGCTAGTTTTGGACAAAGCCCAAGATACTCCATAAAAAATCCTTAATTTGTGAAAATCTTGGCAACTAAGCCTAATTCTGCACATGCCTCTGAAAAATGCAGCCAGCACAAAAAGCCATGGAGGGATTATGCATCAAGGCTCACTGCTATGGTGCAGGAAACTGACTCCATATTTTTCATGTTCCGACAGGTGCAGGGATATTGTTTGAAAACATGTTTCAGTCACACGTTCTGAAGTCAGGCTTTTTGAATTTCTTCTAAAAAGTTGCTCTTTATATATTTCAGTAATCCACAAAATAGTAATTGTAATCAAATAGTTTATCCATAAAATAATCAGTAAAATAATTTATGAAAGAATATAACAAAAAATAATAAATTCAATAGATTTTATGCAATTTTACATTACACAATGAAGCATGCATAGGGCTGTGGTGGGTTTATGTGGCAAGGTTTTTGGGGGAGCTATTATAGCAAGGGGCTGTAGGGGTGGCCTCTGTGGGAAGAATCCAGAAGCTGTCCCATGTTAGGTAAGAGCCAGTTTCAGCCAGCTCCACAGGGCCCACTGCTGGCCAGACCAGAGCCAATAAGCAATGTTGTTTGCACCTCTGTGAGAGCAGGTTTAAAAAAGGGAAAAAACAAACCAACAAACAAACCTGCACAACAGGAGCTGGGAGAGTGAGATGTGAGAACCAGCCCCGTACCCAAGGTCAGTGCAGCAGGAGGGCAGGAGATGCTCCAGGCACGCAGCAGAAATTCCCCTGCGGCCTGTGGAGAGGCCCCTGGTGGAGCAGGCTGTCCCCCTGCAGCCCATGGGTCCCACATAGAGCAGATCTCCACGCTGCAGCCCGTGGAGGAGCCCCCGGTGGAGCAGGTGGATGTGGCCTGGAGGAGGCTGCGGCCCATGGAGAGCCCCTGCAGGAGCAGGCCCCAGGCCAGAGCTGCAGCCCATGGAAAGGAGCTCATGCAGGAGCAGGGGGTCCTGGGGGAAGCTGCCGCCCGTGGGGGACCTGTGCTGGAGCAGTTCTTGAAGAGCTGCTGCCTATGGGAAGCCCACACAGGATCAGTTCGGGAAGGACGGCATCCCGTGGGAGGGACCCCACACTGGAAGAGAGGCAGAGAGTGACTGTGAATGAGCGGTGAACACAAAGCGATAGGGACTGACTGCAGCCCCCATTACCCCTTCCCCTGCACCACCCAAGGGGAGGAGTTGGAAAAGGGTGGATGGGTGGAAGGTGTTTTTAGTTTGTTTTCTTTGCTTCTCACTTATTTATCTTGTTAGCAATAGGCAATAAATTTCTCTAATTTCCCAATGCTGAGTCTGTTTTGCCCATGAAGATATTTTTTCAGTGATTTCCCTGTCCTTATCTCAGCCCTTCAGCCCTTTTCATCATATTCTCATGCCCTTTCCTTTAGAGGAGGGGGAATGAGAGTGTGGTTGTGGTGGAGCTCAGCTGCCCACCTGAATAAAACCATCACAAAGGCCAAGAGCATGGATTGTAACTCCACATGACTGGTTCTAATGTAACATGATTTCTAACATGATTCTCAGCAGAGAAATTAGAGTGAGTCCCAATAGTAATGTAACTACATCAGTGTTGCAATAGGACTTGAAGTGAGTCTTGCGACTCCACCATAGAATCATTGAATCATTAAGGTTGGAAAAGACCTCCAAAATCATATGGTCCAATCATCCCCCTACCACCATTATCACCTACTAAACCATGTTCCTAAGTACTGCATCCAAACTTTCTTAAACACCCCCAGGGATGGTGACTCCACCACCTCCCTAGGCAACCAGGGGAGGTTTCGGTTGGATATTAGGAAGAACTTCTTTACTGAAAGGGTTGTTAGGCATTCGAATAGGCTGCCCAGGGAATTGGTTGAGTCACCATCCCTGGAGGTCTTTAAAAGACGTTCAGATTTAGAGCTTAGGGATATGGTTTAGTGGAGGACTTGTTAGTGTTAGGTCAGAGGTTGGACTCAGTGATCTTGGGGGTCTCTTCCAACCTAGATGGTTCTGTGATTCTGTGAACCCTTTCCAATGTCTAACTAAGGCAGTTAACTTAAACCCCAGGGAACAGTGGTCTGTGGCCAAAGACATCTGGTTGCTTGAGAAAAATAATCATTAAAATAATAAAAATTATAATTAAAAATGCTAGACAACATTTTTGGAAAGTCAGAATTTTGTTTTGCTGCTGTTGTATTGCTGTTGCTTCAAGAGGATTAAAAGGTAGATGGAGCAATACGTGTTACAGAGAGAGGCTAAAGTGGTGCAGGGGTAAACCTCCTGAAATATCCAACAGCAGCCATCATCACACATCCCTTTCTTATATTCCTTATAGTCACCTCTCTCCTTTGTCTCACAGTATCAAGAGTTATTTAAAATCTGTTACTAAACATCTTCTTGATTCAATTCCTGTCTCCCCTCTTCCATTTTCTGTGATAATATTCGTTCCTATTGGAATGAAAAAATATCAAAGTTTCTCCATGAGTGGCATTATGCTGTGTACTAGGAATGTTATGGTTATATCTGTGCTAGTAGATGGAATTGGCCAGAGACCATTCTTGCACAGCAGGACTTAAATCATGAATCCATATCTTAAATCCATACGGTTAGACTCTCTTGTCCCTAGTACAAGGTGATTATGTCCAAATTACCTGTTTGAACTAGTCCTTGGCTCTGGCATTGTCTGGAAGACCGATAGTTAGCTGAAGCCAATAACCATTCCAGCAATCATATTAGTATTTTAATTATATAGACAATCATGTCCCAGTGCTTGATCCCATAGAGAAGATGTAGGCTAGGAAATTCAGTTTATCCCTGTAGAGAATGGGCTTAGTGACATAGTATTGCATGCACTGCAGCCTCGTTGTGAAGTTTAACTGATATTTATAAAATATGCCAAATCCTTGCATACAAAATACTACACGAGTAAGAAGTATTAATAAACGTGATTGTATTAAACCAGGTCTGTTTTCAGTCATGTTTTATAAGGCCACAGTTGTAGCAGTAAGTGAGCTTTCATAAGAAAGATCAAACATTTTGCCTTCTATTGTAAGCCATCCTTTTTAAGCTTTTCCAATAAAAACAGCAGAATCTCTCATAAATATTGAAATCTGATGGCATTCTTAAAGACTTAAGAGTTCATTTGCAAACAGTAAGCAATAACACTGGATTTCTCTTTACCAGACAATGTTTAGCATGTCTTTCAAGCTTAATGTTACCAATAAGTAACAAATTAGGAAGCTTAAAATTTACATTAAAACTAAGGTAATTTTTATTTTGTACAAATATACACCAGGTACATTTTAGATGCAATCTAAACCTAGGGGTTTTTTGTTTTGTCTTGTTTTTCTTTGTGCATTTTTTTTAAGTTGAAGTCTGTCGGGCCCACAAGTCTTACTATTTCTTAGCACTTCTAATGAATTACATTCAGAAAGAAGAGAGACATAAACCTCTGCAGCAGACTTTTTAGTTTCTAGTCCTCTCTTCAGCAACAACAACAAAAACACAGGTGCTTTCAAGGGTGGGGTACTAGTATGGACAATTCTTGTACTCTGACATAGGCCTTTGCTTCTTTTGGTGTCAATCTAAACTTAAAAGTGCTACTGACAGAACTCTAACAGAGTGTGAAAAAATAATTTCCCTGACACAGCTATGCTGTTTTCCTTGCAATATTACTTCTTATTCTTTTTGGAAACTGGCATAGAAGTAACTGTTAAAAAAGGAGTCTTTTGATTATGTAAGGTATCTCTCCATTCAAAGAATTTTCTAGTATAATTCACATAACAACCTCTTTTTAGTGTAGATCAGGCCTGGGGCTCTGGCTTTGTGCTATGGATAAATCTTCACAGGTAATATACAGGACTTTAACTCCAACACAGGGGTTGGAGCTTAGAGTGTGTGAAGTGGGATTTCTAACTCATCTTCAGTTCACTTCAAAACTCAGTCCCTAAATGACCAATATTTCAGTGCTGTGTCCTCCTCTTTCTCTCAAAACACAGGGAAAAAAAAGCCTTATGACCCTGCACTGAATGTGACAGTCTGCATGAGGCACTCTTTGAATAGCTGGTCATAGCTGCAGTGGGAAAGGAAACCAAATCTGTTTGCCAAAGGAGGGGAGAGAAGGTTTTGTTTTAAAGGTATAGCTTTGTATTTGAGCAGAAGGACTCTGACAGAGAAAGACTGTAGAGCTCATAGGTAAGAGCCTTATTACTATGCATTATATGCTGTAACTCATACAGGAACAAATCCTCGACACCATGCTCATGCTGATGGGTCCTTTTCAATCACTCCACTACGCTCATGCCTGAATGAATCCCCTGACTTTCTGACTTTTTACCATTTCTTGTGTGCATTTGAACTTTCAGAACTCCAAAGGCTTCCCAGACTAGCCACACAGCTTGGTTGCTTGCTTTCTTCATCTCTGTGGATCTGAACACTGTTGAACTCGTCCATAGGGTTTTATACCCTTCCTGTCCACCTCCTCATACATCGCAATCACAGCTTTTAAATGTCTTTTTTTCCTCCTTCGACATTTCTTTGGGGAAACCCTTTCCCCAAAAAACATTTTCTAAAAAACATTTTTTCCAAAAACTGTGCTAACTTTTGTTACAGCTATTCAAAGACAAATGAGTAAAAACAGTTACAACATTCCTACAAGTTCCAGGGAAGGAATCACACACAGCATATGCATGCATATAAAGACCCGGAGCATAATTGCTTGAAGATCTTCATCTTAGAATCCATGAATCCCAAAATGGCTTTGTTTGGAAGGGATCTTAAAGATCACCTAGTTCCAAATCCCCTGCTGTGGGAAGGGATCCCACCCACTAGATTGGGTTGCCCAGAGCTCCATACAACTTTGTCTTGAGCACTTCAAGGGATGAGGAATCCACAGCTTCTCTGTGTGATCTGTTCCAGTGTCTCACCACTCTCTGAGTTAGAATTTCCTTCTAACTTCGTATCTAAGAAACCTCATTTATCTTAAAGTCATTCCCCCTTGTCCTGTTATTGTCTGCCTGAACAAGAAGTTATGCAGTTAGTCGCTGCACCAAGCCTGTATGAATTTAAGAAACATTTGGACTGTGCACTAAGTCACATGGTCTAAACTTTTGAGTAGACCTGTGTAGTGCAAGGAGTTGGACTTGATGATCCTTATGGGTCCCTTCCAACTCGGAATATTCTGTGATTCCATGATTCTATGATTCTATGATCTCTATGTTATAAGCCGCCTTTAAGTATTGAAAACTGCAATAAGGTCACCCCAGAACCTTATTATTATTATTTATTTTTTTTTTTTCTCCAGGCTGAACATTCCCAGCTGTCTAAGCCTTTCTTCACAGGAGAGGTGCTCCAGCCTCCTGATCATCTTCATGGCCCTCTGGATCTGCTCTAACAGACCCACATTTTTGTTGTGCTGTGGGCCCCAGATCTGGGTGCAGGACTCCAAGTGGGACCTCACAAGGGCAGAGCAGAGGGGGACAATCACCTCCCTTGACCTGCTGATCACACCTCTGTTGAGGCAGGCCAAGGTATGGCTGGCTTTCTGGGCTGCAAGCACACACTGCTGGCTCATGTCAAGCCTTTCATCCACCAGATCCACAAAGTTTTTCTCTGCTGGGTTGCTCTCAGTGTGTTCTTCTCCCAGACTGTACTCATGTCTTGGATTTCCCTTGCTTCTAGGAGGATCTTTTCCATGATCTTTCCAGGCACAGAGGTGAGGCTCACCAGTCTGTAGTTCCCCAGGTCTTCCTTTCTACCCTTTTAAAAAATGTGAGGGATATTTCCCTTTTTCCAGTCACCAGGGACTTTGCCATACAGACATGACTTCTCAAATATGATGGAAAGAGGTTTGGCAACTACTTCAGCCAAATCCCTCAGGATCCTGCTATGCATGCCATCAAGCCCCATAGACTTGTACCTGCTTGGTTTCATCAGGTGGTCTCAAACCTGTTCTTTGTTTACAGCTGGAATAACTTCATTAGCCCAACCTCTGTCCATAAGTTCAGGGACTTGAGAGATGTGGGAAGCCTGACCGCTAGTGAAGACAGGCTAAGAAGTTGTTGAGTGCCTTAGCGTTCTCCATGTCTGCTGTTAGCAGTTCAGTTTTCTCATCCATCAGAGGGGGTACACTTTCTTTGGCCTTTCTTTTCTTGCCAATGTACCTGTAGAATCCTTTATTATGTTTTTGCATCCCTTGCCAAGCTCAGTTCCATCTGTAGCTTGGCTTTCCCAATCTATTTCCTGCACATGCAGATGGCATCCCTGTACTCTTCCCAGGCCACATATCCCTGCTTCCACTGGCTGTGCATTTCTGTCTTACACCACAGTTTGACCAGCAGGTCCTTGCTCAGTCATGCTAGTTTCCTGCCTTCCCTGCTTGATTTCTTACACATGGGAATGGAGAGCTCTTACGCTCTAAGAAAAGTGTCCTTAAAGAGTTGCCAGCTCTGATCAGTGTAATCATAACTAAAATGAACTCAGCCTTTGCAAAGACATTTCCAAGCAGCATCACGGAGTGCAATGCCATGTATCACCCTTCATTGGTGTCTGTTATGTTCACTTAGATAAGGTGGAAATATTCCTCCTATCAATGGAGACATACTTACATAGCAGGTATCAAAGACAAGTGGCAATCGAGCAATGAGCTACCACAAGGCTTATTGGTGCCTGTTTAAGTTGCACTTTGAGGTATGAGGCCAAGGGTCGAGTGCCTTCAATCACCCAAGAAGTGTGTCAGTAGCTGAGCAAACACATTTCGGCGTGGTTTATTGCTGCTGGAGTACATTTCATTCAATGAAAGTTTAATTATCTGAGCCTGTTGAGGTCCTGTGCTCAACTCAGAAGCCTTTCTGCATTTGGCTGTACCCATAACATGGCATTTAGTTTTAAACACCACATCTAATCAACTTTAAGGATTATTCAATCTATCATTTAATTGAAAGAAAAACTGAAAACCCAGAGGGAAAAGGAAAAAAAAATGCAGCTGACAGAGAATCCTTATCTATTGATAAGGAACAATTTATTGAGCATAACATTTTCATGCACTTTTGCAATTGTATGTAAAACCAGGAAGTGACTACTGGTATTCCTTAATCTCAACCTCTCTGCATACTCCAATCAAAGTTTAATAGGCTGGTACATAGACAGGACTTAATGGTGTGTCTCTCAGACCAATAATAGTAGCTGGTAAAGAAGGTCTGTTTCATAGCTATTTTCAACGAAAGAGGTAGAACGAGAAAGGCCTTGTGCATATTAAGGTTATCACAGAACTTTAGGTATGGAACTGGATAGTGGAAGGATGCGAAACCCTAACACAGGTGGTAGATGAGAAGAAGATCAAGAACTTGTAGAAATATATGATGTGGCCTAGAGAAAGATGTGGGAGGAATGGAAGAAAGTCCCTCCCTTGCCATGGGAGGACAATATGAGCCACTGGAATGGAGGCAGTGGAGATACATAACAGTGAGTGAAGATTGATTGTGGAGCTCAGATAATCCGGTTTTGAGTTGCACAGGATCATGAAGTTCCCTCTGAAACTAGGGAAAAGCAGGAAGAGATATGGGATTTCTAGGGTTCAGTGGAAGAGAACAAATTGCTTAAGGGCTTGCATTAAATTTGCAATAATTATGTATCCATAGAATTACAAATATTGTTTAAAATAGACTCTGTGGAATGTTTTTATGTATCATCTCTTTGCACTGGGACAGATTATGTGTAGGTTTTTAAAGGTTGTACATTTTCCTTCTGTGCTCCCTACAATATAGATAATGTGTTAAACACTTTCTAAAAATGCTTCTAAAAATTCACTTTCTGAGAATGATTTAGGACACTCAGAACCTTTCCTTATACTCCAGAGACATTATTTCTCAGCTGTCCTATCAATACCAAGTTGGAAACTGAGAGTATGCAGTGCACATAGCAGATATCCATGTTCATCTCTGGACGACCGGTTTGGAAACTGAAGCTATGCGGTGCACATAGAGATATCAAAGTTAATCTCTGGATGACCCTGTGGCTTACAGAGGTGCTAAAGAATAGAGTATCATCCTTGTAGCCTTGATTTCATGTGAAAGAAAGCTGTGTATCCCAGTCAGATGTAAGTCAAAGTCTTCAACAGAAGACTTTGTCCTGGACAGCCAGCAGAGAAGGAATGCAAGATGCGATCCAGTTCTGTCAGAAGCTCAATTTAGATATTATCAGCAGTTATTTTTTCAATATAAGGCAAGAGTGGAAAGATCACATTTTGTGTCAGAAGTCACAGTGTTTTATAGGAAGATAATTGGAGGAGTAATGATATCATTTTTCCTCTTTCTGCCCCTACTGCATCTTAAAACACAAACTTGACAACCCTTTCATTCTCATTCTCTGCTCACAGTGTGTCCAAAGACTCCCCTGAACTTCCAGGCCCCTCTTCATCCATGACCTGTTATGGCTGATGAAAAGCCTTGCCTTGAAGGGATTTTGCAGCTGATCATATCTTTTCATTGACTCATTCCCAGTTGCTGAGGTGAAACTTTTTTTTTTTTTTTTTTTTTTTTTTTTTTTTTCTTTTCTGTTTGTTTGTTTGATGGAGGAGACCAAGAGGATAAGAAGGGGCAGTGTGGAGTCAAAACACTCTCTGGAAAATTCATTAGTTGTATCTGCAGTAGCTGCATCTATACAATACACTTCATAGCTTCCTCCATTTTAATGTGTACAGACTTGTTACATTTCCATGCAGATCAAAATGTAATGCTAGGGAAGTTAACACACCACAGATATACATCAACTCTTGATTTTTCTTTAGGAAGTATGGTTTTGTAAGAATGACCCTAAAGAAAATACACATATTTTTTCACTGAATGCCAACTAGGAAATCTCTAACTGAAGTGAGGACCCCTTAGGGTCTTAAATTTCTTTAAACTCATAAGCACTTCTGCCCTAGGGATGTTTTTAGGGAAATGCACTAAGAAAACATCATTACATATATATCAGACAAAAAAGCATTAAAAAAAAAATGCCCCACACCTTTCCTTTGAAGTTCAGCTTTGTTTATTAGCTGAATAGAGATGTGATTTTTACTTATTTCAAGGTGGTAATAAATCCTGTGTTAACTAATCTTTATTGGATAGTATATCTGATTAATGTAAAACCCTATCTCAATTTTCTGAGAAGCTCAGTGCGGGAGTGGCCAAGAACACAGGATGAGGCACTATTTACAGTGGTATTCGTTTCCATCCTCTGATGGCATCACAGTTCAGTGAGACCATCTTCAGAAGATGTCCACTAATGATGACATACGAACTGCTGATAAAAACACAATTAGATTCTTTTAAATTAAGCACATTTGCTCAAATTGTTGTTTGGGTACTTGTGATCCAGTCATGTAATGGTGTTTACGATGAATAATGTCTTTCCTCTTACCAGCTACAAGAAAAAAAATATTAAATAAAGTAATTTATGTCAAAAAGTCTGAAACACTCACCAAATACATTATTATGCTTCTAACTGCATGCTATCGAAGGCATTAAAGCAATTTAGTAGTGTTCAGTTTAAAATTTAATGGTCTTGATGGATTTTTGTTTTATGCTTTGGCTTAGAAATTATTATTATTATATTTTTAGAATCTTTTTTGTACACTTTAGGCATTTAGGACTCAAAATACTTGAACACTGCATGCCGGGTTGTCAGTTATATTTTCTTAAATGTTGTAGCACTTGTTGAAAATTATTTTGATCAATGCTTAACAAATTGTGATCTTCACCTCAGCACAGACCATACACTTTACAATTCTTTTTGCACTTCTCTTCTAAAATCCCCTAGGAATCAGTCAAACAGAAGTAGTCCTAATAATAGTTAGGATTTAACTAATAAAGTAAGGAATAGTTATTACTTTCCTAATCTAACTCAAATATTGTTATTAAATCAGGAAATATGATTTGTTTTTTAAACAAGATAAATGTTAGATACAGACGCTTTTCTAAGTGCGGTATGTACACTTCTCTTCTGCTTTGCCATTCCCTTGCTGGAGTCCCAGGGCTGTGCAAGCTGGAAGTGCCCTCCTGCTGAGGCCATTTAGCTGCTGCTTTCTGGTGTGCATGTGTAACAAGTGATACAAGGACTTTAGCTGAAGTCCCCGCTGCAGTAACATGCCACTGAGAATCTGTATCTCCTGATAGCAGCTGTCTCAGTAGCAGTTTCAAAGCTACATACGTATGTTTGTAGATCATCCTCATTTGTTTGTAGAATGAAAGTTAGTATATTGGGAGAACAGCTGTAAAAGCTGAATGCAGACTTCTTTTGTTCATGATTCTAAGAATCTTTTCTAAGTTTTTACTGTTTTTATTTTGCAAAATATTGGGGTATTCATGCTGGCCTGAAATACTCTATCAGTTATGTTATCTGCTTGTTAGATTTCATGTCTTTAATGTCTTTCTGTTCACCGTTACTACCTTGTATTGAAGGTAGTCTTTGAAACACTTTTATTTATTTATTTATTTATTTTTAACTAGTTGCTTGACAAGTAATGATTGGAAAAATATTTTGTAACAAAGAAAGCAATTTTAAATTATATATATACATATATATATACATATATATATACATATATATATACATATATATGTATATATATATACTTCCTAGATGAAGGCCCTACATGCATTTTGGCGCATTAGATTTTTAAAACACTTGATGATAAGAAAATAACAAGTTATTCAATGACTAGACTGTAGTCTTTGGAGTTTTTCTGATATGGGATTGTAGTTTATACCTGGGCTACACTGGCTGCCCGGAGACTCAGAGGTATGACCAAGTTACCAGACATTAGCTAAACAATATTGGTCCATCCATACACTACTAGCTCTAATGTAATTCAACTTAAAGCCTATAGCCAAAGGCTGAACTGGCATCATACTATGAATGCACACATGTGTAATGACCCTGTATTAGCTAATGTAATGTAACTTGTCAAGACTCAGAAACTTGGTCTGCACCATGAATCACACATGTTATGTGTAATGTCATTGTCAATTCCAGGTGGCAAGCACCCATGCCCTGGTCCTAATTGTTAATTTCTGGGCAGTCTTTGAAGGACCAAGAATCAGAGAAGCTTGAGGATTTAATTCACCTTTCACCATAGGGTAGGGTGGTGGTAATATAAGAAATTTGGTGCTATCCTTTCACAGATAACTAAAGATAGCCAGAGACTGATAATACTTTTGTCATGATGAAACTATTTTGGCCTGGTTAGCTTTTCTTGTGCTCCTTCTGTGGTAAAAAGGGAGAATCCAATTGTCTCCCTTCTGAGGTTCCATTAGCATGACAGACTCTCTAATAGGAGCATATGTGGCTTTGGAACGTCTTGTGCCATCCTCTTCTCAAACCCTGAAAAACTGGACATTAAAAATGAAGTAGATGAGATGCTGAGACAATACTGCTTATTTTTTGAAGTTTCTATGCAACTTTATTTTTATTTTATTTTTATTTTTTAGAAACATTTGCTAATGAAAGCCACACAAATTGTTAACCTAAAGAGGATAGTTTTTGTGTTCTTTTACGTAAAGTAGAGGATTCTGTGACTTTCAGAATTTCTTCTATATATAGATTGAGCAAATAAGCCACAAGGAACAAATGCATGTTTTAAGTGAGGTTTACTTCCAGAATTTCACAAAGAGCCATCAATGGAAACAGTGAAAATTATTTTGTGGTTATGTGAAATATGTGACTCATATGTGGGCAGCCAGAGAAACATGAGAGGAAAACAAAACAAAACAAAACACAAAATAATAATATTTGTCTCATTTTCTTTGGTTTTGCACACAGTTTATGCTACATATGTGGTTGATGCAGTTTCCAGTGTTTGTGTAAATCATGTTTCTTTGCACAATGTAGTTCAGATGTTAGTAAGTTGCACTCATTTAATAACTAAAATTAAAAACTCTATATAGAATCGCAGCAATATTGACTCAGATACATCATCTCTCTTTTCTAAGGAGCTGTAATCCCTGTCTCTGACCTCTTGTTCTCTGGTCTGTAGCAGGTCCATTGCTGGTGATACAAGTCAATGCTGTACACTGCTTCTTCAGAAGGCTCTTAGTTCATCTTTTAATGCTTTTTTTTTTTTTTTTTTTTTTTTTCCCCCACATTATTTTAGTTATCAAAAGGAAGTACAGATAACAAATTTATTTTTTGAAGCTATGTTCAGATTAATTTCATTTATGCTCAGCAGCTACAGCGAATATATTGTATTTTACTTAATAAAGTGATGAACTGAGGGCTTACTAAAAAAGGATGTAGCAGCATAAGGATCATTTTTACCCATCTGTTGTCTACAGTGTTAATAAAACTATAATACTGCTATGAGTCCATTTGTATTTAAGGGGGCACTTATGGAGACCAGGAATTCACTCTGAAGCATAATTCTAAAAGTATTATTGTATCTTGCAGTACACTTGATGTTGTTTATTGTTGCCAAGGCCTTCCAGTCACCACTCTCCAGTAAATTCAAGCATGTAAACTCTTCCTTCATATACCTCCCCGGACATGAACCCAAGTGTTTGTATTTGTAAATATAATTATATACCTAATGCTGCTGCTATGATTGAGAGCCCAGGACGACTACCAACTTGAATGTAAACAAGGTCAAGTTAAACGGCTTTATTTTGCATTTTCCAGGGGTAGGGGCACACTCATGGCCACTGTGTTCAGGCGACATGGCAACTTCTCAGGCCATAGTAATTTAGCTGAAGGTCTAAATCTAGTATTTCAGACAAGCCTAATAGCAATAGAGTTCAGACCTTACAAGCATTTATCTGGGTTGTTAAAATACCATAATCGGTAAAAGTATAGCTCTAAGAAATGTTACCTTTCCATCTTGATTTCCCTTTCTTTACAAAGAGAACAATAGCATCCTCACTATAATGCTGAAAGGCTTCCTTTATTAATTCATGTATGGCACCTTGAAATTTATGAATAGGAGATTTTGGACTTTAATAAGAATGTTTTTATTTTATTTTATTTTATTTTATTTATTTTATTTTTTTAATTATTTGTCCCATACTAAAGAGAATCAACATAGAGACTTTTTTTTTTTTTTTTTTTTTTTTTTTTTAATTAAATTTTTAAAAATAAAAAATTTTATTAAAAAAAGTTTTTTTTTTTTTTTTTTTTTTTTTTTTTAAGTCAAAGTTTATATATTACCTATTTGTTTCATCAACTGAATTTAAAGTTTTATCATAGTATTTCCATACTAACTGGTCTTTACCATGCAATAATAGTTTGATAAAACTCTCAAAAAATGGAGCAAAACTTGGAGGGAGGATAACTACTTTTATATTATAAATTATATGTAAAATGGATGGTTTTCATAATGATACATAATGCACTGCTTTAACTGTCTACATTGTATTGTACAGTGCTTTGTCTGTATGGAATTGCACCAGCTGTACCTGCTGTGCCTTTGTAGAGTCCTATTCAGCACTCCTTATTCACTCCCTCCTTTGGAAAGCCCCCTCTGAAGTCAGTGTGTGATATTCTCCAGTAAGAAGTGCTGAATAGGACCCTTAAATGATAACTCCTTGTAAGAGGAAACTGCCACTTTTCTCACACCTCTCTTACTGTATAATGTAATTTGGACTGAGGATGCTATGAAAATACTGCTAATAATGGATTGAGTAACTACATCAGGCAAATCGTAGCAGTTTTCATAGAATGCTGTCCTTTTTTTTTCAGCATATGGTATCAAAGGCAGCTTTGCTATATCAGCATAGCCATTACTTTTAGATACTTTGAACACCAGCTTTCTAAATTCTGCATGCAATTTCCTGAAACATTATGTGAATTGGTAAAATATAAAATATTATTTTTTTCAAAAAAGTATTATAAACTTGAAATATTTATTAATATTTGGCACACTTTCAGCCTCTGGGAGATAACAATGTCGTAGACCTAAATCTTTTAGTAGGTAAAGTACAGATATTTATCTTTCGAGTTTAGTCTAAGTGTTGTATTAATCCATTTTTAGGCTTTTCAAAAAGTTAAGCTCCACAGAATCTTTGTCTGTTCCAACATCCAAGTTTTGCTGAGCTTCCACAATTTTACTTGTTAGCTTTGATAAACTATCTGTGCCAATAAAGCCCAACCAATTTTACATCTTAAAAAAGAACACTTTAAACAATTTGACTAAATGCCTTTACAGCTTTGGTTTTAATTAGATGTTTTGCTTCTTCAGCTTACTCGAAAGAGCTAGATAGCTTCTAACCACGTCAATCTATAAAACAGCAGGTGTCAGCTTTAACTGCCTCTGAAAATTTTAAATGTATTCAATTAACAGAATCCCTTAGAGAATGATACTTTTTATGTTCATTTGTCTTATGCAAGGTTTGCAACATGTTTTCTTTCTATACATTATGCTCTTGTAGATTCTGTGACCCAATTATGTCTATATTTTTTAAAATGTTAGAGTATATTCATTTAGCACACTTGTCTTAATATAATCTGTCAGAAAAATGGATTGTGCCACAGGTGTCATTTGGGAAGGTAAGTCGCCTCTTTTCAGGAAGCCAGAGCAACCTTGAAACCAGAACAGTAAGTGGTTATCTGAGCAATGATAGGTGAGAAAACTGATAGCTTTGAGATCTGAAATAGAGGGCTCCACATATTCTTTTTCCAATGTACAAACCTAGCTGTGTAGCTAGATATGTTTGTAGGTCAGGACTGTAAACCTGTGGAACTGAACAGGCACTGTGGAACATGACCGACATGTATACAAGCTGTACATGCAAATATATATACAAACATCCATAAACTGAGTTAAAAGTAAGCATGGTTGTACTTCAGCTACCAGCAGGCAGATTGATTTTTCAGTTTATGCTAACTCTGTGTTATTCTGCCACTAGCGTTACCATATTAAAAACTCTCTCCTATATGATCCCACACCTCCAGGCATTTTTCTCATGGCAAAAAAATAATCACATGACAATAAATTAATCACATTCTGAAGCTATAATATCACATGAGAGTCACCTCTTTCATAAGATCCTTTGGAAAAAATATTTTAATGGTAGGATGCTGGACCTATTTTCCTTGAAAACAGGGTGCTTGTCAAGATAAAAATTACATACATCACTGCCATATTTACACGTCACTATCTACTCTAAATTTGATGATGTATCCAAACTTTGTCTTATCTTCCTCTTATCAGATCTTAGGAAGAGCTTCCAGTGAGCCAATGTCTCTCTTTAACAAATAAATAGATGCCTTCAGAGTATCTTCAGTACTCTGAAGATACGGCCAGCTAAGCAGTGGTGTGTGGCAAACTATGAGTAAATCAGCTGCATACTTTAAGTGGACTCATCGTGTTTTTCTGTGCACCAAGTCTTAAGAACTGGAAATAAATCCTGAAAACCATGCAGAAGAAAATAATGACAGTATCTTTGACCTATGATATACTTGTTTAATGTGACATTTTAAAAGACGTCTTAAACTAGGTATGAAATTCTGAGCATACTGCTACTCCAGACAAAAAAATTCAAACCCATTCTGTAGAAAAAAATCATCTGTGGTGTGCAGTGGTGACAGATAGCCAGAATAAAAGAATTCAAAGATGGACAGATCATGGCTGCAGGAAATGATGTTTCAAAGTCAGAGGAAGCTGATCACATCACTGCTTGAACTGAAAGACAACTTTCAACCTGTCAAAAGTGTTTTCGTCAAAAGCAGATAAGGAATGGATTGGAGAGTCTCAAAATATACCAACAGAGCTACAAGCATGAAAGAAAAATAGGGATACTATGGAGAAGAAGTTTAAAAAACAAAGTGAGAAAGCTGGAAGAGACTCCAACAAAGCAGAATCATTCTTAAGCTATTGCTGACTGGAAAAAGGGTTATTTGCAGAAAGAACTCAAGAAAGCACTGGGGGAAAAACTACAACAACAACAAAAACCCAACCTGATGGATCTATAAAAAAAAAGAATAAGAAAAGATGTTAAAACACATAGAGACTTCAACTGTAAGGGATTAGCTAGCAACAAATACATAAAGAAAAATAAAATAGCTGATAGAAGAACCCTGGATGTGCATTGGCATTACTACAGAAAAAAGGCAGACTTTGGAAGACAAATCAATCTTTCCTTCCATTTCTGGATCATGAGGAGACACCTGAAAAGGCAACAAGCAAGTTCTTTAATAAGAAAAATTTTCCAGAAACAACCAAAATTTAAGGAAGACTCTTATCATATGACAGTGATAAAGAATCAAAAAATAAAAAATAAAAAATGAATTCCTTCTTTAGGATACTGAGAAGGAACCTTTGAGAACCTTTGTATTCAAATAAGGGAAATAAGGTATACTTGCAACTTTCAGCTGTCTCTGTTCTCTATAGAGAGCTCAGCTCTTTCTTGCTCCCTACTACAGATTTAAAGGAAACAATGTTAGAACTACCACATCCATTTCTTATGAAAAAATAAATAAATTCTAATCTTTTACATATTCTGATTAGTCTTACATCTTTACCACGTGTCCAGAGGTGAACAACTTTAGTTTATGAGGTTTCATGTGAACATTCAAATACAAAGTGCCAGATTCAATTAACTTTTGTTTTATATAAGCAACTTCTTATGGTATTAAAATATTGACAAAAGCCTGAGTGTAAAAGTCCAAAGCAAAAAATTAAGGTTGTAGTGCGTAAATGTCATTACTAGAGTTACAAAATAGTTTACAAAATAATGATCACTTTTAAATGTGAATTACTTTCTTTGCACTTATGCTTTTTAAGCTTGAGCCAGTTTTCTCTCTCTCTCTCTCTCTCTCTTAATTTTAGAACCCCAGGAAACTTTGTCATTGGTCTCCTTATAAAATTACTTTTAGACTTGTGCCCATGTGTGGAATTTGACAAAGTCAGACCTCTCTTTAAAATTGTTTAATGAAGCCCTTAGCTATCTTCAGCAAGGTTTTGTGTGTCTAAAGCCCATTCTTATCTAATGGTGGCCCTATGGGCTTTGATGGGCAATCTAGGAGACTGTATTTGTTAACAGGATGTGGGTTGATGCAGATTCTTGAGAATCCAGAACATGGTAATTACATGGGTAATTGACTCAAAGCCCTAGTAGAAAAGAAGCAGAGATTAAAATTTGTGAAAAAAGTAAAGTGTATCAAATGTTATGTGGATAAAAATTGTTCTCTTTTATATATATTTTCCATAGACAGACAATTTACTTTTAAATTCTGAGTCATAACCTGTTTTCAGAATAGCAGTATTTTGCTTGCTACCTGAATTGCCTTCTAATGTTCAATGCCTTTGACAACTATGTTTTTGTTTGTTTGTTTGTTTGTTTGTGATATTGTTGTCATTGTTGTTGTATTGGTACAGAGGGAGTTGCAACAGACATAAAACGAAGAAGGACAGCTTTATAGAAGACTGAGTAAATATACAGTCTTAATCAGAAACAAGTCAAATTATTAATTGTTTGCCATAAACAAGTAAGCAGTTCATAATAATGTTAATATCACAAACCAAATTAGAAAGAAAACACCTTACACATAAAGATAGGAAACGCATATTTGTACACAAAATAGGATTTCAACTATGCTTGTGCTGTTACAGCTTTTGTTCCTTACATATGTAAATGTGCATACTATTTGTATACTTCAACTGTATTTGCCATCATTAGCTGTGAATTTTAGTGATTTTTGAGTATGCAAAAGTGTCCATAAGAATACACCAAATTGTTCTGTGGTGCTACAGTCAAGTTTAACCCACAAGCAAGGTCTAATTTCATCATTTTAAACTTACTTGGGTATAAAATGATAATAAAATGAGTCTGTACCAGGAAATTTTCAAAGTACCTTAAATGGAATTTGTATTTCACAATACAAAACATTATCAAATGTAACACAATTGTGACTGTTGAAAGCTGTTTATTTTTTTTTATTTTTATTTTTATTTTTTTCCACTATAAGTACTTTGAAAACCCTCGGCAGAGAAACAATGATTTCTAGTAGAATCTCAAAATGCCTTTCTCTCTGTTCTCTCTCCAGAGACTTGGCTGCTCAATACACTATCATATTTGTACTTATAACTCATGTTATCTCACTTGCACTGGGTGCTAGTTATTGGCTTGGGTAATAAAAATCAGATCATATCCCAGCAGCTAGCCATCAGATATGGTCTTCCATGAGACAAAGCAAGAGTTATCCAAAGCTCAAGTGCTTACACAGTGTTTAGGATGTGGTCTTTGTACTGGCATTTTTGAAGTTATTATTTGAAGTTATTGCCTGTTGTGCCTGTAGGAAGCAGAACTTAGTCTAGGTACAACTGCCTGCATATCACTAAGCTGATCCTGGCTGGGTGATCCCTGGTTTATTGGCCCAGAAGGAGCATGTGTGTGGTTGGAAGTGGAGGGAGAAGCAGTGAGTGTGACTGTTCGCTTGGACTTCTTTCTTCCAGCACAGAGATTTTATAATATATGCTTTCTCTCTTGGGAGAAAAACAAACAAACAAACAAACAAACAAACAACAAACACCACTATGATTATTATTATAGTCTTGTAATAACATATGAATAATAATGATTTTTTTTTTTTTTTGAGGTAGATTAACTTTTCTCTTCATTTCTCTTCTTAAATTATAATTCTCCAGTAGGTTGTGATATTAATTAGCAGAATTGGAAGTTGAATACAAAAAATTTCTAGACATTATGATGTGAATATAACATTTAAAGAGGACTATGAAACCAAAAAAATGTCATTTTCTCCTGTAATTAAAGGAAAATGTAAAAGTTTTTTTATTAAGTCACATTTCTTATTTTTGAAACACCTTCAAACAGTCTAAGCTACTGAGTATATTTGAAATACTTCAGTTTTGTACTCAAAACCCATAATTAAAGCTGTTGTTCTGCAATAGTCAAATAATTTCTTTAGCCCATTGTATTTGATACTGGAATGAAAGGATTTTATAACTTATACTCAGTGTTACAGGGGTTCATGTGAAGTGGCTAACCCCTTAAAAATACACACTCACTGAGACAGAAGCATGGAGAAAGGGGATATCTTCCTTGTTAGTGCTCAGTTATTTTAACACTGCTGATACAAAGTGCATGAAAGATACTGTCAAACCTCTCTGTGTATTACTCATAAGAAAATATAGCACTCCACAAAATGACAGAATTGTCCAGTGAGAGAAATGGAAGTTGATGCTAATTCTTAAATTATAGTTCCTTGTGCACTTCATATTTATTTTTGCCATAAGCTTTTGCCAGCTGACGTTTATCAGGTTCATACATGAAATACCAGGACCTTTGTTTCAATTTCTACTTTTTAAGGTCTTATGTGTATGTGGCTTTTTGTTTGTTTTTGTTTTGCTGTATTTGTTATATGTTTCTCTGAAAATTATCCATGACCTTAAAGCTCACAAGTGATATGAGTCATACTGAATAATGAAAGGCCCTGAATTAGAAATAAAACTAATGCTATTTTTAGAACTAGATCCTAATGCATTAATCTAAATTATTAGTATACAAGGAAATAGTCTATTTGTCTCAAAATGAAACAAACAATCAAATAAATAATAAGTAATAAAATAATTGAATAACTCTGAGCTACTGCTCAGGGTATTTCCATTACTTCCATTTCCCAGAATTAGTTACTGCAGTAGTTTATTTGTTTTTAGAACTTGACTGATAACAACAGTTTCATTTGTTATTGTGACCCTTCTGTCTTCCATTGTTATTGTTAAATGCTGAATGGAATATTTAATTGTCAATATTTAATTGTAGTCAGTTTTCTTGCTAAGGGCTTCATAAGGTTGACCTTTCTTTTAAGAAGGGTGTCTGGTTCTCAGTGGTGCTGCCAGATGGGATACAGCTGTAGCAGGACTAGGGTCAGCTCTGGTGTGTTGTTGTGGTGGAGCATGCCATGCTCCAACCTCTACTGGAGAGCACCAAAGGCCACTGGGCCCTATGTAAGGATCCAGTCTGTTGGTGGACAGGATCAGCATGCCCAGGACCATGTTCAGAGGGCTTTTGAATGTCTCCAAGGAGGGAGAATCCACAACCTCTCTGGACAGAGCCTGTGCTGGTGCTTGGTCTCCTTCACTATAAAGAAATATTTGCTGATGTTCAAACAGAGCTTCCTGTGTTTGAGTTTCTGCCCATTGCCTTTTGTCCTGTGACTGGGCACCACTGAACAGAGCCTGGCATCTTTTCTTCAAGTATTTGTACCCATGGATAAGATTGCCCCTGAGCCTTCTCTTTTGCAGGCTGAACTGTCCCAGTTCTCTCAGGCTCTCCTCATCATCTTCATGACCCTTCATTGGATTCTTTCCAGTATACTTTAGTACTCTGATGTCTTCCTGTATCAAGGATCCAGAATTGGACATAGCACTCCAGCTGTGGTCTCATCAGTGCTAAATTAAGTTTCCCTCTCTATGGAGCTATCTGAAGCCCCACAGTCAAAACATATGTTTGCTCTTTATTCTACTAAATCATGAACCTCTGTTATGAAGGTTACAGAATGCAGTACTGAGTTGAAATGTTCTAAAATACTTGAAACCTAAGGAAGCAATATGTTTTACTTAGAGTATCTTTGTGTTTTGGTGACTTGCCTCCCCCTTGCTTTCAGGTTCATTTGTCTTTAACTCCTAATTTTTTCATTACATGATGGCCAATTACTTCAATGTGTTTCATTCCTGGAGAGAGAATAGTGTCTTGGGGGAAGGGGAAGAGGAAGGCATGTAATTTTTATTTTGAGGAGTTACCATTGCATCTTGTGGTTAAAGACAACTTCCAAAAATAATCTGAGGGGGTTTAATTTCTTTAACTGATGTATTTATTTCTCCATTACCACTGACATGCCTACTTCTTTCCACTGACTATAGATGGAATTAAGCCACTGCTTTAAAAAAAAAAAAAAAAAAAAAAAGGACCACATTCTTGTTTCTAGCTGAAAGGGTCCAAGTTTTAAATCATGTGATTCAAGTACACATATACTCTTGGAGAATTTTCCAGGCTTAAAAGTAAGCAGAACATTGTAAAGATTCTCTGTTCATTTGACCTCTGAATCATAGGAAGAAATATAATTTTCATGGCATCTGAGAGATATACTAAAGATAAAAATATAGAGATAAAACCTTAAGAAGTAAATTTCAGTAAAACTGAATGTTGGAACTGGGATCTTTGAAAAAAAAAAAAAGCATCTGTTTGGGATTACTATAGGGAAATTACCATCAATGTCCCCATCAAATACATATACACAGTCAAACCTGTGAAGCTTCTCTGAGTTCAGGCTGGTTATCTCACAAATCTGTGCAAAGCTCTGGTGAATAATTTATACCAGGCTTGAGGTGACAAGTTAAACACGCCCATTTTGTCTAAAATGCTATGAAGGATCAAGATGGAGCCAAGCTGCAGGGTGAGTAGAGCTTGGCTGATGGGAATCTGAGCATGTCGAGAAGGGGGATGCTGCTGTAAAGAAAATGAAACGTAATGAGATACTTTTTCATGCATAATTCATAGATGAAAACATGACTGCATAAAAAGCCATGGATTTTAACAAGGCAGAGCTGCAATCATACACATTATCTTCCCAGAGGAACTTTATATAATATTGGTCAAAAAGAGAGGATTCTGAATACCAGTACAAAATAAAGCTGACATGTTTTCAAATGCAGTAGAATTTACTTTAATATACAATGGCTGTAAACGAAACAATTTATATTTACACCTCAAAATGCTTCCTAGAAAAAAAAATATATATATATATAAATAAATAACCCTCCCCCCCAAACTTTAAAACATATGTCTGTGTTTCTTAGCTAAAAAAAAAAAAAGATGAGGAATGAGAAAAATGCTTCATATGGATAAAAAAAAATCTAAAATGCATAAGCAGTATTTTGTTGAGTATGTTGTTAGGATTGTGCTTTGAAATCTTTTGCAAGCATTTTCACTTTTTAGAAGCAAAAGTTTTGATAGGAATGACTGCTGTGAACAGGCTTTAAAAAAGATAAAATGTTAGCTATTGTCACCATAAAATTTAATTTGGTTGCATTTGCAAAAGCAAATACTGTAATTCAGCTTTCAAGAACAGTTTAGTGGCTAGCACATGACTGTTTGAAATGGTGTTTAATGCTTGGGGTATTTAGTTGAAGGGATTAAAAATTGAATGTTGATTAAAGCTTGGGATGTCTTAAATTTATCACCACAAAATCCTAATGACAGACTTAGCTGGAAGGAACAGGGGTGTCTCCTTTAGCTGTTCGCTTAGTGAGAGCAGATCACATATAGAAAAGGCAACAGAACAAGTCATAGAGAGTCTTAGAATCAAACATGCTGAAGGAATCTGTGAAGTTATTTGTTTAGTTTACACTGTGAAATCTCAATATTTGTAAAGAAAGTAAAATAACCATTTTGCATCCAGCTGCAGTTTTATAGCCGTGGCAGCTGGGTGAAGAAGGCATTGAGGATTCGGAATGATTGATGTCTCAAAGTGCTCACTTTCCATGGGATTCTTTTTTTTTTTTTTTTTTTTTTTTTTTTTTTTTTCCCTCCCTCAGTTCTCTAGTATAAGATGCAGAGAAACACTACATAGTGAGCAGGTTAAGTTGATGTAGTCACTAAACAATCCTAGCCATTTAAATCAAATTACATCATTAACCCCTACTCACAGGGACTCCAAATTCCTTCAGGTTTTGACAGCATAAAAATAAATATGGTCTCCTTTTGAGCTAGGCAATAATTTAATATCTGATTATAGAATTTTATCAGTTCACAGCTTTGATAACAATTCAGACTAAATGAAACACTTCCCTTTACTCTCTCAGACTAGCAGTAAGATAGTGTTTTCATTTATGATCTCTAATTGTGTTCCTTCACAAAAGGTTTTCCTTCTTAAGTTATTTATTGTCTGCATTTTTAATTTTTCTTAATGTCACCTTAATGGAAAACACTCTTCCTCTGCACCTTTTGCAGACATTGTTTAGGTTTTAAAGAGTATGACAATTTTTCTCGCAGTCTGCTTTAGTGAAATCTTTTGGTTTAATCCAGGACTGACTTGTCACACTTGCTCATTCCTTGTGTAGAAGACTTCAGAACTTGAGCTCATCCTGGTCTTTGAATATCTAATTTTCTGTAATTATTTTCCTGCTTTTATTATTTTTATGTTGTTATTGGAGACAAAGAAGGGAGGCAGAGGATTGTATAAGGATCCTTCAATTCAAGCTGAGACGATCTCCCAGCTCCTGCTGTAGCATTTACAAAGGAATTACTTGCATCTGTTCTCTGTTTCTTAGAGGATGTGCCGTAATTCAGGAGTTCCCACTGGCTCTGGATTTTGCTGATCATTTAGCTTCACTGACAGAGCCATTTCGTAGCACAGAAAAGATTTGTTTGTTTATCTACCTGTGCTCCAAGGGAAGATCTCCTGTGTTCCACCATGCTGAATGCTTGGAAATGCAAAGAATCTGAAATGGTAATCAAATTATAGCATTATTAAAAAACAAACCCTCCGGAGACTATATGATGCAGGCTTTGCAGTTAGGAGGATATGGCTAAAATGAGCTGACATAATCTGGGTTTGTTTTGTGTTTATTTTCTTAACTTTTAAGAGAGTCCCTTGAAGGTCAAGTCAGATGGGGTTCTGTGATGTACAGGATCAGGGACTTTGTGGTATCATATCAGCAAACTTTCAGCCTTATTGACTTGAGTGTAAGTCTGTATCTTGACCTGTAGAGAAATACTACTTTGATCACCAAGGACACTCAAATATGTATTGAAGGATCATAAATGCCAACTGGACATCTTCAGAACAAAAAGCCAAAAAAAAAAAAAAAAAAAGTCCTAGAATAAAACAGCAAGACAAATACTAGAAAAAGACAAAACTATATCAAGCATATGTGAAAAAGAATATCACAGAATCACAGAATCACAGAATAGTCTAGGTTGGAAGAGACCTCCAAGATCACCGAATCCAACCTCTGACCTAACACTAACAAGTCCTCCACTAAACCATATCCCTAAGCTCTACATCTAAATGTCCTTTAAAGACTTCCAGGGATGGTGACTCAACCACTTCCCTGGGCAGCCTATTCCAGTGACTAACAACCCGTTCAGTAAAGAAGTTTTTCCTAATATCCAACCTAAACCTCCCCTGGCGCAACTTGAGCCCATTCCCCCTCGTCCTGTGACCAGGCATGTGGGAGAATAGACCACCTGCCACCTCGCTACAGCCTCCTTTCAGGTACTTGTAGAGTGCAATAAGGTCACCCCTGAGCCTCCTCTTCTCCAGGCTGAACAGTCCCAGCTCCCTCAGCCGCTCCTTGTAAGACTTGTTCTCCAGACCCTTCACCAGCTTCGTAGCCCTTCTCTGGACTTGCTCAAGCACCTCCATGTCCTTCTTGTAGTGAGGGGCCCAAAACTGAATGCAGTACTTGAGGTGCAGCCTCACCAGAGCTGAGTACAGGGGGACAATCACTTCCCTGGACCTGCTGGCCACGCTGTTTCTTATGCAAGCCAGGATTCTGCTGGCCTTCTTGGCCGCCTGAGCACACTGCTGGCTCATATTCAGCCGACTGTCAACCACTACTCCCAGGTCCTTCTCTGCCAGGCAGCTTTCTAACGACACATCTCCCAGCCTGTAGCTCTGTTTGGGGTTGTTGGGCCCCAGGTGCAGGACCTGGCACTTGGCCTTGTTGAACTTCATACCGTTGGCCTCGGGCAAATCGGTCCAGCCTATCCAGATCCTCCTGCAGACCCTTCCTACCCTTGAGCAGATCGACACACGCACCTAATTTGGTGTCGTCTGCAAACTTGCTGAGGGTGCACTCGATCCCCTCATCCAGATCATCGATGAAGATGCTAAAGAGGACTGGCCCCAGTACCGAGCCCTGGGGGACTCCACTAGTGACTGGCCTCCAACTGGATTTGACTCCATTCACCACAACTCTCTGGGCCCGGCCATCCAGCCAGCTCTTAACCCAACAAAGTGTGCGCCAGTCCAAGCCATGAGTAGCCAGTTTCCTGAGGAGAATGCTGTGGGGGACGGTGTCAAAAGCCTTACTGAAGTCAAGGTAGACCACGTCCACAGCCTTTCCCTCATCCACTAAGCTTGTCACCTTGTCATAGAAGGAGATCAGGTTCGTCAAGCAGGACCTGCCCTTCATAAACCCATGCTGGCTAGGCCTGATCGCCTGCTTGCCCTGCAACTGCTGCATGATGACACCCACGATAATCTGCTCCATGAGCTTACTTGGCACTGATGTTAAACTAACAGGCCTATAGTTTCCTGGGTCTACCCTCTGGCCCTTCTTGTAGATGGGCATCATGTTTGCTAGCCGCCAGTCAAGTGGGTCCTCCCCCGATAGCCAGGACTGCTGCTAAATGATGGAAATCCAATATGGCACATTAAACCATGTCCCTAAGTACTACATCCAACCTTTTCTTAAACACCTCCAGGGACGGAGACTCTGCCACCTCCCTGGGCAACCCTTTCCAATGCCTGACTGCTCTGAGAAGAAATGTCTCCTAATTTCAAACCTGAACCTCCCCTGGCACAACTCGAGGCCACTCCCTCTAGTGCTATCACTAGTTACCTGTGAGAAGAGGCCAACCCCCAGCTCCCCACACCTTTCTTTCTGGTAGCTGTAGAGAGCAATAAGGTTTCCCCTGAGCCTCCTCTTCTCCAGACTAAACAACCCCACTTCCCTCAGCTGCCCCTCATGGGACTTGTGTTCCAGGACCTTCACCAGCTTCGTAGGCCTTCTCTGGATATGCTCCAGGGCCTCAATGTCTTTCTTGAAGTGAGGGGCCCAGAGCTGAATCCCAGAGTGGATTGTGGGGGCCACATTCTGCTCCTCATCCCCTTCCACCAGCTCAGGGTACTGGGCGTTCAGAGAACAACTGGTTTTGCTGCTATAGACTGAGGCAAAGAAGGCATTAAGCACCTCAGCTTTTTCCTCATCTATGGTAACTAAGTTTACCCCCACATCCAGTAAAGGGTGGAGATTCTCCTTAGTCCTCCTTTTTGTGTTGATGTATTTATAAAAACATTTTTCTGTTGTCTTTAACAGCAGTAGCCAGATTGAGCTCCAGATGAGCTTTTGCCTTTCTAATTTTGTCCCCGCACCGCCTCACAACATCCTTATAGTCCCCCTGAGTGGCCCACCCTCTTTTCCAAAGATTATATATCCTCTTTTTTCTCCTAAGCTCGAGCCACAACTCTCTGTTCAGCCAGGCCGGTCTTCTTCCGCGCCGGCTTGTCTTTGGGCACATGGGGACAGACCTCTCCTGAGCCATTAAGATTTCTTTCTTGAAGAGCGCCCAGCCCTCCTGGCCTCCTCTGCCCTTCAGAACCACCTCCCAAGGGACTCTGCCAACCAGTGTCCTAACAGCTCAAAGTCAGCCCTCTGGAAGTCCAAGACAGCGGTCTTACTGGTCCCCTTCCTGACTTCGCCAAGTATTGAGAACTCTACCATTTTGTGGTCACTCTGCCCAAGACAGCCCCCGACCACCACATCTCCCACCAGTCCTTCTCTGTTAGTGAACAGGTCTAGCGGGGCACCTCCCCTGGTGGGCTCGCCAACCAGCTGCGTCAGGAAGTTATCTTCCACGCTCTCCAGAAACCTCCTGGACTCCTTTCTCTGGGCTGTGTTGTGCTTCCAGGATATGTCTGGGAAGTTAAAGTCCCCCACAAGAACAAGCACTGATGATTTTACAACTTCTGCCAGCTGTCTGTAGAACTCCTCATCCGTCTCCTCATCGTGGTTTGGCGGGGGGTGAAGCATTTCCTGCCCCGGGGGGGGGGGGGGGTGAACCATTTCCTGCAACATCATGCAGGAACCTGTCTCCATTCCTCCTCCACTCTTGGGGCCCCTCCCTCTGCCTGATAGCGACCGGGCAGGGGGTCCACCCCCATTTGGGGGGTCTCACTCTGGTGCCTCTCCTTCAGGCCTTGCACTGAGTTGTTCCACCACTCTATCTCCCGCTCGCACTCCCTGATGGCCCTCAACCTCTCCACCTCCTCGAGTTCTGCAACCAGGCGGACCAGGTCATCCACCTGCTTGCACCTCACGCACACAGTGTCTCTGCCTCCCTCAGATGGCAGCAGCAGGCTCTGACACTCCCTGCATCCAGAAACCTGAACTGCCGCATTTTTGAGCAGGCACTCTGTCTGGATGGCAACAGACTTTCTAGAGAGCGCTCTCAGCCCAGCGTGGACCATCGTGGCCTAGCTAGTTGTATAAAGCCATCAGATGAGTTGTTCTTAGGGGCGGGGGGGGGAACGCTCTGCCCTCCATGCTCACCCTGCCTGCACGAAATGTCGCTCCCCGCCCTTCCGACGCACCCCGCCCTGTTTGCCCGTCCTGGTCGCCGCGCTCCCTAGGAGCTGCTTTTGAACGGCTGGGTAGGGGGAGCTGCTGGCTCCGCCTACGCCTCGTTGGTGTCCCTCACGAGGGCTGCTGGGTTGTGGCGGCTCCCTCGAGTGGCCTCGATGCCGGGAAAATAGCCCTGCCTGTCCTGATCCCCCGCTCCGTTGCAGAACGTGTCTGCCCCGGAGCCGATTGCCTCAGCAATATCGAGTGTCTGTCAGTAAACATATCATTTTACACCAGGATAATTAACTTCTGAAGCGGTTTAAATACCTCAGTCAGTTGGACAAGGTGTGGAAAAAAGCTGCAATCTAGGAGCCCAGTGGGGTGGATCAAGAACTGGCTGGATGACAGAGCTCAATGGCGCTGAGTCTAGTTGGAGACCTGTGGCTAGTAGTGTCACCCAGGGGTCTGTATGGGTCCAGTGTTATTCAGCTTATTCATTCATCAGTGACCTAGGTGAAGGGACAGAGTGCACCTTCAGCAAGTTTGTGGATGATACAAAACTTGGCAGAGTGGCTGACACACCACAGGCCTGTGCAGCCATTCAGAGGGACCTGGACAGGCTGGAGAAGCTGGGCAGAGAGGAACCTTATGAGGTTTAACAAGGGCAAGTGTAGGGGAAGAACAACCCCAGGCACCAGCACAGATTAGGGGCTGACCTGCTGGAGAGCAGCTCTTTGGAGAGGGACATGGGGTCACGGTGCACAACAAGCTGACCATGACCCAGCAGTGTGCCCTTGTGGCTAAGAAGGCCGTTGGGATCCTAGTCTGCATCAGGAGGAGCGTAGGCAGCAAGTGGAGAAGGTGATCTTTCCCCTCTACCCAGCTCTGGTGGGACCACACCTGGAATATTGTGTGCAGTTCTGAGCTCCCCAGTAGAAGACGGACGTAGAACTTCTAGAGAGGGTCCAGCCACAAACATGATTAAGGGCTCAGATTAACTGAGCTGGGCCTGTTTAGCCTAGAGAAGAGGAGTACTTAATCTTTTTGCCTCTCTCTCTAAAATAGTGGTGATAATATTACTAGTAATGGTAATAATAATCTAAATGAGATGAATATTAATTTGCTACTAATCTATTTTATTTATGGTATTAATTCTAAGGTGTAATGTATAGATATCAAAGTACATCTGGGCCTTAGTGCTAGGTCTTGCTAAGAATTCATGCTCAGCTTTGTATATATTATATCATTATATTAACAGAAAAATAAAATAAAATAAAAAAAAATGTACATTCAACAGCAACATGGTAGGCCTGTCAGAAGGCTGGAGGCAGGCATAAGGAGGGTTTATTTTAACACAATCATCACCAAGGTTACGAAGAATATTCACATCGTACATATTCTTCCCTCTTTTGCTTTTTAAGATATTGCAAAGGAGACATATGCAGTGGTGTTTTAATTTAGATAATAATTTCTTTCTTTGGCAGGAAAATGATAGAACTGAAGTAAACAGCTTCTATCAATGCATTTTCCTGCAAAATGACAGTAATGAAATGAAGTGATAAACTACGCTATATTTGCCCATACCTATGGTGTTGTAAGATCATAGCTGAAATGCTATCAATGCTAGGGATGAGAAGAAAACAGGAACAAAAGCATAGGTGAAAAATTTCATACCTTATGTGTTAGTCAGATTTCAAAGAAACCGATATGCAAGAATGGTCACTCCTCCTTTTCTCACTCTTTGGACTCCAAAAACCCAAGTTGAAGTCTTCCTCATTCCTGGCCACAGTGCTCACAAACGTGGCACCCTGCTTACTTCCTGTCCTTTCCTTCCTTCAGCCTCCAAAGTCTTTTTTTTTTTTTTTTTTTTTTTTTTTTTTTTTCAGGTACATCTTGTCTATCTTACTGATTTATTTTAATATTATGGTAATATATTTTTGGCAAGGTAATATCTCCTCAGTCTAAACTTGTACAGTGTAATTAAGGCGGAGGAGAGGTACCTAGCCCTTCAGTATTAGGTTGAATAGTATTGCATTTCTTTTCTGGAAATGATGGCAGAAACAAAAACAATTACTGTGCAATTAATTGATGTCTTGGCATGATAATTCTTGACTACCTGATTTGGTAGCTCTCATTTTAGCTATCAAACCAGGAGGAGGTGGGATGCTGCTTCAGTCAATGTGGCACAAGTGTTCTGATCCTAAGTCATGCATGGCAGGAGGGGCTGAGTAATTCTTGTTTTTGTTTCCAGCCCTGATGGAATGAGATTTGATGAGATTCTGTGTGATTTCAGCATCTGAAAAACATCTGACCTATCCTTAAACTATCTGACTTATGTACCTATAATGTGACCATGACAGCAGGAAGCTTTCTGTACTTTCTGCCTGAGTACTTACACGGGGTAACAGAACAGTTTTGTTGAACCTAGTGCTGTAGCAACAACAGCACTATTATCTGTGGTATCAGATATCGAGTTAGATTAGACAGATCTATTCAATGGGCAAGTATGTTCATGGTTTACAATGCAGACATGATTCATCACAGATATAATCTTGTTTATGAAAGTCTGCACTGGGACTCAGATAATCTTATTTAGTAGAAGTCCCCAAAGGATTCATCCAAGACATGTGACAAAACTGTACAAAGTGATTACATTAGATACAGGTAATGGTGAGAGGAAGGATGCTCTGAAGACCTTAAGATGGTAATTGAGTCTGTCAAACTTCAGTACTACTCATTCTCCACTGGCCTTTAGGGAATTTATGTATGTCTCCCTGGGAGAGATTCAGTTGACTAAGAAACACATCTCTTTGGGAAAAGAGGTACTCAATGTATTACTAAGTGCTAGATCCATCCGCAATCCATTCTGCCTGGAGTCTTTACGGGATGGATATAAAATGATTCATGTACATGGTGTGTCAGGTGGAGCAAAAAGAGGGAAGTACTAGAGTTTGATTTGCTGTGATGTGCCTTCATTCCATGACTACATGCCTTGTCCTCACTCCCAGTGAAGCTTGCTCTAGTTGCTCATCCTTGGAAATGCCTCATATTTTTCTTTATCAACTTTGCTCATGGTGTGTTCATGAAACTGTTCAAACTGGAGATAGAAGGCAAAACAGATCTTATTTACTAAGTTTTTTTTTTTTTTTTAAATATTTTTTTTAAATAAATTTTGCTTCATGTATTACAAATATGATTGTGTGATTAAATGTTGTGTTAACTCCATAACAGATTAATGACTCACAGTATTCATGTGCCCTTGAGTTCATCTAAATGAACTCAAAAACACCAAACCATAGGCAACCACACAGTCACAGATGAGCAGGTCAGGTGATTTCATCTTCAGCAAATATCTTAGACATAAGGATCTTATTGCAAAGCATATATAGGCGTATCAAATGCATAATAACCTACAATATCAGCATTGTATATTGGTATGCAGTGGTGATTTTTTCAGTGTCAGATTTTATTGCTTTAATACATCATCTCTGTGAGATTGATCCTTAAACTGGGATCTTTGTGTTTGGAGAACATTTCAACTACCAATTGGAATTTCAGATTTTAACACAAAATTGAGTGTTACAGCTGTGAGTTAAAGCTGAGTTGTGTTTTATCATCTGATGACTGCATTAGAAACAAATAATAATAATAATAATAATAATAAACCAACAACAGACATTAATAAATCAAAGAGTTGAGCACCCTAAACCTGTGCTAAGGCATGCCACTTCCAACAAAAGGTATTACGTGCTCTGGAATTCAACCTTTCCTTACCACTTGCAGAGAACTATTATATTTTATGTAATAAGAATGCATTGTGAACAGGTGAACACCAAAACATATTGCCATTTCTGCAATGTATAGTGTGTCCTTTGGCATATACAATGTGCCCTTGATCCAATATGATCCTAATCATTACAAAGATTTTTACAAAAAAAAAAAAAAAAAGAAAGAAAAAGAAAAAAAAAGAAAACAAGAACTATTTCAAAATGCAGTGTTTCTGGTCTGGGGCCTGATTGTGCCCTCAAGCTGCCAGCAGAATTCCAGGTGATGTCTCTGACAATTTTCATGCATATCAAGGGTATGGCATAGTCTTACGATTTAGAAAGAGGACGAGTTCCCTGACTGGATAGATGTCTTCTGACATAAGATAATCAATTTAGACTACAGATAATTTCTAATTTTGGGTAAGACATGATGATCATCAAAGTTAAAGGCTAAGGTAGAGATTAAGAGTATTACTACTTACTCTTTATATATTAAATACTCCTATTTTGTCCTGACTCAGAATTCAAAGCTCTGAATCTGGGGGGAAAAAAAAAAAAAAAAAAAAAAAAAAAGTTTCTGATCAATATCTTATGTAACAGTATTACTATGAAGGCCATGTTACAGGCTTAGAGAACAGTGCATATATGACTTTTATAGTATAGGACAATGGTCTTGCTATATCTCTGTTTTACAGAGAGTGACATGAACAATCAATTCCATGCATTAACATTGTATAGAATCTTTTATAAGATAACAAGCTCATCTGATGACGCAAACTATATCTATATGAATTTCTGAAATGTTTTCAAAAACATTACAAACAACAGAAAAGGAAAAAAAAAATCAGAATATATTGATATGGCTTATACTGAATTGACAAAAATGGGAATCAGTTGAATTACAAAAGTATTATTATTATTATTATTATTATTATTTTAAGGCTAAATAGCTGTTTTCAGTAGGCATTCTTGGTAATATCCCATATAGGTGCACTTCTAGGCTCTTCTGTGCAATACAGTTATCAAAGGGGTAAAAATTATAAAAGGGGTAAAAATATACAGAGGGGAAAAATTATTAATGATAAACTATGTCGACGATTCAGAATAATAAAGTGAAAACTAGTGACCAAGTTGAATCTGTGAGATGTCTTTATATACGAAGGTGGGAATGAGGGACATATAGCACACTTACAAGGCAACATAATGGAAGGTATTTGCTATAAAACAATCCTAATCTTATGATGGGGAAAGTGATCCTTGAATACATAAACCCAGGAACAAGATGACAATAAAAAGGTAGCATTTCATTTCCATGTGGAATTAACAACACCATATTTAGATTATGTTAATTTCAGAAAAGTTGTGTAAAAAAGCTATCAGAATGATAGAATGATTCAAGTTGAACAGGCAAAAAATGTAGTCAATTTAGTTTTTCAGAAGAAGGTCAAGATCAGTTTTGATCACAGTGTCCTGGGAAAATAGATTTTTTTAATAGTAACAAATTTAATTTAGAGGAAAAAACTTTTTTTTTTTTTTTTTTTTTTTTTTTTTAATGCCAGTAGATTGAAGTTAGGCAAATTTATATGAGAAGTGGACATTTTTAGAAGCGAATGTAATGAAACATTAGAACAATTTACCTATGAAAATAATGGACTTTCTATCACCTAAAATCTCTAAATTGATCCCAATGGTATAAAATGTTACAAAATTTAATACAAAACTTTAAGAAAAGTGACTTTAAGGAAACTGCGACCATAGCAAAAATAGGGCAGAACTTTGTAGATTTTGAGCAAAAATTTGACAATTAAAAGTCTGTGACAATTAAAAACCTGTCTGTCTGTCTTTCTCTCTCTCTCTAATAAGCCTCAAATCCAAGTAAACAACAATTGAAGTTCTTGTGGTCCATTAGGTTTCACTTCTTTCATTTATTTATTTATTTAGCTATTTATGTATTTATTTGTTTAATAACAAGTAATGAAAATAAATTCAGGGCACTCCCAGGGAAGATGGTTGTTGTTTAGGCCTCTCCTGTTAGGTTGTTTTAGTCAGCTTTTTGACAGCTTCACATCGTACTCCTGTGTAATCCACTTATATCATTACTTGAACAAGCACATTCCAGGGGCTGGGGGAGGTTGAGGGGGGGGTGGGGAGGGGGAGGTTCATAGTAATGTACCTGCAATATTGATGGCTAGAAACCATTCTTTCTTAGATTATAATAAAGTTCAACACACAAACATGAATCATCTGGGAAAGTTTCAGTGCCACTGTCTGAAACCCATAGCTAAGAGGATCTATTCATTGACTTATATGTTTTTAATGATGTACTTCTTTTGTACTTCTGGTATTCAAGTTGTTACTTTATAGTTCTTCTGGTTCTAATTTGTATGAATATAGATCTTCAATTAAGACAAGATAATTGTGGTCCTTCTCTTATGTGTACGTGATGAAAGTTACATATACATACATTAATTTCTAAATAAGCATCCATTTTTTTAGAGGTTCAGCAAGAAAGGAGTCAGGTAGTATTTTTGTTGTTAATTTTAGTGATCACCATGGCCATGGCCCCATAGTCTGTGCTTCAGATACACAGACATTGATATCTCTTTTCAAAATAATTGCATGTTCAGATGTAGACATGCTAGCTTGCTCCAAATATGAGATAATGATAAGATTTTACTAAAATTCAGCTATGATGTCACAAGCCTGTGGGGAAATGAAACTCCCTTACATACTCTTTTTATAGCCTTCTGTAGTCTTTTTATAGCTTCTCTAGTCTTTGCCACTTGACCGATCTGTTGGTACCTACAAATGGAAGGATTACATGCTAAAGAAAAAGAGATTTTTTTTTTTTCTTAATCATTTCTTGGGCTTAAGGTCTATCGTACTAACCACAGAGGGAAATTAGAATAAGCTATTAGAAAATGAAGGCTTTAATTCATACATAAAGACTGAACACATCATTTCCAGGGTATTCTTGCATATTTCATTTTAATCTGCAGAGTGCACTTTTCTGCTCCTTTGTACAGTATCGGATACTGGATGAGATTCATTATTCCTCTTCTCCCCTGGGTGCAGACGATCCTTTCTCTGTGACCCAGATAACAAAAAAAAAAAAATCCAAATCCAAAACATGGGCTGATATGTAGACAATCAGAAGGGGCATGGACAGTTTTAACTTACTCAGTATCTATGTATTCACTGAGCATATCAGAAATGAGGAAAAATATCCCCTTGAACAGAAAGAGGATATATATCATGGAGTTTTAAAGAGCTATTTTCACATGGTCATTCAATTAGAAAATGTCTTCATTAAAAAAAAAAAAAAAAAAAAAAAAAAAAAAAAAAGTACTTTCATTTAGTTCTCTTGAAAAGTGTTGCAGTGATTGCCCTAGAGAAAGGAAAAAAAAAAATCCACAGGTCAGGATCAGTTGATCTCAGCAGTTGTCCTCTCACATTTCACTATGATGGTAGAGAAGGCATATTCTGGAGAGATTGGTAGCTTATTTTTATGTTGCAAGTTCTAAGAAATAGAGCAATTCAGAGCAGAACATAGACTTTTCTTCATCAGTCTACTCACACTGGACATAAGCTTACTGATTATTGCTGAATTTCAATATTCTTTAACAAACACTTATATTGATTTGTTTTATTTTTTTTTAGTCAGGATGTATATATGTGAATGATAGATATAAAAATAAGGTGCTACAAGATGTTTAAACAGTAAGCATTTTTTATTTTTAATTAGCATATTATTTAATCTTTTAAATAAGAAAGCATAGAAATAAATATTTTTTTTATTTTGGAAGAAAAATTCAAATAATTAAAAACGTAAATTGAAAGAATTCTTTATGCAATATTCAGCTGAGTATCAGTCAGCATTCTTATCACCAAAATGGATGAATTCACAGCTTATAAAATGAGACAGAAAATAAGAAATACAAGAGATAGAAGGCCACAGAAAGTAGCACAAATAGAATTGAAGACTGGCAAATCAAGACAGAAATGAGATATCCTGAATATCAAAGTTCTCCCATCTCATTCATCCCTCCCCAATAAAAACAAAACAAAAGAAAACAAAATAAAAATCAACAGAACAACCAAAGGGCAGTTTAGTATTGGGCCAAATATTGACACCATGCTCTTATGCTCATAAAGACTGTTTATTTTAGTCCTCAGTAATAAACAGAGGAGCTGGAGAAGATTTTTATTGTATTTTTTTAAGGGGAGTGTGCTGTGTGTTTGTTTTTAATAATCTAATCCATTTTGTTTGTTTGTTTGTTTGTTTTTGTTGTTGATGTTTTTTTTTTTTTTTTCCTAATGGCTTGTGAGGTATTTCTACAATTGTCTAAAGGTTACCAGATTATTGAAATCAACCCTTTCATAAGTGTGTGAGTTCAAGTCATTATTCTCCTACAGAGTTATTGCTGAAATTTATGTTTCATGTTCCTAAAATATTTTGTTGCAGCACAAGCAGAAATGAAATACAGAAGGAACACCTCACTTGTATGTGTCTATAGCACTTAAGTAGCACTAACACAGCAATTAATAGACAGAACTGATAAAATGGTAGATCATCTGAAATAAATTTAAACACAACCATTTCTACTACTTGAAGAATCATTATTTTTTATGCAGAAATAGAAGCAAAATGATAAATCAAAATATGGTATTTTCTAATTCTAGAAACAATGTTTTCCACTTAGGAAGCATTTAACAATGCTTTCCTGTTTATCTGAGAACAGAAAAAATCTGAACACTGAAGGAATTCACCATCATTAACCTCTGAGTTATTTATGTTATCCTTACTGAAGAGGAAAGAGGGGAAGAGAATAATAGGTATGCTATTGTATGAAAGGACTCAGTGTCATAATAGAAGTTTGACATGGAACTGAAGAAAAAAAAATCATTTCCAGAGCTATCATTCTTGTAGTTTAGAGATTTTTCCAGCTTACCTGGAAACAAACAAAATGCTGGAGTGAGACTTAAAATTTACCATGTAATGCATATATCTACATCGTCTCCATTAAGTTTAAATCAGAATGTGAACTTCTAGCTGAACCTGAAAATGTTTTTCAGTTCACCCAGCAGTGGTTTTATCACCAGCTTAACTGAGCATTGTTTTACTACTTTGGGAGCTTTTAGATAGTCAAAATATAACAGCAACATTGGAGAGTCACCAGGTGTTTCCAAAATTAAGTATGGTAGTGGTAACCTGTTCCTGGCAAAACCTGAATGTAGCATCTAGCAATGAAGTAATGCTAGGCATTTTGTTCATGCTGTGTATATCAAAGTCCCTTCAGCACTTTGTTGTCTAATAATTTATTTTTCAGTCTTATTTTTTTGTGCCAATTACAGTAGAGGCTGGAAGCATCCTATTGCGATTTCATGGGAACATCTAATAGAGAAAGCATTCAGGGTTTCTACATGGCCTATGTGTTATGTCTTACACTACCTTAGTGGAAAGTTGAGGAGCATATTTAGATCTTTACTTGTAAGGAGTAATTTGTATTGGACTCGTTGCTCTCTGTTGAGTATAAGCAGTTTAAGATCCTGCCACCTTTATTAGGAAATACCTGAGAAGCTTTCAACAGACAATGTCACTTCTGGTGCTGGCATGCCTTTGGTACCTGTATCTGAAGTGCAGTATTATTTTTTGTTAGGACTTTAGAGAGAAATAATAAAATCATAAAACGGCTTGGATTGTAAGGGACCTTAAAGTTCATCCAGTTCCAACCCTCCTGCCTTGGGAAGGGATGCCATACACTACACCAGGTTGCCCAAAGCCCCATCCAACCTGGTCTTGTTCACTCCAGGAGTGGGGCATCCACAGCTTCTCTGGGCAACCTGGGCAAGCCTCACCACCCTCATAATACAGAATTTCTTCCTAATGTCTAATCTAAATCAACTCTCTTTCAGTTAAAAGCCATTACTGCTTGTCCTATCACTACACTCGCTGACGAAGATTGTAGTGCTCTCCTGCTTTCTTATAGACCCCCTACAGGTACTGGAAGGCTGCTATAAGGTCTTCCTGGACCCTTCTCTTCTCCAGGCTGAGCAACACCAACTCTCTCAGCCTTTCTTCATAGGAGAGGTGCTCCAGCCCTCTGATCAACTTCATAGGCCTCCTCTGGACCTGTTCTAATAGATCTACATCCTGCTTTTGTTGGGGGCCCCAGAGCAGGACACAGTACTTTAAGAGGAACCTCACAAGGACAGAGTATCTTCTGTTTGAATTAACTCCACTATGTGCTTATGTTAGGGAAAGGAAAGACAAATATTTACATATTTTCAATAATTTCCTGTATTTGGTGCTGAATATAGAGGGGTGTGTGATGATCTTTTTGTCCCTTGGTGATTATTTCCACAACCTGGGTCTGACTCCAGTGAAATATATATTATAGTAAAATATAATATTATATATATATATATTATTATGTATATATAAGTGTGTGTGTATATATATATATATATATTTCCCAGAGAAATTCCTTTAGTCCACTCTCAGCCATGTCTCATCCTGAGCTTCAAAGAGTGTTCACTACATTGTATACCAAGGTATCAGGAGTGAGACCTTATCCTTGGTTCAGCAACGTGGGGCATCGATGTATATTGCAAAGAAGAGATTCAGAGGCGTTGGCAAGATGTACTATAGCATTTTGTGAACGTTAAAGCTCCTAAGGGCATATGGTTTCATGCCAAGGTGTACTGAATTGCTATAAACCAAACGAAGGTCTGAGATCATGATATCCTTTTTCACAATGGCATAAAGCCTCGAAGGCCTTCTATCAGAAAGAGTAGAAATGCTTAATAATAGATTCTGCTATTGAGATTTAAATATTAATGTATTAATGTATACATATTCTTGAACTTTTTTGTATAAGAACATTGTCCTTTATTAACTCTCTGAGTTTTCAGAATAGAAATGAGTACTCTTACTGCAAAGTAGTATGTTTGTGAAGCTCTGCTACTGTTTATCCATTTTTTATGCAAATAGTTTTATCTATCCCTTCTCAGGTTCTATTCCTCTATCATTAAGAATAATTTTTTTACCTTATAATTAAGAAAAGAAAAACTATGCTGATTATTTATATATATATATTAAGAAACAAATGTGTGTAAGAAGTTTTAAAAATATATCTAACTTGTTAGATAACATGATTTTCCTGAAATTAACATTGTTAACAACAAAACAGCCTTGTTTTTCTTGGTATTATTCTCAGCATACCTTCAGAGCTGGAATCTCAAAATCTACACAAAAGTAAATGTTGTAAAGTGCTTTGACTAATGCAATTGTTAGATGTTCCCTGACTGGCTAATGACTACATACTCATATTGTTATTATGGGATGGTCCCTTCGGGGAAAGCCTCATATTGTTTCCTGTCAGCATGAGTCAGTTTGCCTGCTGAAGTGAAGTGCTAAAGGCAATTCAGAGTGTTCAAGAATAAAGTCTGATTAGTTGATGCTGAGGTGTACATGGCAAAGAGAACACTAAGTGTGAGCTAATAATCCAAATGCTTCCCTAAAAAGAAGCATTAAGACACCACAAAGATGTTTTTCATAAATAAAAGTTAAGTGGGTGAATGTTTTTCAGATTATCATGCAGGGTCTTAAAATATACATAGATGAAATTTGCTTTGCCATATATTTGTAAGAGTGAAGGGAAATACAGAGTGAGGAAGATATTTCCTGTTTTATCTGAAGTTTTGTAGAGATGAAATTTCTTCACTTGTATCTATTTTATTCCTTGCATTAGCAGACAAAACATGTTTATTTTTCTGATTAATGTATCTGTTTGGGGAAAAGTTTTTAACAATCTCTTTGGGATGCAGACTGAAAAAATGGTGATGTTTCTAAAACATTCATAAACGTCAACAGATGTAAAAATTAATCTCAAATGTTATGATGGATTTCATTGACTGATCTCTGACAAAATTCAAATACAGACCTAGATCCTAAACTGGATCCTTGGTCTTCATACTGTATGAATATACATAACATACTAAGATATTTCCTGGCTTAGCACTGTCTCCTTGAGAAATTAAAACATACTAGTAAAAAGAAGACTGTTTTCTACTGCTTTGCCTACTTAACTGTCTAGTCAAACACCACAGAATTATCAGACACTTATCCAGTTCATGTGTCAGAAGGCTCAGCAGCAGTGTTGCAAATGTCTCTGCCTTTAGAGTACAGCACAGTGTAAATTCTTTAACATAGCATTCACTCACAAAGATGAAGAACAAGCTCAGAAGAAGTAGGAAACACAGTGGCAGCTGTCCTGCTTGTCTCAAAAGAGCAAAAGAAATGGTATCCATTAGCTATAGATGTGCTGTTTTTATGAGGTAGCCAGATGCAGTTAGGATAGGGATAGTGGGATCCTATAGTGGAATACTACCCCATCACAGATAGTGGAAAGTTTCATTACAAGAGGACCAACAGAGTAAAGAAAGAATGTCCAGCATGCTTTAATTTATAAAATAATATTTTTAGTGTTTTTTAAAAATGCCAAATATTAAGAATAAGAAAGAGGGAAAAACTAAAAAGAGGGAAAAATAAAAGGAAATACAAGAAAAATGGCTTTCAGAATAATAATTCCAGTAATATCATTGAGGATCACTTCTGTGCTTTAATTTCCGTTGTCAAATCCATTAAGAAGCAGGTTAAATTATACTAATTTTTTTCTTAAACACTAGTGTAGTTGTCGCAAGGCTGTTTTTCAGTCAGAGTGTCTTCCAAGAGAGGACATGCAAACACTCCATCAAAAGGCATACCTACCAGGCCTCAGCAGAGAGAAAGGACAGCCAAAATCATGAATGGAAGGTGGGGAAATTACAGGCAACATAAACATTTTATCGAAGTACAAGCTAATCTGCACTAATCAGGCTAATCTTAAAAAACCTCCTTTTAGTATTGGCACAGAATAAGAGGTCTTACACTTAGAGCATATTCAGAATATGTGGAAGAGCTAGCACAAGGGTCTGTTATAGGGATAGGGAAGAAAAAAAGATGCCATAACAATGTGCTATTTTCAGTTAGACAGACCTTTGTCAAACTTTAACTCTATGGGATATTTACCAAATGTCTAACTTTGCATTCAGTTTATATTAAAGATTCAGAAAACAAATAAACAAACAAAAACCTTAGCATTGCTGAAAATAAAACCAAGACAAACATATTAGATTCAAATATAAAAGCTCATTTTTTTTTTTTTTTTTTTTTTTTTTTTTTTCACAGTAAGAAAATCCACTATATCTGTGTAGTATCTATGTTTTCAAGAAAGGGATTGAAATTTAGCTCAAGAAGATTTTCTGTCAAGAACACATCTTTCATGAATCCATGAAAAACTCACTTTACACATAGTCAAGAGGGTCTGTTAGACTCCATCAGCAAAATTCCCTGAAAATATTGTCTGTAATGGTCAGACTCCACCTTGGAACTGCAAGGCTGAATAAAAATGCCCTTTCAACTTGCTTCTGGCTACTGCCAGCTACTGTGTCACCGGGGCTTGGAACCAAGGGTGGAAAGACTATCTCTTCATATTTCTACTGCCCTAGTTTTCCAGAAACTGGAAAAAGAGAAGCAGCTCACTGAGACAGAAAGAAAAATGAACAGAAATTGCTGTGTGTTGAAGAATAAGGAAAAGGACAGACTGAAATAATGAGATAAGAGGATGATAAATCAAAAGAAAGGGTTGGAAGAACACCAGTCATGTAAAAAGAAAACATTGGAGCACAAGAACTAGGGGTTGGGGTAAAATGCTAATGTCCTTGATGAAGTCGGGAACCCTGCAAAGAAAACTGCACCTGAAATGGGCAGTAGCTGTCAGGAAGACTAGGAAGTGGAGAGACTAGAAATAAACAGGGTGCTACTGAGACAGTAGTGAGTAGAAAAACAAAAGAAAGACTTTGCTCGCTGACCTAAAAAGTATAATCCAGGACTGGGAAACCTGGCCAAGTACCAGTTCTCTGCATGTAGTACCTTATCAAGTAAAGACTAATAATATACTGCAGCAGAGAGTTATGCACACTAGGCGACATGGCAGATAACAGTGCTGATGGCATCTGAAAGTTCTCACTGTGCTGATGAACCACACTATGCTAACACAACAAAAAGTTCTGCTTGCAAATGTGGCAGGAAATTGCATTTGTTTACCAAATATTATGAAGAGAATGTTACACTCACGGTATTTACAGGAATGCAGGTTAGCCTATGTAACTTCATTTCCCATGTTTCCCGTCTTTCTTGTGCTACCATATGCAATCATAAAATTAATTAACATAACAATCTGTGTGTGTGATGTTGTAGGTGTTTTAGTGTAAGCACGTGTGTATAAATACATGCAGACCATGTAGGCTTCAAGGAAGAAACAGGTTTGGTGCAGCCTTCCCATAACACTCATTGCCAAAGATAGAATCTAATTACCCAGAAGAGATATTCAGCTGCCTTCACCAAAGACTATTAACTTCCTTCCATAGATCTCTCCTGTTCCTAAATGCTTACTTACAATATAATTTTGATTCATCCCTACAGCTTGATCAATACTCATCTAAGAATGAGGTAAAGAGTCTGTAAAAAGAAAAGAATGTGAGGCAATTAAAGACTGTATGGTAACATGTACATTCATGAAAAGGGCAAGATGGGAGATGGAAATTGCCCATGCAACATTAACACTGGTATTGGATAAAACTGTAATTTTGGACAATATTGTAATTTTGTAATTGGACAATACTGTAATTTTACTATTTTCTTAATGCAGATTTATTTATTTTATTTTTGTTAATGTTATCTTAGAGGATTCCTTTACGAAGGAAAACTTGTAAGATTATTGCTTTTTGATAGACATTTAATAGTAAACTGCCTAACTTTGAGTTAACTATAGTTTTTTTTTTTTTTTTTTTTTTTTTTAAAGTAATACGAAGACTGATTTTATGAAGACAGAAACACTGGTTTTTGGAAGTCCTTGCTGTATCATTTCTGGCCTACAAAAACAAATGAAAAGACCACATTTTTATTTTATTTTATTTTAATTTTTGTTTTTTCCAAGGACTTTCAGTCTTTATACAGAGAGACTGAATGTCAATATGTATATGTCTGAGGAGTTATCTGTAAATTATTTTCTTGCATTACTAATCATATCTGTTTTATTATACAATGACTGTTCCAACTGGTTCCACCTACATCTGTAGAAATGCATGAAAGATTTTAGTAATGCAGATTTTTGCTGTCTGCTTTAGCAACCTATATTTAATGCTTTAAGGATTAGTAGCATGATATGACAAGTGCTTTCCACTGTTTCTTTGTTATAGTATGCCTGTATCTAGGTCCATAAATTTCAGATACAGCTCCCCTTCCCACCCTCTTGTCAAACCAAAGAGGGATAGTCACTGGGCAGCATTATTTGTTCTTGTTTGCAGTTCACTATGTACATATTTTTTTCCTGAGTTATGGCCAGATATAATCACATCCAGTAAGCAATAAATGATTAGAAAATGGAAATATTAGAGGTGAATAATTTTATCAGTAATTTTTTGTCAGTCATTTTATCTCATCAAATGTTCCATTGTGGATAACTTTGTTCTGAAAATAATAATAATAATAATAAAAACCCTACTCCAGAAAAATAAATACTTGGGGTGTAGCTACACCTCAACTTTGCTCAACAGTGTGCATAAGAACAGGAGAAACAAGTAGGCATACAATTTTCACATTTTCTACTTAACATACAGAGATACTTAACTCCTACCAGAACTTGATACAAAACCAAAAGATATCAAATGGGGTCCTTCCACTCATCACTGACTTTTGCAGAATTTAGACAATGTCATCTATGCATAACTAGCTAAGTCTATGTACTGATTATTCACATAAACAACTATGAAAAAACAGTCACTACACTGAATTTTGTATGCCTACATTCAAAAGCAAGCAAACAAACAAGCAAATAGCAAACTGAGTATGAGAAACTCATACTTTTAAACGTAGAGCTTCAAAAATATGTCTGAAATGTTCTCAAATTGAGAAAAAGAGAGTTTATGTTTGATGGAAGAAGGGACAGGAAACTCAGGGAGTGTACAACAAAGTTCTCAGCATATGCAGAAAAAAATCAGGAAGGCCAAAGCTCTACCTGGCCACTAGGGTAAAGGATAACAAAAAATGTTTTTACAAATATATTAACAGGAAGAGGAGGGCCAAGGAGAATCTCCATCCTTTTCTGGATGCAGGGGGAACATGACTACTGAGGCTAAGGAAAAGGCTGAGGTTCTTAATGCCTTTATTGAGTCTGTCTTTACTAGTCAGACCACTTATCCTCAGGGTACTCAGCCTCCCAACCTGGAAGTCTGGGTCTGGGAGCAGAAGAAAAACCCCACAGCTCAGGTGGAAACAGTCAAGAGATCTACTGCTCCATCTGGACTATCACAAGTCCATAGGGCCACCCAAGGGTGCTGAGGGAGCTGGCGGATGTGATTGCCGAGCCTCTTTTCATCATCTCTCAGTGGTCATGGTCATCTGGAGAGGTCCCAGATGACTGGTGACTTGCTAATGTGATGCCCATCTATAGGAAGGGTAGTAAGGAGGACCTGGGAAACTACAGGCCTGTTAGCCTGACCTTGGTGCCAGGAAAGGTGAAGGAACAGGTCGTCTTGAATGCAGTCACACAGCATATGGGGGACAACTGGGGGATGATGCCCAGTCAGCATGAGTTCGTGAAAGGTTGGTCTGCCTGACCAACCTCATCTCCTATGACCTGGTGGCCTGCCTGACGGGTAAGGGAAAGGCTGTTGATGACAGGCCTTTGTGACACAGTCTCCCAAGGTGTCACCAGTGGTGTTCACCAGAGGTCAGTGTTGGGGCATATCTTTAACATCTTTATTCATGATTTGGATTAAAGAATAGAGCACACCCTCAGTAAGTGTGGAGATGACCCCAAGTTGGGGGGAAGTGTTGATCTCCTGGAGGGTAGGAAGGCCCTGCAGAGGGACCTGGGTAGGTTGGATGGATGGGCAGAGGTCAATGGGATGAGGTTCAACATGTATAAGTGCTGAGTCCTGCACTTTTTTCACAAAACCCTCACGCAACACTGCAGGCTTTGGGGAGAATGGCTGGAAAGCTGTGCAGAGGAAAAGGATCTGGGGGTGCTGTTTGATGCTTGCCTGAACATAGCCGGCAGTGTGCCCAGGTGGCCAAGAAGGCCAATGGCATCCCAGCTTGTATCAGGAATAGTGAAGCCAGCAGGACCAAGGAGGTGATCGTCCCCCTGTACTTAGCTCTGGTGAGGCCTCGCCTCCAGTACTGTGTTCAGCTTTGGGCCCCTCAGTACAAGACGGAAACTGAGGCCTTGGAACATATCCAGGAAAGAGCTACAAAGCTGGTGAAGGCCCTGGAACACAAGTCCTATGAGGCACGCCTGAGGGTGCTGGGGTTGTTTATTCTGGAGGAGAGGAGGCTCAGAGGACACCTTATTGCTCTCTACAGCTACCTGAAAGGAAGATGTGAGAAGCTGGGGGTTGGCCTCTTCTCACAGATAACTACTGATAACACCAGAAGGAATTGCCCTCAAGTTGTGCCAGGGGAGGTACAGTTTGGCAAATTTATTAGAAAGAGTAGTTAAGCACTGGAACGGGTTGCACAAGGAGTTGGTGGAGTCACTGTCCCTGGGGGTCTTTAAGGAATGGTTGGACTTGGTACATAGGAACCTGGTTTAGTAGGTGACATTTACAGTAGAGCGATGGTTAGACCAGATGATCTTGGATGTCTTTTCCAGCCCTAATATTTCTATGATTTTATGAATTTGTTTTCAGAGAAAGGCATGAATGGGAGAGAAAAGACATGCTTAACTGGAAGTAATATATACAGAATCATTATGCAGGGTTTTGAGAAGAGCTATATGAACACCTCTTGTTCTGCTTGTTTGCTTGTTTGTTTTCCCTAATGAATGGACTGAAATGTGTGTCATTTTGCATGGTTCTGCTTTCTACACTGAGAATATTGTCACAATATTTCCTAAGGAAAGACCATGTTCTAATGCAAGTCCACAGCATGGAAGCAGATGTGAAAACTCTGGACCAGGAGGCTCACTGCCTCCATCTCTATATATGCGTATATATATATATGCTTCAGGACAACAGCAGAGCAGCATTCACCAGTTTTAAGAATAAAATTGGTAGTGTTCTGTTCAGACTTTTTCTAGTGCAGAATTTTACAAATCCTTGAGCACATTTTAGACTGAGGACAGGTGAATCCATCAGTTGGTTAAAAAAATAATTCAACAAAGTATCAATTCTTTTTTTCTTTTTTACTATTTTATGAGGCTTGTTTGGATATGTTGCAGGGCAGAAATGAATCATCATTGTGCTGATCTCCTGCGTACATGCTTGTCTCCCAAATATATTTTCTTATAGAGCAAATACTGATACATAATTATAGAAATCCCACTGAGAACAGCTATAATCACCTCTCCACCCAAATATCTGTTCTTAATTTTATTAGTTGTAATAAGAAGCCCTGTAGAAACAATAATAAAACTTAATTAAAGATACATTGTACAACACAGCTTTTCCAGTTGAGCAGATTGAACCTACAGCTTAACTCCTCTGCACCCTTTAAATACACATTTAGTACTTTGACTTTGTTATGAAATGTCCAGCTACTGTTTCCTCTGGGGAAATATTCTCAGCAGAAAAGCTGGGAAACCTACAGTCAATAAAAATAAATAAATAAACAAATAAACAAACAAATAAACAAACAAACAAATAAGTAAACAAATGATGGAAAGGAAAAGAAAGGAAAGGAAAGGAAAGGAAAGGAAAGGAAAGGAAAGGAAAGGA
>NC_048894.1:127901006-127963032 GCF_011077185.1 Oxyura jamaicensis | reverse complement strand
GGAAAGGAAAGGAAAGGAAAGGAAAGGAAAGGAAAGGAAAGGAAAGGGGAAAGGAAAAGGGAAGGGGAAAGGAAAAGGAAAAGGAAAAGGAAAAGGAAAAGGAAGAGAAGGGAAAGGGAAAATATTTCCTGGATAAATACAGAGCTGAATAAAAGATCAGTAGACTTAGAAGCACTTTTTATACTACCTATTACATCTTTTAAGGACTGGATTTATCAGAGAACTTCTTAACACTGTGGGACTGGTTTGATGCTTTGTTGTTCAAAGGAATAGTTTTATTTTTTATTTTTTTTTAGCGATACTGTGAATGATATGAAATCTCTCTTTTAAAATCTTCAGTTCATATTGTTATATCAACTGTACAGTTGTAGCAGCAGAAGTTAAAGTAACTATAAACAGTAATGTTTTCAATTAATAATATCTTGAATAGTTTTTTTTCTTTTTTTTTTTTTTTTTTTTTTTTTTTTTTATCTTGTAATAGGTAAGTTCAGATCACCCCATAACCAGACTGTAATGAAATTGTCAACATTTTCTTCATTTCTTCTTTTCCTGACAAATGGTGTGAACATATCACCTTTTTCTCTTAATGGAAAACCTAACTGGAATACATCAAAATGCTATTAGGTTTTTCATTTTCTACCACAATTTAATGCTGGAGAATGCATGCAACCTTCATCTGCGCACGACTGTAAAATATTCCCTGTCCCTGATAAAATGACTGCAATGGAAAATCAAGCAGAATTGTTCTCTGTTTTGTATTGCTATTCCTTTGTTACAGTCTCTCTCTGACTGTGTGTAGGAGGATTATCAGGGCTACACAAATACATATATTACCTAAAATGTGGTAAAAATGACTTGGGTAAAATTTTAATGTGTGAATGTCTTTAATTAAAAAGTGTACATCTTTTACACTGCCTTTCTACATACTGCATTTCTTGAAAAACAAGAATAGTGAAGAAAACAATACATTTATCATAAGCTTCAGGAGATGTTGATTTCAATATTATGTGGAAAATAGAGAAAAAGATCAAGTACCCTCATCCCAAGGGAAATATCTGCAACCTATTCATTGTTTAATTCATTTTGTCATGAGCTAAACCAATAGTGAGATATAAAATAAATCCAGGCTTGCATACATAATATAAGTCAACACAGAGACTAAAAATGAAAGCCTTCACCTATATTACACCTTACAAGATCAAATCATGTTCCTTTTTGAGGCAATTTCTTTAAATGTGAGCAGAATGGGGCCCTTGCATTTTTCCTCAAAGGGAATATCCATGTCAAAGTGCATAACAAATTGTTATTGCAACCTAAGTACTAAATTTGTAATTATGATAGCAAGTTTCTTTGATAATATGTTCTCCTAAATCAAATTAATGATACTCTTTAATTCCTACTATCTCTTATTCATTTGAAAATATTTTAAATATATATATATATTTGTGTATGTAGCAATTATTTTTGTCTCTAAAGCCAAACTGAAAATAATGAGGTAAGAGAATAGTAAAATATTTAATGTGGTTAAAGAAAAGTCTTCAGTGGGAAATCAAGGACATCTTGCAGAACAAGTGGTACATAGAAAGTAAATTGGAACTTCATCAAGGCACAGTATTGAAAGAATATCAACAGTACAAACTTGCCTTTGTCTAAAGATATCAATCAAAGAGGAAGTACCTTAGAACTTATTGATTTGATTTATTCTAGAAAATTCTATCTAGCACGTTTTACAAAGAATTCCAAATGAAAATATATATGTTCCCTTTTCCTTTCTTAAGCATTGTATAATCTGCAAAAGAACTGCAGAGGAACTCAGTTCTGGAAGAGTTGTTTCAATGTAAAAGAACATCAAATTATTTGGATTAATTGGTGGTTAAAACAAATTATCTGGAATAAAAAATGTAAAGCAGCAAAAATAAATATATATTTTTTCTCAAACTGCATGCTATGTAAATACATATTCATTCTGAAACATAAATGTAGATAGGAAGAGAATATAGATTCTTGAATAATCTTAAGCAATTTGGAATAAAAGTAATAATAGTAATTATAATATAGCCATTTTGTTTGATGTGGCGCTGATTTAAGGGATGACTGTGAAGCATCAGTTGTCAGTTAGCAGCACCTATATCTGGTCCACTGAGGCTTCAAGAGCAGCTGTAGACAGGTGTCCCACCCTTCTCCATACTCATCAGCGTGCTGTGGCTATTGTCTCAGCCAGAGACATTGTCAGCCCCTAGGAAAACCAGAGATCAAATGTAGAGGTCATTAGCTAGCACCTTTTGGTCTTGCTATAATAACAACCCAATTGCATACATGGCAATTTACATAGCATTACCCATTATGCTTTGTGCTGCAATTTTGCTTTTGGAGGTCACTCTAACTTGATTAACTCTCTCTTAAGAGTGCCTTTTTGAAGCTTCAAAGCCCTGCATTTACACATTTTTCTCTATTCTTTATTGGCAGCTTCTTTGAAAGTAAGAAGCTGTGTCAAATTGCACTGGGAGTCCTGAAAATATAACCACAAAAATAAAATAAAAATAAAAAAAACATAAGGTAAGACTACAAACCTTCAATAAAAAATGTCCAATTAAAACCAGCTGGGTAGCCTTGGTAGGCTTACAGATTTTCTGAATTTGCAGACCTCAGTAGGTATTTTTAATTGCTTTTCCTGAATTGTTTATTTGTTTTATCTTTAATTAGTATATGAAATATCTGCCTCTCTTGTTCATTTTCTTCAGCATTAGCTGTCCACAGTGGATGTTCCTTCCACTAGGTATCTGTCAGAATTTTGGTTTCTAGACCCATTATCGAGATTGATAGCAGTTATCAAACCTCAAAATACTCATGTGTTTTTTAAATATTAGCTGTCACCATGTGATAAGTTGTATTGGACTGTACATTGCAGAGTATAGCACAGAGCCCAGTGGGGCTCAGTTTTAAAGATGAGCATACTGAACTCTGTGGCAAAGCACAGAAACAACATAAACACATAGACACAGACATGCACACACACACATACACAAAGACATGGTGTTCAATATTTCATACAAGTCTATAAAAATGTTTAACAACCCTATCATTTTCCAACATATTTTCATTACAGAAGTAAAGTGGAAATTTTGTTTTTACATCTGATTGACTGGATAAAATTTGATGAAAATTTTGAAGTTAGTTAAACAGAAGGTGCATAAAGGTTACAACACTGTAGAGAAATGCAAAATACAGGGGAGAGCAAGTGCAAATTGACCTGCATTATATAGGAGGGAGGGGGTAATCATGTTCTGTTATGCATTTTACAGAATAGTGGTCTACCAAAGCATTAGAACATGTCTGGAAAATGTGATCCATAATGCATCTGCTGAGTCTTTGTGAAATCTTTCCCATTTTGGAATATTAACTAAATCCTTTTTGTTCAGAATAACTCCTTTTTTTTTTTTTTTTTTTTTTTTTAAAAAAAAAAAGCAAACAAAATATTTTTTATCCCCCCCCCCCCCCTTTTTTTTACATTTAACAACAAAATTGACTGTTTTTGGTACTTAAGAGGCAATATACATATGTGCATCAGTATGTGAATAAAAACATCCTTTTAGCCTGAGTCCAGTCTTTTACAATCCTAAATAATCTCAAAACATTTTACACATTCTTTTTAGCAGAAATTTGCATATTAATGCAGCCTAATTGGCTACTATTGTAGCCTTTAATGTTATCTATAGTTTTCAGATATCTTTAATAAGGAAGCTGTAGAACAGTTTTTGGTTCTTTAATGGGGACTTTAAAAGTATATAATTATCCCTTTGTGCATACAAACTAACAAACACTTTTATACTGACAGAGGATTGCTGCTATTATTTATTTTTATTTTTTTATTTTTCTAAAAGGTAGTGGTGAAGAATTCAGTTCTAGTGAGCTAAAATGTGGTATTTTAATTAAGTGGAAAACTTGAAAAGGGAAGCTTTTTGCAGAGGGGCTCAATTGCTTCTTACAACCTTTCTGAAAAGGGCAGAGTGTTAAAACAAACCTCCCACTTTTATTTTCAAAAGGAAAAAAAATCAGAAGCTGAAGATAATCTCTCCATTAGTATTATTAAAAGTGTTCAGCTTTCTTCACATGCTTTAGAAGCAGACAGACTTGTCATGAGCATCACATTTGCAAGCACTGTCACAGCTACTGAAGGCTCTGGTAAAAGCACAGAAGTGCGTTAACAGTAACTGCAAGCAGCCTTTGGGGAACAATAGGCTTACCTATACTGTGCCCAGCTATTCAAAAAAACAAGTTGCTTTATTATACTCCATACTCGCTTTAGTGCTCATATAGTGCTTGACCCAGCCTCATTTTTTGAAGTACTGTCACTAGTTCTAAACACCTTTTTCATTCCCTTTGGGTTAGCTAATTTGACTGTTATAGCATTCACCAAAATAACACTGAATCCAACATGTAACGTCCAACATGTTCTACTGCTAGAGAGAGAAACCTTCTTTCAAAGGTTCTTACTTTCTTTCTCTCTCTATCTCTCTCTTTCGATTTTTTTTTTTTTTTTTTTTTTTACAGTGCATACATTTGATCGTTTGTCTTCTAAAAGAAAGAAGGAAAGACTGATCTAAAAATTATTTAATTATCTTGACAGATACATGTTGACAACAATTATATAAAAAAAGACATTGGTATTAAGACAATAGCAAAAAAGTAACTCAGGATTTGCAGAACAATTGCAATAGTGTCATTAGTGCCATAAAACTTCTCAAGCATGTCAGAATCACTCAGCAAGAACAATGTGGGACACTATTACAAAAGCCTTGTCTAAATAGGAAGTAATTTCTGTTTGGATTTCAGCGTGTTGTTTAGGCAATTAATCCACTCTAGGTTGGTTGCATTGTTGTATAAAAATACATTTTAACATGCAGAGTGGATGCGTTACATAGGGAGATGGCAAGTGGGCTAAATTTGCATGACCATACTTTGTTATAATAAAGCAATGGCTGGAGCATAATCAAGATGAATATGTAACCAGCTAGGATAGTGGTTTTTTAAATCTTTTCCTCCTTAGGTCAAGTTAGCCCCTAACTGACATACTTTTATAGGATAAGGCAAGATCTAACTAGGTTTGGCATCTAATCTGTTTTAGGCAGTGGTTCATTTTTTTCATCATTTCTATCCATAGGGTGGCAAGGTCACCCAATATGTAGGCAGAACAGAGTGTATTTCTACATGACAAGTAAAACAAGGGAAACACAGTCAGTTTCAAAAGAAAATATGAAACCCTATTCTGTTTCAGGCATTATGAAAAAAATATAAATTGACAAACGGTGATATAGACTTTCTAAAAGCAACAAGTTTTGTGAAGGTGGGATAGCAAGCCAGGAATACCTTAGTACTTTTGATTGTTCTGACTATTTTAACTCACTGAAGCACACAGATTTCAGCCATTGCTTCAGTTCCCTTTTATAGCATTAAATTTCCCTGTCTTTAAATAGAATGAAGCTAAAAACACCCCTGTTCATGTGTTCCACATGACCTAATAGTCTTAAAATGAAAATATCACAAAATAATAAAGGTGTGTCTCTGAACATGCTGCTTAATTATTTTTTCTCAGCTATAAAGTTAGACGTATAAGCATCTAGTTAAAAAATAGAAGTAAAAATATGGTTCAAAAATTATATTTTCATAGTGATGTATTTCATCATAGTTAAATGCATTCTTATTTTCAGAGACTTAAAACGTACATGAACATCTTCAAAATCCTCAACAATTCTCCAGTTGAAATAAAAATAATTACTGTCCCAGGTATGGCAGAATTAAGATTTCCTTGTTAGTCATCCAGAGCTGAATCCTCCTAAAAGAAATCTGAATGCGTCTCCAGCAAACAACTAGAAAGCCAGGCCAAAATGACTGTCTGTATCTGTTCAATAGAATGATTAAACTGAGAGCAGATGTTCAAAGAGAATATTTAATACCACCAGCCTAAGTACTAGGGCAGTTGTTTGAAAACCAGTCAGGAAGATTTGATGGTACAAGGTATCTAAAAAACCAACAGGGAAGTGTTAGATTGCTCCTGTTGATCAAGTTCTGTATGTTCTTATGGAATAGAGCTCAAATATATTTAAACAGAGCTATTCACCTATTGTCTGCTTCTGGCACTAAATATAAGAAGATAAGGTAGAGAGAGAAAAAAGAAAAAGTTTCAGCAGTGCTTTACAGATTCTTGAAAGAGACTTTCCAATTACATGTGTATGAGAAATGGACTAATATATACAGGTACTATCTCCGTGAAATTGTTGTCAGAATGTTTAGGAATGTTCCCTTGCAAGAATAGTGAAAAAGTCACAATATATGTTCATGCTGCAGCACTTGCTTTTCCCAGCATTTCCCAGTTCATTACAGCAATTTCCACTTATTAAAACAAAACATAAAAGCAAGCAAACAAACAACAAAAAACCTCAACACACACCAACACCCTAAACAGAAAAACACGTAAGCATCCAGGACAAGGATTAGAAACAACCTTTTACCTGAATAAGATATTGCTTTAGGTATGCTACAGGAAAGAAAATTAAAAAAAAAAAAAAAAAAAAAAAAAAAAAAAAAAGTCAACCCCATTTCTGCCTCCTGTAGAAAACAATCCATTTAAATTATATGGAATAAAATTGCTGATATATTCTGATCAAGTACCTTTTTATGAAAAGAAGTCTGAGATTTAATATGCTGGAATTTCCTCTTGCAATGGCCACTGGAGAAGATGGCTCCCTCCAGCTCACTGCTGTGAGTTACTTATGGAAAATAAAGTGCAAAGAATGCAATTTTCCCTCTCACATACTACACCTGGATTGTGGATAAAGATAGCAGGTCTAGTCCCTGTTGCTTCCCATTCTTCTTTTCTTCAGATGACTTAATTCATCAAAAGCAGAGAAAGCAATAAGATATATGGGAAAAGCAAGTGCTGCAGCATGAACATAAAATGTACCTTTTATATATTTAAATTCATATCCAGTTGTAGGAAATATTCATGACTAATATTAAACTAAGCCCAGAATTAGGCAAAATGCAACAGACATATATTGAAGTGAGCATTTTATTATGTGCTATGTCAGTCAGATTAAAGAAAAGAGTGCATGACACCGACAGGATATTGCATGTATATCAAGCAATCTATTTATATATGACAGGGAGGGTTTGGTTTCTAGAAGGAGTGACAACCCAACGAAATAACTGCTTGCCTTCAAAATTACTATAGTCTAAATGCATACAATTTAGAATACAATTTTAAATTACAATTAACAAAATGTAGATAAATATGTGTGGGAATCAATACTGACATACAGAATTGAGGAAGAAGGCCTTGAAGTAGAGCTAGGGGTGTGAATCTATCTATATATATATATGTATATTCTCCTATATATATATATATATATTCTCCTAAGACCAACAAGTAAACTAAAGAACTGAATCTGCTGTGATTAGCAATATCTGATAAGGATATGAGCCTGTTTGCATTAATAAAATAGAATATCTCACATGCTCCACTGCTGTTCCAGACAAGTTAAAGGTTTTGTTTTATTGTATCAGTGTTTCTGGTCATTTGCTTCCTGCTCAGGTGTAATGTTGAGTAAACATTACAGAATGTACAGAATATCTGAAGAGAGAAAATTCAGTGCTAGAAAAAAGGGTAACAGATGCACCATGTTTAAAAAGCCCTTCCTAGGAGGGAAAAAAAAAGAAAAAAGAAAAAAAAATTAAACAAAACAACACAAACAAACAAACAAACAAACAAAAAAACCTGAAAGCCATACCTTCATTACCTGCAAAGATAAAGTGCACTGAAATAGAAATTCTTTGAGTTCACAAACATTACACTTGGATGCTTATATGAGAGCGTAGAATAAAGGAAAAGAACAATCAATGATCAATTGACTTTTTTTCCTTTTCTAGAATTATAATTTGCATGATTGTTACATGTTTCCAAGGTTATCTGGGCAGAACACATACAGCCCATCTGACATGCAGTCCATAAAGTAGGCTGAATGAGAAAAACAGATATTCCATGTGAGACACATCAACCTGCACTCTAAGCAGTAACGAGAATCACTGTAGTCAAATCTCTTGCTTTTATTTCCATGAGGTTTCAGCAATATCCAATTGGTGCATTTGGGGGAGCTATAGGACAGATGCAATCATGTATGGCTTTATACATCAATAATTTCAAACTGTATTTTCTCATAACCTTTCCTTCTTTGTTCAGAAAGGGACTTCCATTTTAAATTGTAATCTATGACTTTTGAAACGGATGTTAAAGTGTCTTGCTGACAAATTCTTCTGGTTGATTTTCTTCTCTCTTTCTTCTTATCCTCCTTGTTGTTTTGAAAAGCCATCATGGTAGCATTATGTGAAGGTGAAAGGTACTAGAATGTAAGGTAACAATTAAGGTCCCATTTTTTAGTGGGATTGCTATGGGGATTATGTATTTAGGAGATGTTAATCGAAGTTGCACACTGATGTTAAAATTCAGCATATATTAGATACTTATAACCAGAGATTAAACCATTTCCATAAACCACTGCTAACATCTTAGTCTGAATACCTTCAACTTCCAAATCTCACTCTATATTAAGCTTGATTACTTGTGACTTCATAATGCATTTGCTAATATCATCTTAATCCTTCAGTGGCATTATACTGTATAACAATGAATAACGACCCAGATACAGGAGCTGCTGTATCACAAGATCACAAGTGCAAGGAAGCAAAATTATCTGAGGTTGTCATACTTAAATATAATTATTATTGTGGGCTAAGAAATCCTGGTCTCTGACTGGCTAAAAGCTGTTAAAGCTCAGGATGATCTTTATCGTCTATCTCAAACTTCTGTTAAAAGCAGGTGCTTCTTGCTTCAGACCTCACCCTGAGTAGCAGCATAGATGTGGTTTTATATGCTCTTGTACCCTAAACAGAAATGATAGCAGGTTCTTCTCAGAAACTTTTAAAAGATTAAAATACTGTATCAACAATATGCATGATGAAGCAACGTTTTAGTCATATGAACTATGTTTTGAAGATAAAATTATTTTCTCTCTTTTTTTTTTTGTTTGTTTGTTTTGTTTTGTTTTGTTTTGAAAAAATAAAGTGAATTCCTGATTGAAACTGAAATGCATTTATAGTTAAAAGTGAACGCAAAATTTCACTATCATGCACCAGCTGCTCAGATAGGGGGATGAAGGCCACATAAATGAAACAAAACTAAGCTATATTATTGAATCAGAGAACATTTTTTCAGCTGGACATGACATCCTTCCTTACAGCCCTTCCTCAACTAGTAGTAGTAAATGTAGTTACACATTTGCTGTGTTCCTTTGCAGAAGAGGTTATATTTAATTCAATTTAACTAAGTCTTGTATATAAAAATGAGTCTTTCAGAATGAATGGCTTGATATGGATATAAATGTTCACTGTTGTATATTCATGCTTATCAGAGCTCTGTAAGGTGGTGAACTTTGGCTTTGGGAGTTCCAAGTTTCTTAGTTTCTTTCTTGATTCTTATCTGGAAAACCAAGATTAAAATCATTGCAGGTACATTACCCATGCCCAAGAGATGTAGGAGATGGGTCGAAATTGCCTCTTAGAGGACTCCCATTGTTGTGTTCAGGATCTAATTAATTGCCACTCTGGGCATCAAGACAACAGTAGGGTTCAGAGCTGTAGTCATTACTTTGTGAAGAAAGTAGAATCTCACAGGTCTCAACAGTACAAGCTGGTCACACATAAATTTAATATATTCCAAAATAATCTGGGAAACTACATCTATATATCATATCTTCAGCCAGAGTTAACCATTAAAAATGTCTGGAGCAGCAGTATAGGCGAATCCTCAGGCAGGCAACAGAACTACTGTGCTTTCCATGACCACTTTACCCTCCTGTCAGGTGCGAGACACATGAAACCTAACAGGCTTTCTTCTCTCTCCTCTCTGCCTCAAGTTACCCACTCATGTAATTTGTAAAAAAGAAGTGGACTGTTCCACAAACCAGATGGTTATTTTCTCTGATGGTACTTTGACTGAAAAAAGTGGCAGGGACAGCAGCGGGCTTAGGGGAATTCTAGCTATTTCACCTTTTAAAAATTATTGTTGATGAAGTTATTTCAGGTTTCTTCCTGGAATGATGGACATTTGTATCTCTGAATGCCAAACTGATCATGCACAGGGAGAGGAAATAGCCTGATCTACTGTGTTTCTACCAAGGGACTGTGAGTACTTACAAATGACTCTAGCTTCTGTCCGCTTGCTTGCAGAGGGAATTCTTTTCTTTTGTGCCTCCCTTTCCTTCCCTTCTCCCAGATGATTTTTCCATTATTATTGGATTCTTTGATTTTCCTGCCTGTGGAAAATGAGCTTGTGCAGAAAGTGAGCTGTACGGGCTTGATAGTACTTCTAAGCCAGTGATAGCATTTTAATGTCTTGTTTTTAATGGCTATTGAGTTTGGCAGCTTCAGCCAGTAAAGAGGGCAGGAAGAGGCTTGCAGATGGACTGCCACTCTTCTGGATTCCTATCGTGCAACTCTGTCTGATGATGTATTTAATCCCAGTTTCTCAAGAAGGAACATTTTGCTTGGACAATGGAAAAGTAGGTACACTTAAGAGCTCCCATTTGAATTCCTCAGATGAGAAATTAATGTCACAACTTTGATTCCACTGAAGTCTGGGGCAGCAAACACATAAATGAATGAATGAATGAATGAATACAGTTAGTATCATGTGCAAGATCGATCACTCGAGTACAAAATTGCACCATCTCACAGGAAGAGCAGATCTGTCAGGTATTATGCTGTAGACGTCTGACAGCTGAGGCATTCCCAGGGCTGTTCTGTGGCCCTTTGCCAGATGTGGCCGATGGGTTCACCAGATGGCTGCACCTGGTACACATGCCTCTGTGCGCAGTGAGGTTGTGGCATTGTGTTGCTTCTGGAGATACCTGAATTTGAGTTCTTCCTAGGTGCATCTTGTTGCCTTAATTTTGCATTTTCCCCAAACCTGCTTCCCACTCTACAGCCCCCATCCTGACAAAATTTCTTCCCTCCTCAAGCCACAAGTCCAAAATACAGGGACTTGCAAACCAGGTGAAGAAATACTAAGAAACCTGGAGGGGAACAAAAGAGTCTCACAGCTTTATTATTATTGCATTTTTAGGGGGTTCATGGGAGGAACAGTAAGCAACTTTAGTTCTGTCTCTGTGGGCCAATTTTTAAAGATTTGATCACATTCTAGAAGAATATTTTCTCTGTATGTCCAAACTTCTCAGGCAATATATATTCTTTTATATGTTAGGGGCGCATTTATAGAATCCATTCCATGTTTTTATTATTGAAAACTTATGGTACTGTGTAGGCCAGTGAAAAAGAGTCCTTTAGTGTCATTTATATGAAAAGTATACATTGAGTGAGCTGTTTTTATTCAGTGTTTTAGTGGTTAACTAGAGCAGGGTAATGGTAAACATTTACTGGAATATATAGGCCACCTACATTAGAAGGTAAATTATATTCATAATAAATTGCCTTATTCCCTGCATTACATATAAGGAAACCTAAACTGAGCAGTGAAATTTGCTTTACAGTTAACTGTTTTATCTGCTGAGTTGTGAGGAAAGCTGAAACAAATTAGATTGTATGAAGGCATTGATTACTACGTAGAAACCACGGATTTCTTGTGGATAAATCTATTTTTTCACACAGAGCAGACAGTGAATGGGATTCCAAAACTGTGTAAAAATGAACCTGTCCATAGATCAAGCTTTCTCTTCTATAGTGGTAATAAGGATTGCAAAATAATACAGTGCAAAAGTAACGGGAAGAATAGATGCTATGGTCTGGATCCAAAATTACAAAGTAAAGGTTTGTTTGTTTTTTAAAGAGGACGTCTTCAAAGAGTTCATGTATAATATAATAAAGTTTGGATTCTACATCTTTACTAGTGATTTCTTGATTAAAACTAAACCAAACCAATCCAAACCAACCAACCAACCAAATAAAAATCACCACCACGTTATCACAGGAACATTTTCTTTAGACAATGCTCCTCAGGACTCTTATAAAACCTAAAAAATGAGAAATTTTGTTTACCTCTGTTTTGCCAAAGATGAAACTTCTTCTTACAAAGCTTGAAAGACCTACACACTTTTTCTGTTCAACGGTGTCCAAGATCTATGCAGCAGATACCACTTATTGAAGTGACATATCTAACATGCAGATAGAGGGTTCATAGGAAAGGAGCTGAAGTAAATAACAGCAAACCTTTACAAAATTATTTAAGCTGCTGATGTCAGTATAGGTCCAACAAAACCAACTTTATACAGTATCTTCTTCTCTTTTAACTTCACACATCATTCAATTGCCAATGGTACATCAAACTTGGCATCCACATCAGTTGTAATATCCCTGCTTTAGCCCACACTAATCACCAGCCCAGTTCTACCATACCTTCTAGTCTCAAGTAAATTGACTGTTTTCACATTGCACTTTGTAAGACTGCTACCCCAAGTCTTTCTCAGTCTAGCTGATGTTCACAGCTCCTAATCATTAGGAGCATCAGGAGAACATATTAAAGTCAAAGGCAAACTAACCCTGACTTTTTGGGTTTAATAATTGACATACTTCAAATTAAAAGAGGATTAAGAATGTCTTTAGCTGTAGTCACTCTCTCTCTTTCTTTCTTTCTTTATTTTTTTTTTATTTTTTTTTTTTCCAAGACGGGATTAACCTGAACAAAATACCTAAATTTGACTTTTAAATCAGAAAGTACGAAGATCTCTTTAAGCAATATACAAAGTAGTGAGTATAAATGCCTCTTTTCAAATTTATAACATCAATATGCCAGCAATGTGCAGTTATTTATAGGGGCACATTTAAATTTGCACCTTATTTATAGGGACACATTTATACTCACCTACATGGCAAAAACAATTTTTTATTTTCTTATAAACTTTCACATCATTAGCAATTAATTACTATTTAAAATTTCTTATAATAATGAATGATTTGCAATATTGTTTCAAGCAATCTCTAATTAATATGAAGGCTTTCTTTGTGTTGTCGTAACCCAATTTTGTACATATACACTCAGATTTTTGACGTGTACAGTTGGTTTAGCAGCCTATATTCTCCTTCCAATACAAGACCTATTAAGAAGATTAGAACCATTCTGCTCACATTTTCTGGTCCCCTTTCTCTTCCTCCAGTACTGGTTAGGTTGGCTTTGCAATAAAACTGAGTCAATCAGCATTTTGCATCATTATCTTTCTTGGGCAGAGCTTATTATAGCCTAGTTTAAAATTCTTCTGCCTTGTGCTACAGAAATGTAAACTCATTAAACTGTAAATTTACTCATTTATTTAGCTTCGATCCACCATGAGCACCTGAGCTGATTTTAGAAGAGCTGCTAACAATAATTTCACCTAGAAGATTTTGACACAATTAAAATGTCAGTCTTCTTCCACATGAATAGATTTTTTTCTCTCTGAATAAATGCCCAGCAATTAGTTTAAAATCTGAAATTATGAAACATTAGATGATTTCATAATTATTCCTGTTAGCAATCTATTCATTTTAACTTTCTCTGTGTTAGGATTAATTCCAAGCCTAACTATTGGCTTTGGCTGATGATTTTATGATAGATTGAGCTAATCCTCCCAGTCTCTGTGTTTTAGTATCATGATTACTGATAAGGGAACCTTTAACAATAGCCAGACAAAAAGGCATTTATTCACTTATTTATTTATGTTCTGGAAACCCTGGATTGCTCTTTAATTTCCTGTGTTAATATATTGTTTCAGTTAGCTAAGTGTACAGAGTATTTTTAATGGAGATTTTACAACCTGCAGGAAAAAAAGTCTTTAGTTTATCTAGACTCAAATTTCCACACAGTTGCCTATGTAGTAAGTGTACTAGTTTTTGTTTGAGTAAAGCTTTTCTAAAGAATAATAATAAATAAAAAAAAGCTGTTGGTCTTGTTTGGTAAAGATGAGCAGATGTGGAACCTGTTGCTTTTCTCAATAGTTTGTTTAATTAATTATTCTCACTGTTTATCATCTATGCTGGATTTTGAATTTGAATGTGTGTCTTTAATGTCTAGTTATTGATTCCTATTTGGCAAGAAACGTTATCTCCTACATTAAAAAGCACACTACCATCTGGCCTTTTTACAGTGTCCCCAGAAATGTACTTGTTATGTACAGGTATCCTTTTCGATAGGAGTTCTTTCTGCATGCACTCTTTCAAGCCAGAAAAAAAAAAACACACCTGCGCCCTCTCTGATTGCCAAGAAAATACATTCTACATTCTTTATGCCAAATAAATAAATAAATAAAATAGCTAAATAAATAAAATAGCAAATCTTCATTTTATTCAGATGACAAAATTTCCTCTAAGGATTTTCATATTGCCATATATATATACATATACATGATATAACAAAATTCTTCAATACCTCAAAACTTTAAATTGACATACAATTTTAGGGATTACTCTACTATCTGAAGTGGAAGGAAAGTCAGAAAATAGAATGAAAATGCTATGAAAGAGTGTGAGGCATTACTATCTAGTTTTTTATTTTCTACAGCAACATATATGTATGTCAGTTTATCAAAAGATGAATACCAATTCCTTATTCCATCTACTTTTGAGAAGAAGAGTAAATGTATGTGAGGTGACATTAAACACTGGAAATGTTGCTCTGTTAAGTGTGATCATTTAGTCATTAATGCAACAAATGTGAAGGGAGAAAGCTCAGGAAGTTAGGCCTAAGATATATCTTTAGAGTATAGTGAAAAGAACTTATTTCACATTAAAGAGGTTGGAATTCAATAAACCTATCATTCTCTTAGGAATTGGCTCATGAGAAAAAAATGAAGGCTTCTCTTTTGAGGAGTCTGGAAGAGTTGGGTAGTAGATAGACTGGATATCAGCAAAGGACAAAGAAAGTACACTTAACGGTAGGGATCTTTCTTTTATTTTTGTTCATATAGACAGTACTTAGCACATAAAAAAAATCATGGGCCAAAGAAAATATGAAGATACCATAGTCAGTGGCAGGGGCCTGCATTATTGCTGTCGGGCATCTTCTGGGCAGAGTGTGCACTTAGTGAGTCAGAATGCTTGGCCCTTATAATTATTTTTTTTCCATTATACTCTGGAAATTTGAGAGAATATAGATTAGGGAGCACTGAAAGAAGCATGACACCCATTCTTAAATCAGTCACAGGTTGAGTGAACTTTTGGGAAAGTCCCTTAGTCAACTGTGTATATCAGTTCCCCATCTATAAAATGAGAATTGTATCTCTCCATCTTACCTGCTGCAAGGATAAAATCTATGAATGTACTCATATAAGATGCTCAGACACAATGGTGGTTAGAACGAGGATAGTTTTGGTTACTAGCTAAGAGGAAACGAAGGTTCTGGCTCAATCTTCTTGTAGGGATTATGATAAATTCTTTCAAGCTTATTGTATGGAAAAACAAAATGGGCTGGTGGTAAAGACAGAGTTTTTAAAAAGTGTTTTCCCCAAAGTTCATGGACATTCCAGATTGAAGTATTAAGTTCAAACCAGTTCTGTAAGACATACACAGATGGAAGTAAAATCTTGAATGCTTCATCCAGCAAGCTTGAAGGCTTCTGACCAAAACACTGTATTTCTTTACTTCCAGCTGTGCGTGTCTAATAGCGTATTTCATGATGTTTAAATACCAACTGCGTCACTCTACTTCTTGATATTGGGTAAAAGAAAAATGACTTAATTTGTAGATGAGTAGTCTGTTACAGGCTGGCAATAATGGCAGTGGTGATTTTACTGGCTCAGTACTCCTACCCCTCTTGCACCCTCCTCCCCACTCTTTCTGAACTTTTATGCCTATATTACATAGCACACCATAGTCTGTGTTCCCTGGATCAGGATTTCATTTCACTACTTCATAAACTACTAACACAACCTTGTCATTGCAATTTTTCACACTTTTTTTGTGTGTTCTATATCTGTCTGAATTCTCATCTCCCCAGCCTATAGGCTACTAGTCTGGAACAAATCTCTGAAACATAATGGAAAATGACTAAAAAAAAAATAAAAAGACACCTAGTTGTTACCTCTCTGCCCAACAGAAGCATAGTTGTGACACATAGTTGTGAGCAATTGTTGTTTCTCCTGGCTGTGTTTGTACCAGATCAGCCAAGACTTCCCATCAGGAATGCATCCTGGTGCTCAGTGCTGCCTTTCAGGGTGCTGAGGTAGTCTGGGTACCAGCATGGAGGCACCTTCTGAAGAACAGCTTGGCTTCTCCAGTGTTTGAAATCCTTTTGTTCCCTTTATCTACTGGCCTTTCCTCTTGAATAAATATTCAAAATGTTGTGTTGGAAATTCTTAATGATCAACTGTGATACTTTTCAAAATGAGCAGCATTTGTAAAAGGAGAAGGCACATACCTCCGGGTTTTGAAGAGAATAGGGAGGAAAAACACCAGATGCCATAATCAGTAAATAAGTGACCATGGGAGCAAAGCGTTGTGGCCCTAATTTGTCCTAAGTTAGATAGCATACATTTCAGAGGTTTTTATGTGTCCTGAATTTGCTTTAAGTAAAATTATTTAAGCTTGATACTGTGACCTCAAGAAGGTCATTTTTCCTCCCTCCCACCCTGCACCCAATAACGCTTGCTCTGTGAAATGAAAACATTTTCGTCTGTTTCTGTGAGAATAAAATCCACAGATGACCCCCAGATGCAGATGTGTTTTTAGAACTTTCTATGAGCATGCATTGAACACTTTAGCACCCACTGTATTTCATGACATTGGAATAAGCATTTTCCCTGACAAGCCTGACAGACATAGAGTCTGCAGCAAAATCAACTCCATAATAATGACAAAGATTAAGATTTCAAATTTTAATTAATTCCTCTTGTACACCCTATGTACACCCACGCCCTTCAACATTGGTTGCAATCGGGAAAGCAAGATGAAGAAAGATCCACACACATGCAATATGACTCAGATAATGCTGCCAGAAGAATCCTGACATCAAGTGATTTTAGCTGCTTTAAATCTTGCATTAATATATGTGCCTTTTTTTTTTTTTTTTTTTTTTTTCCCCTACATATAATATATCTTTTTTGCCAGTGCCAATCTATCAGGATTACACAATATATTCTACTTTCTCTATGTTAAAGGAAAAACATTGGAGAAAAAAAAATGGTGCTCTTAAGCATATTTCCTCCTATTGCTTTACTTGTCTCTGCTTGTCTTTACTTTTACTTTTATTTCTTCTCTTCTTTTCTTTTAAGCTCCTTCAGCGCTGTTGACAGGATTGGGCTTCCCATCAAAATGACACATTATTCTTTCAAATGCCACCTAGTCATATTCGGGTAATTAATTTACTTGCTGCACATCTGACCCAATTTTCTTTGTTAATTGCCAGGTCAGACAACTCTCTTACCCACAAATAATTTATTTATTTATTTTTCTATCAGGTGCTAAGCATTTCTAAACAGACTCTGAAAATAAAATTTGTGTGCAGTTGTTGTTATACTTATTTCTAAGCTATATAAAGACTTGTAGATAACATTTGCAAATGGGATGTATGTAATAGATGAGGTACCAGTTCCTCCCATTTGTAAGTGAATAAAGACAATCAGAAGCCATATGTCTCCTCAAGGAGAATGTTACTGTCCAAAATTATCTTGGTGTTTTCCTCTGTTATATTTTCAGTGTGAAATGACTTCTTACAGTCACTTACAGTTACAGGTACAGATATGTTGGATACTAGTCCTGCATTGTATACTGTTCATGAATTCATATAATCGTTAAGGTTGGAAAAAACCTTTAAGATATCTAGTCCAATTGTCCACCTACCACCAATATTGTCCACTAAACCATGTCTCTAAGTGTCACATCTACCCTTTCCTTAAACTCCTCCAAGGATGGTGACTCTACCACCTCCCTCAGCAACCTGTTCCAATGACTGACTACTTTTTCTGAGAAGAAATATCTCCTAATTTCCAACCTGAACCTCCCCTGGCACAACTTGAGGGCAATTCCTTCTGGTGTTATCAGTAGTTATCTGTGAGAAGAGGCCAATCCGTACTCCCCACACCTTCTTTTGAGGTAGTTTTATAGAGCAATAAGGTCTCTCCTGAGCCTCCTCTTCTCCAGAATAAACAACTCCAGCTCCCTCAGACACTCTTCACAGGACTTGTGTTCTAGACACTTCACCAGTTTCATTGTCCTACTCTGGACATGCTCCAGGGCCTCAATATGTTTCTTGTAATGATGGACCCAAAACTGAACACAACACTTGAGGTGCAGCCTCACCAGAGCTGAGTACAGGGAGACGATCACCTCCCTGGTCCTGCTGGCTTCACTATTCCTGATACAAGCTGGGATACCATTGGCCTTCTTGGCCACCTGGGCACACTGCCGGCTATGTTCAGGCAAGCATCAAACAGCACCCCCAGATCCTTTTCCTCTGCACAGCTTTCCAGCCATTCTCCCCAAAGCCTGTAGTGTTGCGTGGGGGTTTTGTGAAAAAAGTGCAGGACTCAGCATTTATACATGTTGAACCTCATCCCATTGACCTCTGCCCATCCATCCAACCTACCCAGGTCCCTCTGCAGGGCCTTCCTACCCTCCAGGAGATCAACACTTCCCCCCAACTTGGGGTCATCTCCACACTTACTGAGAGTGCACTCAATTCCCTCATCCAAATCATCAGTGAAGATATTAAAGAAGATAGATGCCAACACTGACCCCTGGGGAACACCACTGGTGATTGATCGCCAGCTGGATTTCACTTCATTCACTACTACTCTCTGAGACTTGCCTTTCATGAACCTATGCTGACTGGGCCTCATCCCCCAGTTGTCCCCCATATGCTGTGTGACTGCATTCAAGACGACCTGTTCCTTCACCTTTCCTGGCACCAAGGTCAGGCTAACAGGCCTGTAGTTTCCCAGGTCCTCCTTACTACCCTTCCTATAGATGGGCATCACATTAGCAAGTCACCAGTCATCTGGGACCTCTCCAGATGACCATGACCACTGAGAGATGATGAAAAGAGGCTCGGCAATCACATCCGCCAGCTCCCTCAGCACCCTTGGGTGGCCCTATGGACTTGTGATAGTCCAGATGGAGCAGTAGATCTCTTGACTGTTTCCACCTGAGCTGTGGGGTTTTTCTTCTGCTCCCAGACCCAGACTTCCAGGTTGGGAGGCTGAGTACCCTGAGGATAAGTGGTCTGACTAGTAAAGACAGACTCAATAAAGGCATTAAGAACCTCAGCCTTTTCCTTAGCCTCAGTAGTCATGTTCCCCCTGCATCCAGAAAAGGATGGAGATTCTCCTTGGCCCTCCTCTTCCTGTTAATATATTTGTAAAAACATTTTTTGTTATCCTTTACCCTAGTGGCCAGGTAGAGCTTTGGCCTTCCTGATTTTTTTCTGCATATGCTGAGAACTTTGTTGTACACTCCCTGAGTTTCCTGTCCCTTCTTCCATCAAACATAAACTCTCTTTTTTCCCAGACGCTCAGCAAAAGTTCCCTGTTTAGCCATGTTCTTCTTCCTCTCTCGCTTACCTTATAGCACATGGGGACAGCCTGCTCCTGGGCCTTTAAGACTTCCTTCCTGAGGACAATTCAGTCAGAACTGTTGATAGTACTTGTCTAGAAAAATTTATGTCTGTGCTGAGCCATGTTCTGTCATTTCCAATCTGGGTAAGAGTCAAAAAATTGGAATGTGTGTCCATATTGCTGTGGTGCTTCACCCAAGCAAGTTGTTTACAGAGGACTAGCACAGACTTGGATTGAATGGCTGTAAGGACTCCCCCAAACAGTTCCACAATTCTTCACCATGTTCTTTGCAATGAAATAGAGACTCATCACTTATCTCTAATGGGGTTTTGATTGCACAGTACAGGTATGCTCAAAGAATCACCACTTATATCAAAATGATATAAGCTCACGTAGATAGTGCTTGGTCATCAGTTTGGGCTTTTGGGCTACCTTGCATATTTTCACTATAATGGACCTGAATTACATAACTAACATCTTCATTGCTAACATACAGAGTTCAAATATATTTCCATGCAAGAAATGCAGTCTCACTAGAGTGAAAAAATTCTGAAATGTAGTTCTGGATATAGACCTTAAAGTTCAAGAATAAAGATTCACTTTTATTTCTATATGATTTGTAATAAAAAAACATTTTTTAAATTACTTTTAAATGTAATGCACCATGCTGGCTTCTGCCTCACAGGGTGATGTATAAGAGGTAAATTTAAAGTACTAAATTTGTCAGTCTCCACTTCTTTGAGGAGATACTTCCATTTAAAATTAATGTTTCTCTGGATATCCCAAGCCTTGTGATAGACTTACATTATCTGCTGAAAGGAAAAATCCTGAAACAAGAAGCTGAACTTATTCTATTGGGAAAATTCTTGCATAGGGCACTAGGAGGTAACATATCTCCAGTCTTTTCAAACTACTTATCATTTTATGGATGAATTTGTAGTTAATTTCTTGCTGTATATGTAGGAAATAAATGTATGAGGTGTAAAAATTAGTCTTCAAAATATATCTTCATATTCTTGCTTTTATATCTCACTGATGTTCAGTATGTGTGATTTCTAATTTTAAGAAATGTAGAAACTAGAGAAACAGTAACAATACTGCAACAATACAGTAACAGTAAAAATAACAAACTATTAAACTTGTTTTGTGTTTTATTTATGTAAATTAAGTAAGGGTTGACAACACTTAAGTTGGGCCTGGAAGGATTTTAGTGAAACTGCAATGTGATCAAGTACTTGTGTGATTAAGCTAAATTATTTTTTATTATTATTATTTTTTTCAACAATCTATGCAAACCAGCTTTAAAACAGAAGTGCCACGTGTTAGTATAAGACCTGCTTCCTAGTTTCATTACTGGTTAAAATTGCCTGAGATAGGTTCAGTATTCAAGGAATTTCCTGTGACATGAACATGGCTGCAAAAATAATTTTAACTTTAAATTTGGTGAACTGGTGAACTTTGTTAATATTTTTTGCAGTGTTCAATTCATTTTAATAAATTCTAGAGCACTAGGAGTAGAATGAAGTCCAAAATCTGAAGACTGAAAGCCTGAACAGGTCAAAGAAAAAAAGTTGGCTTGCAATCTTGAGCCTGTTAAAACACTAACTAGAAAATTAGGCAGGCAAAACAGTTACAAAAGTATTGAGAGTATCTTTGATCAGCTGGTTGAAGAGAAGTAATATGACAAACAGGAAATTACAAAGAATAACTATTTTGACTATAGTGGAAATAGCGACTTAGGTAGCTATAGTTCAAACTAGAAGCAGAATATTTTCCTGGAATTTAAAGGAAAGGTATCCAGATGTCTAAACATTCTTCTCAATGTGGCTTTTATTTCAATTTGGCAAGCCTTCAGAAAACTGGTAGACAAATTTAGCTGGAAGACTTTTTCCAGTGTATTTACATAATTTCATACATATTTTATGCTTCTGCATTACATCTTTTAGCAGTGGTCATATTTAATTTTAGGATTGTCATAAAATGTTACATATATTTGTATGAATTATTTAATTACTCCACATCAAAATGCTTTGCATATTAAACAAACCTCTAAACCTGTGAATGGCTGTAGTAAACACAAGTGAAGACAAACGATGGAGAAAAAGGCTACAGATAATTCAGTGAACTGTCTCCACATAATTGTAATGTACTGTTCTCAAATAAGGAAAAAATGAACTGTGGTGAAAGAAAATTTTTGTTTCTTCTTTACATAAAACCACATTTTTGGTACTTTGTATTTTATTAATAAAATCCCATCTAAACTTTCTTTGCAGATTCAATCAAAAATAGATGCAAAGGATTCTCCTTAGAGTCTAGAATACAGAACTCATAAACTACAGCAAAGAAACAACATGCCTAGACAATAAAGTATATGTAGATGTTAAAGATAACAGGTGGGGTCAGCTGTATGCATTTGACGACTACAGCTCTTAGCAGCTGCTGTTTGATGAACAAAAAACACAGTACGCTACATTACAGCTAATCCTGCAGGATGCCATGAGTCCTCTAATCACACTGTATTGGACAGTATAGTCATCAACACCTATCTGCTTGTGGCTACCATCTCACTTTAGGGGACTGGAGAGAACCTGCTGGAAACGCCTCCACTTTGGGCTATGAATATTTATCTCTACTGTTTTATCTAGCTTGTTATGTAATGGGATGGTGTGTCTTTGCTTTGTTTTCCCTTTTGTTTCAGGAATGTTTCTGTGGTTGGAATCAAATGATATTGTTTTAAAAAACTGAAGTTTTATAGACCCAAAGCCTGTGTCCCATTCTGCTTATGAAAGAAAAAACTCCTGGCTTTTGGGGAAATGTTTATCCATACTTTGCATACTGTGTTTTTAATTAAATGAAGAGCGTAGACAGAATTGTTTATACACTGTGTGTATATGCAATTAAGGGGAAAAAAGACTCTTTTCTAACATAATCAACTGGGAGATAGCAAATTATTATTATGGATCCTGTTCAGAATTATAAATAACTCAGATGAGTAATATAGCAGACGTAAATGAAAACAAGCTCTCTTTTCTTTCTTTCTGAGAAAAGGAAAAAACAGAAATGTGTATATAGAAATCATGATTTTTTTTTTTTTTTAATAATTCTTCATTATGAAAGTGCAATACATGTGCAGTCCTACCCATTTGATTATTTCAGCATATTTTATAAACTTTTATTAACCTTATCTCATTAAGGTATGTATTGTTCGTTCTGCTCATACACATGGAATCTGATAAGATGGAGTGCACCAGACAACTCCATTGATACACCACTGTGGACAGACAAAACAAACTAGCTTTGTTCTAGAAGGCATTTTGAGTTAGCATGGCACTGAGAGAAGGGCATGTTAGTTCAGGTTGAATGCAAACACAGCTACACGACTTCCAGACCATAGCTGACTCAGATCCAGAAAGACTCAGGGGTTGACAGAAAGGGCATGTGCAGACCTGCCCATAGAGGAGTCATATGGAGCAGTATAACACCCAGATTCTTTTCTACGCCTTTCCCTGTTCCTTAGCAATTACTAGACGATATTTCATCTCCAAACAGAGATGTGTGGAAAATTGTAATAAAAACTGATTTCCTAATAAATATACAAGAAGAGGAAAATGTTACAGTGTAGAAAAGAAATAGGAATGTTAGTGATGTTTATTTGTCAGAGACCATATTTTCTTCAATTTTAGATGATAGAGCAATTTTGTGATACCATTCATACATCACTGTCTCTCTTCTTCATTACTGCTTAATGATGTAGAAAGATGTGCCATCATGTACAAAAGGGTTAAATTTGATATATTGAAAATAATCACTGAAATGTTGGAATTGAGGTGACCTTTAGGAGACAGGAGACATTTCTCTGCTTTGGGGGAAGACCTACAGTAACTGGACTTAGACCTTTGAATACTCTGTCCTAGAAACCATTATGACAGGGTTTTAATTCTACCAATTATCTATTCCTTTTTTAAAACAAAACAAAACAAAACAAAACCAACCAACCAACCAAACAAACAAACAAAAAAACACCTTCTTATCAGTTCTAGATTTTTATTTTTATTTTTTTAGAAAATGAGGCAAAAGTGGTCCTTGTCCTTCCTCAGAAGATGTGGAGAACATTTTTTGCTATTAGATGAGATAAACATGATGTGGCTTGTCAGGCCCCAAGTGCTACAGAAAGGAGCTATACTAATGGCAGAACAAAGTTAGGCACCTGAGTTATGAATGGTTATCTCAAACCAAGGGCTAAGTGGAACTATAGTCAATACCAGTCAGTAGTCAAAAAATAATAATAATTTCTTGTGGTCAGTGTGAACAGGGAAAGAAGAGAGCAACAGCACAGAACAAACAATCTAGAACTGGAAATGTGCAGGAGAAGGAACTGGAGATTGGGAGGATTCATTAGTAGAGATTGCTGAAGAGCTGCAGTCAAGACATCCAGCAGAAGGGAATAGAATAAAATAGTTCAGTTGGAAGGAACCTTCAAAGGTCATCTAGTTCAACTGCCTGACCTCTCCAGGGCTACCCAAAAGTTAAAGCATATTAATGAAGACATTGTTCAAATACCTCTTGGACTCTAACAGAAATGGGGTATTAACCAACAAAACTTGGAAGTTTGTCTGAGAAAAGGTGGGGACCATTTATTCTGATCTATAGACTAGGATCCTATCTATTTTCCCCAGACTTCAAAACACTTAAGAATGTCTGAAGGCACAGGTATCCTCATTTCTCATGAGTTGCACCATGACACCATGAGCTGAAGGTACTGCACATCTCACGGGTGTTTCTTGATAACTGATGTAATCTTTCCTCTGCAACTAAGTGAGATGAATGGGATAAATGAAAGGGAATTTTACACAGACATAGACACAAATGCACACACTTGAAATATTCAGTACATGTATGTGCATTCAAGTTATATCATTCTCAGATATGTCCTACTAGGCAGGAATTTAACAGGTTTTTCAAGACAATAATCTTCTACCATCCACTCTGTAAAACTTCATACCTGTGACCTACAATAGAATCATGTCTTTCTGTAGGGGGAGGACCCAGACACACATTTTCACACAAGCTCAAATCCTCTTGTTAAGACTGCAAGTATGTATCAGCCACATGTGGAGCCAAATGTACTACACTCAGGTCTGCAAGAAATATTTGGAGTATAACTGCTCTTGGATGCATTGACTCTCACTCAAGTTGCGTTTAGGAGGGAAGACATAAAATACTTAAGCTGTGGGCATCTCCCATGACCCTGCTTTAAGAATGAGAACTTTAGCACTAAGAGTTTTGGATTCTAGCTCCAGTTTCCCTACTGGCTTTTGCTGTTGTTAAGCAACTCATCTATGGATTGTATTTGCCATTTGTAAACAGAGAGTAGAATGGTACTTACTGGTATTTGTCATTGTGAAATGATTTCAAGGGTCTAACATGAAAAGTATTATAAAAATATTATCATCTTTCATTCTTGCTAAAGGGAGCAATCTTTTGAAATTGACACTTGCACATAAGGCACATTTCTTGGCTTTACTATTGTTTTATTCTTCTCATTTACTCTCTATATGATCATGTTTATCTCTCTCTTTTTTTTTTTTTTTTTTTTTAATTGACAGAAGGATCTGAGTGCAATGGTTAAACACAATGCACTGTGACCAGATTTATATGATTTGGATTTAAATTTTACATGTAACGTCTATCTTTCTAAAATATTTCATTTTAAATAACCTGATAATTCAAAAAGGAAATTGATCTATATCATTATAAGTCATAATCTCTCAAGGTCATATAGCAAGACTAGAGAATCATTGATTGTATTGTTTTGTGTGTGTGTGTTTCTCCTTTGTTTGTTTGTTTGGAACTTTTTAATACAAGCAAACATCTGGAATTAAGATTCAAGGGTAACTAATGACTAAATCTAAAGACAGTCATCATGGTGCAGTAGACAAAGAGGTGTGAATTTCCATTACCCTTAACTACGAAAGCAGTTACCACCCCAAGAAAAGGAGGGTTATAGAACATTTTGCTTGAGCAACAGCAAAAGAGACCATCTGTGCACCATTTAGAGGGGTCCCATGAAGAACATTGGATAGTTTTCATTGAACCGTGGATACTGAATTAAGGCCTCAAGCTCGTGTTTCAAGACAACTGAAAGGAACTGAAATGAATATTTTGTTTGAGAGTATGGATCTCATCTGCCATAACAATTTATTTAAACTAAGTATCTCTATTGCAAATTACATGCATTTTATTGTTACAGAGGGCTATGGAAGATTCATAAGCTATTAATGTAGAGAAATGAGTTATCCTATAGGCTGTGTTCTTCTAAGTGGTTTTTCTACTTCTGTTCAGTGCAATAACGGATTAATGAATGAGAACTTTGTTTTAAGTTAAGTACCTTCACTATAAGGGTTGTACTGAATTGATGTAGACATAGTATAAGTGAATCAACAGGTTGGAAAAAAAATGGATCATCGTGTATGACACTCTATAGTATCCAAGCACATAAGAAAACTGCTATTATACTTTGGCTTCATGTATTGGTAATTAAAAAATGGCCAATCAGCTCCAAAGATGAACAAATAAATAATAGTATTTTCCCGTATCATGGAAGAGTCTCAGAATTGGAAACTCAAAGGTATATTTAAAAAACAGAAAGTATTATTTCATCTATGAGTTGCTTCTATAAAACTGTGTTGTCAATAAAAATTGAAGCTTCTCTGCACTTTGCAGGATCAGTCCTTGAAATTCTTTCCACAATCCAAACTGACAGCATTTTAGAACAATTGTTTTTCATTATGCGTACTTTAATTCCCCTGCTTCTAAACCAAATCATTTTTGTTTATATACTAAGTGTCAACAGATACTGTACATATTGAACTCATAAAAGTCTTGTGCAACACACAGCTAAGTAAAGAGAAGAAAAGAACTGAGGCATATACCTAGTCATAACTATTAAATTGTACTTTTAAGGGTCCCACTGCAGAGAAAAGCTTCTTGTTTACTCATTCCAAGTAGTGGCTGTTAACGTGAATACTTTAAAAAAAAAGATAAGTGATAACACTTTTGAATTCTACTATTTTTTTTTTTATATTTTTTTTTTCTTTTTGTCTCTGACCAGAAGCTATTTTGTCATGAAAGCTCCAAGACTTCAACAGTTTACATTTAAAGTAAGTCTTTTTTTCCTTCTAAGCTCTCAGCATATTCAGCAGCCACCATAACTATCTGGAGTTTGTTCTACAAAATATTTTTTCCTTAAAAAAGAATATATATATATATATACATGTATATATATTATTCAAGATCAGGAAAGAATATAGGGTTTGTTTTGCATAAATTCTTTCAAAAAAAATCTCTTTGATTTTAATATTTTTGGAGTACTATTGATGTAAGATCAAACCTTCTTTAAATGGTTAGGGATAAAATATTGAAGTAATACAATACAGCAGTTTCAGGACAAGAACTGCATAAATCAGCTAAAGGCCCTTTAAAGCATATAACTGGCTGGCAAAAGCAGACCCATTTCAAAACTGTCATAACACCAGCTTGTTTTTCAGTTCTATAACTCAGAATGTCTGGATTTTGATTACTTTTTTTTTTTTTTTTTTTTTTTCCTTAAGGGTACAACACAAATATTGTAATGGAAACCTCTATACATTCTGTGTTTGTCTGAGTGCAGCTATTATATACAGACCAGATAGTCCTTGTCTCTTCTATAGGTAATATGCATATACAGTCTTTAACATTTATTTCCTTTAGTAGTCAAAATGCACAAAGTAGTCACAAAATATAAGACATAGGTTTTATACCAGATTGTTAAAATCTATGCTCTGATCCTGCCAGTTTAACAGGAAGGGGCTCCCCATTGGATCCTGACTTCCCATGCAGAGCTCATTGCTGGGTGACAGATTAAATTACTGCTCTGAATGTTGGTATTAAATGCCTACTCACAAACACCTTGAGATGTATAAAATTGTAGTTTTTATACATGGACTGTGTTTCATGAATGTGTATAATGATTTGCAACCATTGCAGTTGCATTCTGGTGTCTATGCTGTTGTATTTCTTCTCTCTGAGTAGCAGGCCTAGGCCATGGCTGGGACATGCTTTTTAAATTAAGCAGAATGTTAAATAAACTCACAGAGATGATATAAGTGTATTTTACTGATTAAAGAGGCTTTTTGTTTGTTTTTGTTTTTGTTTGTTTTTGTTTTTGTTTTTGTTTTGTTTTGTTTTGTTTGTTTGTTTGTTTCAAATTATGGTTGCTTTCGGATCTATCATGGCAACCAGCCAAAACAAGACCAAACTTTGCCATAGGGTAATCAGGGAGGATTAGAGTTGGAATAGACATAAGCACTAACATTATGCACTCATGGAAATAAAATTTATCATTTAGAATAACATGGTGAGCCACACAGTCTCAAAAAAATCTGGATAATAATAAATATTCTGACACCCTCATCTCTCAAGGCATGGCATAGGTAAACAAGAGAAGGAATTCTATGACCAAAGATTAATAAAAGTAATAAAAACATGAATCAGTCATGAACAATTCAGAAAAGGGAAGAGTATATTTGTCCACTGAATTATTCGTTGTAAACAGTTTGCTTGAGCTACATTTATTATTTAATTAATCAGTTGATCAGCCATGTTAGCATCTGTTGGAGCAGATGTGGGAGCAGGGTGGGGGAGAAAAATGGTTCCCACCCTGTGCTGTGGGACTGGATGCTGAGCTTGCAGCTGTCTGCAGGACTCTGCTGAAGACCCCCTCCAACCAAGACACAGCCATGGTAGTACCTCCTCATCTCTCTAAGGATACAGATTCACTAGATGGGACACCAACTGCATGGTCATTTTGTGCTGCTGACTGGAATACTGACAGGCTGCTTTGAGACAAACTTTGAGACAATCTTCCAGTTAATGGAAGATGTGGTGGGTCATTCCCAGAAAAAAAAAAAAAGAAAAAAAGAAAAAAAAGAAAAACAAAAGCCTGAAGAACAACTTTCTTTTAATTAGCATGCTACTAAAATGTCAAAACATGCACATTTCCATATTTTTCCATATTTCCCTCTTTTGTTGACAGTATCGCTCACAACTAATTTTTTTTTTTTTTTTTTTTTTTTTTTTTATTTTTTACATGGTAAATAAAAGCACCTTATACTATTCATCTATATTGCTATGTTGTAGATGTGAAATATTCTTCTGCTACTTTGATGCAACTTCCACTGCAGTTATTGCAATGGGAATTGTACTGATATTAACAACAGGAGAGTTGGCTCAAGGTGATTACTTATTATATTTAGAATGAAGGGGAATCTGGTCTACAAGTTCTAATTATTCTGGTAGAAATTATCTATGACACAATGCCCAGGAATCCAGTTAAGTTACTACAGAGATTAATTTTTCTCATTACAATTCTTTAATTGTAAAAAAAAAGGCACAATAAAGTTTATTTAAATTTTACAATAGTTCTTTTTTAGAAGGTCAGTTTAATATTTAATTTTAAATCGGATAAAATGTGTGTGTGACAAAGTAATGTTTAAACAATCAGACCTGACAGATGCTGACAGATAGTGTCTAATATTCCTGCATGCAGATTGCATTGTGAGTCACAAGGCTCAAGGTCATGCATCTATAACCACCCAGAGGGCTTTCTTCTCCACTTGATGCACAAATTTAAGTTCCATTAAAGATAATGTAAGATACAGATGCTTACTGGAAGAAGAGACCAATCTTCCAAAATGCTGCATAATCAGTAGCGAATCATAGCCATCTTTCCTAACCTTGGTAAATTATTTTGCAGTGATTAAATAAAACCCTCATGAAACAATAAACATTTTGCTTTATTATATATCAAAAAAATCTCTTACTAGAATCAGTCAGAAAGATAAGGAAAAGATTCTCTCTCTAATACATCCCCTCCAAATATCAACACATATGATACTCTGTTTATTTTTTTTTTCAGGCTCTGTGAAAATAGTGACTGTCCAAGAAAGTGAAAAAATCTCAATATTTTGATTTAAATTGTCATTTCAATATCTATCAAGAAATTCAGTTCATGTAGAGATATTTATGTTCCTCAGTTGCATCAAGAGCACCCCAGCCACTCCATGATGTCCTTCAGCTTCTTTCTCTTTACTCCTCCATTAGTTTCATTTATGCACATGGAGTGGTTCTCCTCAGCACATGATGACTCTGCCTAGATCCAACACGTGCTGTTTGAATGGCTCTTCATATCTTGCTTTGGGGTAAACTATAAAGTACTGAGAACTGTTGGCAGGAACATGTGGAGGGAGTTGCAGGAAGGCTTAGTGAAATTTCCCGAGTCACCAGCTGAGAAAGCCTAGGAAAAATACATTACCTAATCTAACCACAGATCTGAAAGAAAGCCTGTTTGTTTCTGGGATACTAAAATATTTATTTTTAATTTTCCTCTGATTGTTCACTGAACTTTGCTTTAGAGACAGCTGAGTCTTTAAAACACTTCATTCTATCTGGGGAAAAGTGGGGTTGGGTAGAATGGTAGATTTTTGAGGATCATGGCCATTCTGTGCAGAAATATTCACATGCTTTTGGATGTGTTTGCAATGTACATATTTTTGCTGACTCTTGAATGGTTGTAACTTATTCTGGCTTAGAGTTACCAAAGATCTTGAATGATATTAGGTAGTGGCAGCAGGATGGCTTCTTGAGAATTCAAGGCTCATTTTACATTAAAAAAAAAAAAAAAAAAAAGTACACAGCTGTGTTTACATGAGCTTTCTGGACATCCCATGTTCTTCTCTCTTTCAAGGTCAACTTTAGCTGTCTGTCCCTTTTTACCCTGCTTGTCAGCTTATATCAATACATATTTAGAGCTTATATCAGACAGAGGGGGAAAAAATAAATACTTTTTTTTTTTTTTTTTTTTTTTTTTTTTTTTTTTTTACCCATGAAAGCAGAGTTTCTCTTTACATTACAGTAGGGCCCCATCAACTTAGGTTTTAAGGTCTTCAAAGATCAACTGTTCTTCTAATCACAGAAAACACATCATAGTAATCAGCATGCTGGGAAAAGAAGGGCAGAAAAATTATGGGACAATTTAATGGTGATTTATTGAAAATTGGTAACTGGCAACAGCGCTTTATAGAGGAATCTTTGGATCAGCTCTACATTTTACGCCTACTGTGGTTATGAAAGAGGAAAATAAATGGAACCTGATCCTTAGCTGAAATGAAAACCTCTTGTTACTTACTGCCTTTGGGACACTGGCATTTCCCACAGCATAACCTGCTATTTTCCTGAAACATACCCCAGAATTTTAGGGGGTGCATTGTATTTACAGTAAACCAGGACAGAGTACAGGATTTATATTAACCACTGTTTGTCTGTTCAATTTCTGTGCATATTTAGTGTTTGTGAATAGGGTGTCCTGGTCTGTGAGAAATGCTCAGGAAGTCTTTGTGCAAACATCTCTTGCATAGTTCAGCCAATGTGTCTTGTTCTTGACCTGTCACAGCTCCACTGCTTCAGTCCCAAAGCTCTTCTAAGCAGAAACTGCCAATCATGTGAAATGGTGCAGATGTGCTCAAATGGGGACTAGGATGAAACCATCAAACTCATTTTCACTTGTGACCCAACCTAGTGAACTCTAGCCATGACAGGCTACCTACTGTTCCTGATAAAATATAGCCAGGATAAGAAAGTCTTACAGTTAAAGAACACCTGGGAATTAGCACTATGAATTCCCATTTAAAATTGTCTATTCAATATGAAATATATATTAGTAACACTACTGAAGACCTGAGCATATCGATAACGATGAGTAGGGCCAGGAGCAATGAGAAAAGGAAATATAATGAAGAGATTACAATCAGAAAGAGTATTAAGGGAAATCTTGCTTAATGAGGCTATTGGTATCAAACTACATTATTCATAGGGACTTCTGATTAGAGACAAATGTCCAATGTAACATACATTCCTGGGTGGCAAGTCTTCATTTGCATTTCAGATAAAAATCATTGGTTCTAGGATTTAGCAAATTGTTCTTTTAGTTTTAAGTAAGTTTTGCCACCTTTACAAAACACCTTTAAATCAATCAAATAAGAATTATAAGAATTGAAGTAGGACTTTTTTTTTTTTTTAAATAAAAATAAAAATTAATTAACCTTAGAAGATACCCCGAATCCCATGCATTTAGTATTCACCAGTATTTCTGAAAACAGCATGGGTAAAGGCAAGGAAAGAGCACAGATTTCTCCATTCTCCAGTTTTCTTTCTCTTTCCTCCCTGCTTCTGTCTGTATTGAAATCACGCCTTCAGTCTTAGAAGCTATGGCTCTACCACTTGAGGGCAGTGGATGGCTTTCTGTGCCGAATTTGAATAGGCATTTTTATTTCCTTTCACTACATGCATACTTCCCTTTCTGTTCTGAGCACCAGTTCTCTGTTGTCCTCTGGTCTGTCCCAAATCCTCCACCCCTTTGTGCTTTTTCTCTTCTTCAGTAATTCAGTTTATCCACTTTACACAATTGGATGTAATTTAAGATATGCCTTTCAAGGTGTACTTCTCAATCTCAATGTACCAGCAAAGGAAGAACCAACAGAGAGTTAAGTCAGATTGGGCTTCAGAGGGTTGTTTAATAAAACAAGTTGTTTAAAGCTGCATTTTAGCAACTTGCAATGTAACTTCTCAGAGATAGCTTTGATGTTCTCCAGAAGTATGATAACAGAAATCTGTGCAATTTGTAGAAAATTATTCTTGGAACACTTCAGTGTACACTGTAACCAGAATCAGCATAAACCTTTATTTTTCTGTAATGATTTCTTCAAACATGTAATCAGCACTATCATAATTCAATTTGAATAAGAGTTATATTAATTAGTGCTGTAGTTTTAATTGAGCAAAGTATGTGATGGCATGTATTCAAATTCTGATGAACAGTATGTCCTAAATGTTTCGTAACACTTTGTCAAAAGTGACATAATCACTGTTATTGTCCTTAGAATTCATTGTTATAGCATGAATCATTCTGAATTGTTTTGGTATTCATGTGGCTGTAAAATGTAATTCTGCAGAAAACCTATTGTAATTTTCAAAAGCATTAATTAGTGCTCCTATACAAATATGAGCAGATAAGTTACATAAGGTGAGAGAAAAAGCCATGAATTTAAAATTCCCAGTTAAAGAAATTTCACTTTTGATGCCTGAGTGATGCATATATACAAAGAAAATATCAAACATCTGTATTTATCAGTAAGTCAAACAGATGATCCTCCATTTGGCTCCACTTACAGCTTGTACTGTAAACACAAACTGCATTAAACAGCTGTTTTGCCATCAATTACCATAAAAAAGTCAGCTTGCAGTACCCCATATTCCTTGGTACGTCATGACACTGGTTATCTACCTTAAGTCATTTTTTGTCCCTATGCTTCCAACTTTGTTCCCTGACTTGTAATCAATGTCTACCCAGAGGACTGTAGCTAGCAGTATAGGAAGGCTTCTGATATATGCTTAGTTCTGCTTACAACTGGCCAGTGTAGCACGTGGATGGAGGACAGAGGCTCAGTTTCTCTATGAGGTCCCGTTCCTGCCTTGCAGCACAGAGGTTGGGAATAGCCATGAACAGATCTGACAGTAGAGAGTCAACATTTTCACCTCACAAAATATGTGCTTGGCCTTCATCTCAGTGGTTTCTGCCTAAGATGAAGATTTTCAAAATTATCGGATGACTTCAACACTTCAACACCCTCTATTCTTGGAGGCTCTTGTTGAAACATGTTAGTGATATTTAGTTTTCAAGGATGAGAATTCAGTTTGACAGGCATTTCTCTAACATTTTCAGCATGGACCTTAAAAATGAGTGATAAAGACAGATAGTCTCTTTTGAAACCTTGGTGCACACTGGAATCTAATTGAGAATTTAAGAACTTTGAAGTTTCTTTTAAAGAGTTTTTGCATGATGTTTTTAAAGAAGAGAAAACAGCACAGTTTTTATTTAAAAAGGTCAAATGAAGAATCACCCTTAAATGACATTTTTATGCTTGTAGCAATGTGTAATATCTGCAAATGAAGAATTATCCCTTATTTGATGTTTTAAGACCATGATTAAGAGAAAAACATTCAAAGGTATGGATATCTTCAAATGATGCTTTTACAATTACACTGTTCTGAGAAAAATGTCAGATGAACTACTTTGTGCATGACTGTTTTTAAGTGTGTAACTATAAATTTAAGTGTTAGATTACATCAGTATTGGTGTTTTTCAGATTGCTGTGCTTGTAAAGACATCATTTTAGCATAATCCTTTCTTTAATGCTTTTATGATCACTTCGACACTTAATAAGAGCAAGTGAGGAATTTTTCTTCATTTGATGTCTGTAACCACCTAGTTATGTGTGAAAATATTTTCAGTACTGTATTGTGCTGAAATATATGCATCAATAAATATATACTTATACATGCACATATAAGTTAAATCAGCCAAACAGATGGCTGGCTGGCAGACATTTTTATCTGAGCAGACCAAGCTCTTTTCAACAGAATTATTTTCTCCCCATTTCAGATTTTGTGACGTCATTTGTGCAATTATCATCTCATGTAGTCAGTTTTTAGTGCTGAAGCCTATACTCCGCTTAATAATGAGGCTCTGCACATTTTATAGCACTGTGGTGTGCTTTCCTCCATACCAGCTCAGTGCCACCTCCGTATCAGCTCACCTCATCTGGTTGTCTGCCTGTCCGACCTCCCTTGACCAGTTAAGGCACCTGCAGGGTACAGTCATTAACTACACAGTACTCAAACAACATTGCTGGACCTGCTATGGATATGAAACAGGGTATTAGGGCAGACAAAATAGAAAAAGGAAACATTCAAAAGTTTGTCTTCAGAATCCCTAATTAAAAATTGTGTCATAATGGATGACTACAAGGCTTCGGAATGAAGAGATGTACAGTTTGTCTTAGTTCGTGTTTCAACATTTTTAACTTTTGGCATCTCCGTATCACTGAGTCCTTTAGCATAATTTATCTCAATATATGTTTCTGTGTGCTAGTAAGTGTATATATACACACATGGTCATATGCAAATATAAAGGTACTTATTTCTAAATGTTTCATATGATTTTTTCTTTGTGATATTGGAAAAATTCTTTTTCTTTCTCAAAAAGAGTAGAAATGAGATAGCTAGTTTTTTTTTTTTTTTTTTTTTTTTTTTTAACCCTATAACCCTAAAATCTTCTATCTAAGATTCTGCACATTCCAGGCAAATTCTTTTATTTGAAGAATGACCATAATTCCTTTTGGATACTTTATAGAGGAAGTGAAAGCTTTCTTAATGTGAATCACTCAACAATATTCAGTTTTGCTCTTCTAATATATATGTATATGTACATATATATATATTCCTGTTCAGAAGTTCATTTTTATTTATTTATTTTTTTTTCAGTGGTGTCTTTAGGCATTGACCTCACTTTGGCTTTTATTTTTGTTTTTATTTTTTTTTTTCCATTCAGCCTCACAGATTCTGTCATGGGATGGGCCCTTTATAAATTAATAAAGTAATGGAATGAATAAAGGTTGATGTAACATGTCTTACTGATTGCTGTAATGTTAAAAACATCAAATAAAGTTAATGCTTCATTTGATGTTTTTATAGCTAGATATACTGAAAAAACATCAAATAAGGATACTCTGAATTTCACTTTTTCACTTGGGACAAGTATGTTTTATGTATACTGTCTGTCAGAAGAGTGCAATGGAAACTTCATAATAGATATATTATCCATCTATGTAATTTTCCATCTTCTTTGGTCTTCTATAAATTTTTACTTTGTTTTATCCTTTGTATACTTCTTCGGTATTTTGTGACCCAGTCTATTTTCATTCCTTCATACCTACCAAGTAAAAACATTTCAGTGAGCACAAGCATTCTTATTATTTCTAAAACATTCTTGGAGCTCTTGTAAGACTTTATCTATCCAGGAGGATCAATCCCAAGTATTTTAGCCCACCTCTTTTCTCACATGCATATTCCAGTAAATCAAATAGTAGATGAGTGGAGGCCCAGGTTCCAGCCTGTGATCCCTCCTAGTGTTAAATCACCAGTATATTTCTTGGCATAACTTTGGCCTGGACCACCAAGAGTTCTCTATCAATGCTTCCCAATAGGTAGTTTTTACATTTGCAAGGAATAGGAGAATTTAACTCTATGGATATATTTATATAACAGAGCTTCACCATCTTTATTTATTAATAAGGAGACAGTCAATGCATGTTCTGCAGACATAACAACAATGTCCTCAGAGAACTTTTGGTTAATTTTCTTTGACACAAAATTATGGCCTGCAGGAAGACCCATTTAGTAGTTTTGGGGATAAATAAATTTAAAGCTACTACAATAAATCAAACAACCTTTGAAGGATCTCAACAACAAAATTATTCAAAGATTGTAAAAGATTTGCAATATTTAAAATATTTATTATTTCTTTTAATAAACAGGGAACAATGGTAGAGGGTAGTTTTTTTTTTGTTTGTTTGTTTGCTTGATTGGATTTATTTATTTATTATTATTATTATTATTATTATTATTATTTTAAGACAGAGAACAATAGCTTTTGCTACCTTTTCTCAAAAACTTCTCCCAGGAAAAATCTAGGACAATCAGATTAAATCACTTTTGCCAATTTCTAAATTTTGATGGGAAACAATTTTTGCCAATGAGTAAGTTGTTTTTGCCATCTCAGACTTCATAATGGAGTTGATAAATGTCACAGTTTAAAAAGTAGCTCTGTTTGGCACTAAAATTCTGTTGCAGTCACTTCCCTATCATAGTTAGCAACTAAACTTTATGAAATAATTAGAGAACTCCCCATTTTAACTGATATTCAAATTATATTCCCATTTCCAGTTCAGCTCAAAATACTGGTGATCAACAGCTTTTTGAGAGATGTCTACTGTCTACATGCATTTTGTTAAATGCCAAATAATGAGGGAGAGAGCTCAAGTGTTGGACCAGGGACTGCCCAAACTTCTCAGTTCTTAGCATTCATCCCTGGCAGAGTTTTGATTCATGTCAGTTTGAAGTCTCTGCATTAAGACCAGGGCATGATTTGTGTGGATAACATGCATCAAAGACCACTCCCAATAAACAGTAAAGGCAAGACTGTACCAGATTTTGCTCCCTTCACCCTGCACGTTTCTCTAACATTATTAAGCAGGCTTTGCACCCTTCAAAACTCCTGCATATCTCCATATCACACTCCCAGCAACAAAACACTTATGATCGGCTTCTTCAGGTCCAAACCATCACTCTGATGGCTTGAGACACACCGCTCTTGATTTCTGGAATATTTTGAAATAACAGTCATACACACACACACAGACAAACATACAATCCATGCAATGAGAGAAAAGTTGGTTTGATTTTAGGACTACAAGGACATCACAAGAAGCTCAGAGAGAAACCTACAGTTAAATATTTATGGACCCATACAGACTGCGGCACTAATCTCTTCACCAGAGACAAATACTTGCCCCCTCTATATTTAAGCGCATAAGCATAACATTTGCCTTTTTCAATGTTTTTGTTACAAAGTAATACTCTCCAGAACGATGTCTGTATTTTATTTATTTTACTTTATTTTATTTATTTATTTTAGTTTAGTTCATTTTATTTTATATTATTTTATATTTTATTTTTAAAGATAACAACAATAAAAAACCCTACACCTAGCCCATAATTCTAATAAAACTTTTAAAAGTTCTGAGAAGATGAAATTATGAGAAGTATTTCAGTTAATGTACCCAGGTTTACACATCTCATAAATAAAACTAGGTAATTCACTTTTGTATGATCTACAAGGGAAAGGTTCTGTATTTTGATGGTACCCATCTCATGCTGTTCACTCAGGTCCTTCTGTCAGTCCAGCACAGCTGCTAGAGTGTCCATGCTCAGATATCACGTTCCTTGGATCCTAGTGGTTGAGACACTTACTTATCCTAGTTATTAGTTGAAACCTATTTTTTTCAGTTAGTTTTCCCTCACTGAAATACTTAGTTGCTATTAGAAGCAAATATCTCATCTCTACACCAGGATTATTTTCAAAATGTTTGGAAACCAATTTCTCCTTTAGTAAAATAAAATCAATCACATTTTATCCTAAACTCTTTCTTATTAATAGACCTTTCCACTGTAACGTGAACCTTTTCTGCATCTAGTCTAGTCTTGCAAGAAGACATGACACATTTCATAATGTTTATTTTCAGGCTTTTGGCAAGCTATTGCTGCCTTGGTTTCACCAAATTCATATTTAGAAGATTTGCCTCACAATCATCACAACTGAATTAATTATTTAAGGGAAAACAGAGACTCTGAAGAACAATTTACAAGTCTGTCTGTTCCCTGACTATGCTTCATGTATTGTCCCAAGGGTTATGCCCTCCCCCCCCCCCCCCCACTGGGAAGCATGAAAATAATATTTACATTCTCTATTATTTTTAATTAGTCATTTCATTAGAGAGTAGAATTTATATGCAACACAGTAATAATAGTACTGTGTACATTAGTAGAGATAAAAATTAAGCCAAAGATATGTAAATTTCTGTGTGGTGTTTTGCTGCTGTTTTGTTTTTGTTTCTGTTTGTTTTTGTTGTTGTTGTTTTAAATTGGACAGACTCCAGCAAACTAACCATAAACGCTTACCAATGAACAAGGAAGCAATGTTCATTCTAAATTTAAGTTTCTTGACTCTGGCTGAAATTACTTTCTGGAAAGGTGTATACAAAGAATACAAAGAGATAACCAGAGAGGTCTGTGTGGATACTGCTGTTCTATCACAGCTTTGAAACTCTTTGTGAGATTGAACATGGGTGGAAGAACCAAGGAGATGTGAACAAAGCAAAAAAAAGACAATGATTTTGGAAGCCAGAGACTTCACTACCTGTACAAATACATACCTGTATTTTTATGAAAACTCATTTGACTGTGAGTATAAATAGATTCAGATTGGCCTTGTGGACATTCAGTAGTAATAAATGCAAACAACTAATGTCACACATTTGGATTTTCATCTATAAAAGAAAAAAACACAACTGACTGTTACACAATTTGAAGGCTCAAAAGAATCTGAAAACTAGAGTTTAAGGTCATGCGCAGTTCATTATACCTGCAGTCATTACTCTCTTTTCTCTCTTTTTTGACTTTCTCACTTTTAATCCTTTTGCTGATCTTCCTTCTCTTTACTGTGTGCTTTCTAGAAGCACTCATTACTATTGTTTAATGTGTTAACAAATATTAATAGGTATCTCAATGGTAAACTACAAGGCAGGATATAGCACAGACAAGTAAGATTTACGCAGCTCATTTTAAGAAAAATATAATGGAAAAGTGCAATAAAATTAATGAGTAGTGGTTGATTTTTCTACCAGTGTGTAGCTGAGTAATCATTCTGCCCTTGGGATTGGAAAGGTATCTTGATTGTGAAATAATGCCTTCAGCCTTTGACTTTCTATTGCAATATATAATAATGTGTCCTTAGAGCACAGTACATAGTGTCTCTGTTTCCTCAGAGCATGTAGTACCCATTTTGTGCTAATCAGGAAAGAGAAAGGAGAAAGTTTTTTTTTTTTTTTTTTTTTTGTTTTGTTTTGTTTTTTAACTCCAAGGAACTATGATGAGCTGAGGAATATCTGCATCAGGTGTAGTGGGGGAGGAGGGAATATAAGTTTTCCTTTGTCATATGCTATGTGATTAACAGAGTAGGGAATAGCTAGAGAGAAATGTGGGCTTTCACAACAGCTATAGCTCAGGTGGAGGACAACTGTAGATAATGTGGAGGAAAATATGAAATGTGGAGGAAAACAAAGAAGGTTAGGACTATATAAACTGGGGATAAATTGGCATTGTTCAAGTGAGTTTTCAAATTAAAGGGATTAAGAGTGGAAAAAGGTGCAAGGAGGATGAGCCAAGGCAGGGTCGACACCCACTAGATCAGGTTGCCTAGGGCCTCATCTAACCTGGTCTTGAACACCTTCAGGGATGGGGCATCCACAACCTCTCTGAGCAAATTGTTCCAGTGCCTCACCACCTTCTGAGAAGTTCCTGCTAACATGTAATTTAAATCTCCCCTCTTGTAGTTTAAAACAATTCCCCCTTGTCCTGTCATTATCTGATTGAGCAAAAAGTCACTCTCCATCTTTTTTTATTAGCCCCCTTTAAGTATTGAAAAGTTGCAATGAAATGTTCCTGGAGCCTTCTCTTCTTCAGGATGAACAGTCCCAGCTCTCTCAGCCTTTCTTCATAGGAGAGGTTCTCCGAGCTCCTTGATCATCTTCATGGCCCTCCTCTACATCCTTCTTGTGCTGGACACAATACTCCAAGTGGGGCCTCACAAGTGCAAAGTAGAGGAGGACAGTCACAGAATCACAGAATAATGATTGAAGTTGGAAGGGACCTCCAGAGATCATCTAGTCCAACCTGCCTGCTCAAGCAGGGTCACCTAGTGCATGTTAGTGAGGATCGCATCCATGCAGGTTTTGAATATCTCCAAAGAAAGAGAAAAAGGCTAAACTGGCCCATCTTTCTTAGTCTTTCCTCAAAGGAAAGATGTTCCAATCCTTTAATCATCTTTGTGGCTCTATGCTGGACCCTCTTGAGATGTTCTATGTTCCTCTTTTAGTGGGGAGCCCAGAACTGCACACGATATTCCAGGTGTGCCCTCACCAGTGTCACTTCCCTTGACCTGCTGGCCACGCTCTTGATGCAGTGGGCTTTCTGGGCTGCAAGCGCGCACTGCTGGCTCATGTCAAACTTTTTCATCCACCAGAATCCCCAAGTTCTTCTCTGCAGGGCTTCTCTCAATGAGCTCTTCTCCCAGTCTGTACTCATGTCCAGGATAAAAAATCTTCCTGTATTTCCTCTTATCTCTTACTTTACTTTACTCCCATACTCTTACTCTTTACTCCTGTATCTCCTCTTACCTCTCTATTGTAAAAATATGTATTTTACTGGAAGGTCTCTAGGATTTTGCAGTAGATTCCTATCATGTATCTCCTCAGAAACTGAGGAAGTCAGTCCCTTAAAGAAGTTTTGCTTTTGGACCAATCTGAGAAACTGAGTTGACTCTTTTTTTTTTTTTTTTTTTTTTTTTTTTCCTTCCAACTGTAAGAATAAACCTTCAAAGAAATTCTAAAGTTGCACCCCTCATCCCTTCATTACAAATAAATGTATATTAAACATAAACTAACATTTAAAACAGCAAGATTGCATTTACTTTGTATAATCGCTACACAAAGGGCCAATAATCACTTCGTTCAAAAGAGATAATGCAGCATAATATAAGTAGTAGTTTAAGCAATTATCTGGTAGAACAGTTAATCATCACCCTCAGTTCACAGCCTTTTGTTTCTCAGGAATACACATGTCAGATTGTAATTAAATGCATTCACACTATTCAGTGCTGTGCAGGCTGCCTGGATGAACAGTGGAACCAAGCTGGAAAACACAATACAGACAAGTTTAGACACAGCTTTTATGGCTGTGTCTGCCTGGCATGGGGTCCTTGCTGACAAATTTGTTATGTAAGGGTGAAACCACATGGCAGTAAATTATTTATTAAAGAACATAATTTATAGTAAAAATGATGGCTATAGAAAATTTATTTTCACACTCTTTTTGTACTTTCAGAGCATTTTGTTACAGAACAGATTATCTGTCTAGAGTAAATATTCTTACCCTGATATTAAAAATGAACTGTTTCTGGAAATGGAGTGATTAATTCAAAACTGGTCCATAAACAGAATTGCAACTTCAAGGGAATATCAGCCCTTCATCCCAACAAACAAACAAGCAAAACCACGACAGAAAAAAAGCAAAGCAAAACAAAACAAAAACAAACAAACAAACAAAAATCTAACAAACAAAAGACCTGATGGCAAACTTTTTTCCAAATTTATATTTTTTTAGAATAGTCTGTGGTTGATCGAGAAAAGGGCAAATGGTATGTCAAACAATTTGTACTGAACACGGTGATCTGTGAGAGATAAGAAGAGGGGGAAGGGGAAGAAGCGACTTTCTTGTTTTGCAATGTGGTTATTCCGTGGCTTCCCTGAGACATAATTCCAGCCTCTAATGAAGACAGCTGAGACATCTGTAACACAGCGTAGTCCTCACCATTGGATGATTGTAATTACGGTTTTGAGAGATGGTGACAACTGATCCTCACTGCCAGAAAGAAGTGTTCTAACCATGCTGTGAGACAGCTGTGTTGTATCTGCATGTTCTGTGCTATCATAGACCTTTGCAATTTTCCAGGCTGTATATACAACGTTGTCTTAGAAAGATGAGCACTGAGCTTGAGCTTTTGCCTAGTCCACAGCTGACACTTGAATGCCAAACTGTATTAAATCTGATAACTTTAAAAGATCTGTGTACAGTAGAAGACCTCTTGCTAGCAATAAATTCATTGGCTTAGTTTCTCATCCATTTCAAGTTGAGGAAAACCAAAACAAAACCCCAGTGTATAGCTTTAGTTGAGAGCTGTATGTATTTTCAAGCATAAACTGAATTTACTAGACTAGAACTGATACTACTGAATGTAAATTTCAGCTATATTTCACACAGTGTTAATTATAACTTTATAATCCATATACTAATATAGTTATATTTAACTTAGCAATGAAAATAAAATGAAATAAAACACCAACGTGAAAGTACAGATGGAAAAAAAGACTTAAACTTTTCCTAGTTCCTTCCTATATTCAATCAAAACATTATCTCTCTGATTCTTTTCCATCTATTTTTGTAGCAAGTTTAGACACACAAAATGCATGAAAACATTAGAAAGTTTTCTTATTTTCATAAGTTCTTCCTCTAATACATTTTTTTGTCTGTACCTTCCCAACAGAGATTTATTACTTTTTATTTCTTTATTATTATTATTATTATTTCATATGTGCTCATACAGGTTATATGCATTTTGTTCTCAATGTTCTTGTGCTGCAAAAAGTGTATATGCCAAGTCAATTGAGATGATATGAGAGGACATGCAGCTGATCTTCATGGAAATGAACTACCTCAAAAGAAGCAAATAAATATAACAAGTTCTTCAGAAGTCTTGTAAATAAAGTGGCATTTTGTTTATAATTCCCAGGACACTGATCTCTGGTTGTGATTGTATTGAGTTTACTAATATTAGTACAGCTTACCATGGCATGATTCAACCACAGTGGGATTCAGCAAATTCGGATACTGTAAATAAAAGTGAGAATGTCTGAAGGCCTTCTTAAGGCTATCCTCTAATGACTGTTGAATGTTGATGGATTTTTTTTTTTTTTTTCTTTAAGGAATTTGTTTGAGAGAGCCAACTGCATTTGGTATTTCAAATGTCTGTATTCTCAGCAAGTTTCTCAATATCCATTCAAAGTTATTTGTTCAAAAGTTAATATCCCAGCACTAAGTAAGTTTCAAGAGCACATGGCCTAACTGCGTCCTATATCCATCATGAATCTACCATGAATGACCATAGATTTACCTGTTCAGTAATGTAGACTGCCATTGGTGGCAGTCTCATGATCAGGCAGACAGGCCAATCAACCTAGAAAGCCCTTTCAGATATGCAGCAAGGTATTCTGATCTTCATCGGTACTCAACTCAACCATTTTGTCCGTAGTGCAGATGCCAGTTTACAAAGTCAGGGAATACAGATATTTGCTTATGACAACTACAACATTATCTGGTACAAGGCAGTGCTTAAAGAAAACATTTAGCAATACTTTATTTTTATTTTTATTTTTCCCTGCTGCTGGAGAACAGGAGAGTCTGTGGATCGAATTACTTTTAATCTAACAATTAATAATTTCAACAAATAGTCAAATTTGATTTTAGGAATTTGGAAAAAAAATCAAATAAAATTCAAATGAATAATTGACAATGAAATAAGGATGACAAGCTACTCAGCAGACAAGTGTGATAAAACTGCAGAGAAACAGGGCCTGCAAATCTGCCTTCTTATATAACATATTATGTCACACACATTGAACTTCTGTAGTCTATTTAAATATTAACCCTTCATGTGTTTGCTAGTTCCCTAAGGGCCTGATCATCCTGTACATGCATATGTTTTGCTGGCTCATTAAGCAACTTCTGTTTAACATCTTAGACATAGGCTCAGCTTGTCTCACTTCTAATTTCTGACTCCTCCTGCATACCTTGGGGTAAAGGAAGAGAGCAAGACAAGGAACGAACACAGTGGGTAGTTTGCTATGGCGTGATGAATATAATAGGATGATTTACAGTGGAATTCTAAAGCACAGAAATTAACAAAAATAAAAACAGTAAGGAAAACTTAGGCTCTCATTTGCTTGGGGCAAAACAAAACAAAACAAAACAAAACAAAAGGTTCTGTTTAGACACCAGTAAAGAATTAAAGGATCTTGCTTTAACAGTTTATGGGGAGGCAAATCACTGGAGGGACAGTCACTGTATCAGTCACTGCTTAGACACAGGGAGACTGCCACTCTTCTCTGTTCATATCCTATAAAAGGGAAGCTCATTCTTCCCTCCTAATAGCCAATCCAGTGACCACTAAAATCAGTAGAGTCTTCCCATTGAACTAAAGTTGCATCACAACTTCATAACCGTATTTTTATTGCATGCTGAATATAAAAAGTTAGGTGGCCTGTAGTTTGTATATGTTTTCAAAAGAAACATTTGTAACAGTTATTTTCCAACAACAACAAAAAGAAACCCAAAATAAGAGAGCAGTGGGACTACCTTCTCCCCAGAAACAGAATCATCTCAGTATAAATTCTTCTTCAGAGTTCAAAGGATTAATCATACAGGAATATAACTTTCTTGTACCTGAATATTAAATAAATTTCTTCTTGAATGTCTGATCCTGGAAAGACCTGAATGACTTTATCTATTGGACTGCAAGCCCAAATCTGTGTACTGAACAAGTTATTCAAAACCAGCAATAGTAGGGCAATACTGGAGTGCCCTTAATCCATAAATTTTAGATTTTTTTTTTTTTTTTTTTAATAAAGCATGCAGAAAGTTATTTAAAATTTGTCATTTTCTTCAAACTTTTCCTTTAATTACTCTTATTATTTTTTGATATTTTTGAAGGGATAGTTCCCCGTAGCTAGGTACACTTGTGAGACACTCAGACTGTTGAAATGTTCCAGTACAGTTCCATTCAATCTAATCATTCCTTGAGAAGACTGTTATACAGCCCATAGTCTAAATAATCTTGAATTTAAAAAGTCATTCTGCCAGATGATAACAGCCTTCAGTATCTCAGATACTCCCAGTGACAAAAAAGGCTGCATGTTCAACAGTTGTGGGGGAGCATCCTTGTAAATCCACAGATTTTTTAAACCAGGCCACATCAGAGAGCTCACACATATAGGCAGACTCATAAAGAAAAAACACATTTTGCAGCTACTATACATAGCATGTAATAGAAACATAATAACCTGACAAAAGATTTTACTTATTTCTTCATCTAACATGTGTCTTATTAAATATCTACTCTGCTGCTTTTATAAATAGCTCACTGTCATCCATTCTCCCCTAACACATGCATGCAACTTCGCCATTAGCATTAGTAGGACTCACATGTACATAAGAGATACTGCTGAACTGTGCGGTGTTTAATCTATTTATAAAACTTGAAGATCAAAAGTTAGCCTTAATGAGGCAAACAAGATATTCTGGCTTTTCTATTCTTATTAAAGGTAGCACTTGTATGAACTGTTTTCTTCAATCGTTCTGAGAAGCTGTTTAAAGTACCATGCTAATAACATAGCCCTAGGTGATTGGGACATCTGAACATTTTTAAACGTTGATTAAATTAGGAAGGGGGAGAAAGTATTTTTAAGACTATGAGCTCATATTCATTACAGTAAAGATTATTAAGACATTGAGAACTCACTAAGGTAAAAATCATTATCCTTGTACAGCAAATTTAATTTGTAATAAACAAGCTCTTGATCATTAAATCACTGTACTTCGTTCTCTGCATTGTTCAATTTGGTTACATTCTGTTACACTGAGAAAAAAAATGAAAAAATGTTTTAAACATTTTATTTCATTTTGTACATTTTGTTTTGTGTTCAATAGATACCAGGATAACTACAGCAGGGGAAAAATAAGCAGAAATACTGAGAGATGTTTTAGTAAAATTCTTTCTTCTAAGAAGTAGCAGAAGTCACAGATGACATTGATGAGGGGAGGTTGTTATTGCTATTCTCACTGTTTTGATGTCATTCCCATGTTATTTCCATTGTTCTGACATAATCACTTGTTTGTTCTAATTGCACCTATCTTAACAGCATGATATTTATGTCATTCATCAGAATGATTAAATAACTTATGTTTTAGTATGTAATTTATACGTCCAACATGTATACAGTTAAAGCTTTTACATGTTATATCATTCAAATACATACATTATTGCATTTTGTTGTTTTGTTTTTGTTTTTCTAATTGTATAATGTACGTATCAGGACAAGTACAATTATATGTAGATAACTGAGAACAAGTGAAGACTCTGGACATGGCCAGTCATTGTCAGCCATTAGGTGGACTAGGCTATTCTACCTTTATTGAGGTTCTAACATACAATTTTCAAATTTAATCACTGCTTCCGGTCATTTCCTAGGACTGCTCAAGATCCTTACCAGCACAGGATCCATGGAAAGTGTGTGTGTTGGGGATGGCAGGAGGGGAAGGCATGCGTGTAAAGTCATTTCTTTGATTTTTTTTTTTTTTTTTTTTTGTAAGACTTTTCTTGCTATTGTTAATCAAGCTATATGTTTTGAGATTCTGTGCTGTACATCATTGCCTGTTGGTCTATTTAAGTACGTGGATGAGTAAGTGGCACCCTGAATTAAAAGGTTTGCAATGCACTTCAGAATTTCTTTTATGAGGTGTAAAACTAAAAGCTAAAACAGTGAGGAGGATTTCTCAAGCTTCTATTTAAATTTTCTCTCTGCCTGCCACACATGGTAACCAGTGAAATATACTATAATGCACTGAATCACAGCTGTGTTTCTTCCTGAGTATTCATATATCCATATACAAACATTTTTTTATTATTATTATTTTCCCTGTCTACATGCTCTCTGCATAGTTCATATACCTGAATAACTGATGCCCCCTCAACTAAATACATATATATATATATGTATATATATGTATATATAAACACTGAAAACAGAAAGGACAGTGCAAGATACAGTACAGAAAGTACAGAAGAGATTTCAAGTACAGAAATATACAGCAAAGAAGCAAGAAATGCAGTTTGGGTTTAGAGTGGTCTTTTTAGTATATGTATACTAGCAATTAATTTGACCTGTAGTCTAAGAGGCATTTTATAATTAATTTCTCAACATTTACCACATACAAGCCATCACTTTAGAGTGCTATGTCATTAACAAAATCCCATTTTTTTCATAGAGAATAGGCATACTGATCTACATTTTCCCATGCCGCCTAGCCAGAATGGACTCGAGGGATATTATCTTATTCAGAAAGAACCTTTCAAGGTTGAATAAAAGAAATGGTGCAGGGTCCCTGGGAGAGGGAAGTGATCATCATTTTCACCTTCAACTCTTCTTTGATGTGGCAGAGTCAATTTTTAATCAGCAGCCATCAGACTGGGCTTCATTTCGCCTTACAAAGTCCTATTACTCTGCCACTTTCTGGAAGGAGGTGATAAGGACAATGCTCTTCTTTTTCTCTTCATAGAGCCCTGCATATGATGAGTCCCTTTGGAGAGGTTTGATAAAAAAAAAAAATAATAATAAAAAAAAGAGTGAGTATGTAGGGATAAAGGTCACCTCTCTGCCAGAATTAACTCTTCAAGACAACAAACTTCTGATTCCATTGCATTTGTTTTTAGTAATTCTTCTGTATTCTTGTGCATGTAGTTTTTGTGGTCAGCAGTAACAAGACAAGGGTTAATCCCTATGAAGAGTTTGATCTAAATGTTACTTCAGATTATTGGCTTACCACAGAAGAACAAAAAAAAGTGAAAAAAAAAAAAAAAAGAACAATACACAAATAAACAATCTCCCAACACCATGCACCACTCAATTACTCCTCTATTAAGGGGACATTTTAAAATAAGTAACACAAAGGAAATTAGTTATAATTAAAATACACCTTTTTTAAAAAGCATCTCAAAGTCATCCTTAGTACAAGCATATACCACAGATCCTTACAGATAAATGATGAAAGAGATATTCCCTACAATCAGTGAAATTGAAAAAAAAAAAAAAACCCTCTGGAGGTGTTTTTTATGTTAAATAAACCTAAATTATTTTTTAAACTATGCATTCATGCAGAAAAAAACTCTATAATCTCTTAGTATCATTTATTGTAGTCAGCAGTCTTAATTGCCTCCCTGAAATGGATCAGAGTTCTGGGAATTACACACTAAAATGATGTTACCACTCTCCAGTCTTCACATTCCTTGATATAATCTCATTAAAAATATCAAGCCTCTAGGTGAGGGAATACATATGGATGCTAAATGCATTTTAAGCAGGAGCACCTAAACTGATGACCTAGTTATTACAGAACAAAGCAGCCGAAGATGAATTTTAATGCTGAAGTAAAGCAGTTTTCTTTCTTCTTTCCCTCTTTTTTTTTTTTCCTTCTTTCCTTCTTTCCTTCTTTCCTTCTTTCCTTCTTTCTTTCTTTCTTTCTTTCTTTCTTTCTTTCTTTCTTTCTTTCTTTCTTTCTTTCTTTCTTTCTTTCTTTCTTTCTTTCTTTCTTTCTTTCTTTCCTTCTTTCTTTCTTTCTTTCTTTCTTTCTCTTTCTTTCTTTCTTTCTTTCTTTCTTTCTTTCTTTCTTTCTTTCTTTCTTTCTTTCTTTCTTTCTTTCTTTCTTTCTTTCTTTCTTTCTTCCTCTCTTCCTCTCTTCCTCTCTTCCTCTCTTCCTTTCTTCCTTTCTTTCTTTCTTTCATTTAATTTTGTTAATAATTATTAACATGTTTTTGGACTGAATTTTCTTATTATCTCTGGAAAATATATATGATAATTCTGAACAACCAAAACAGTGAAAAGACATTTTTGGAGTACAATAAACCAGAGTACAATAAATTGGAGTAAAATAAACTTATTTTCCAGTAGAGCACACAAGTTTTTTTATTTTTTTTTTTTAAAGTTTAATTACTTATAATTACCATAAAGAGATAGTAAAAGAGGTATATCAAGTTGCAATTTTAGTTGCAAAAATGCTGTATCAAAAAAAAAAAAAAAAAAATCTCTAGAGAAAATAGACTCATCTTCCCACCCAATAAAGAGGGAGAAGTTATGCTGAATTCTATATATGAAATAATAGGATTCTAGAGAATTGGATTTCTTGCTATAAATTGCAAGGAACACTCTGCAGGAACTAAGAGCATTGAGCCTGAAGCCTCATATTTACTGCGGCATCTGATGCATTGCAACAAAAATAATTTTGTCTTTGCTACAGATTAACAGAGGCAGCATGGAACTAGCCTTCAAAACTAGTAGTTAAAAAAAAAAAAACTGAAATATTTCAATATTTTAATTATCAGTGTTATCAGGTCAGCTGGAGGTAAGTAATTCCCATGGGTTACACCTGGGTGAAGGACAATATAAATTTGTTTGATGAAGAGTCATTGCCTATTGACACAATGCTTTTGAAGCAAATGGCTATACACAGTTTCCCAATGATTTCAAAGTAAAACAAAACACAGTAACCTAACTAAAAGAGAGGTAGTAGTATTTTCTGCATAACTCAGATTTCAGATTTTTATAGTACAACTGCTCAAAATTATTTTTCAGAAAGAAAAAAGCATGAAAATTATATATATATATTTAATTGTATCATTGGTTTGTAGTGAGCAATGGACTGCTTGGGGGATTGGTGATACAAGATAGAGTATTTCATGTCATCACTGCCAGTTCAGATCTCTCATTTGTATATGAGAATAATTACCATCTGATGGCTGCTGAGTGACTTGTATTATAAGCACTAATATCACAAGGGGTAATAGTGGACACTGTAGTGGAAGTCTTGACAGGGATGGCTATGGATTACCTGAGAAAGAACAATGGACTTCATTTTTTTTTTCTTTTGGGGGAATATTCCCCCAAGTTAAACCATGTTAGTCATTCAGTTTGCAGAAGCTTCCAGTCTTTCCTTTTTTTTTTTTTTTTTTCTCCCCCCCCCCCCCCCCCCCCCGTTTGTTTTTTTAATTGCTTTGTTTTGCTTTGCTTTGTTATAGTACTATGGCTAAATAGGGACAGAAGCCTTGAAGCTTCTACTTTGGTTTAATAGATCAGTACTCTTTACTAGTGTACAAGTTTACTAGTTACTAGTTACTATTTTACTGCCTACCTATATTAAGTTCTGTGAACATATTGCTACACTTTCACATTGTCAGATCTCCTAAGGGAGGACACCAACAACTCTTCTTGTAATTGGATAGAGGAAATGAAAGGCAAGGAAGGACCTCAGGTAGAACTTCCTGACGAAGTTTAGCTATGAAAAAATCATATGAGACAAGTTGACACCTTTTCCCTAGCACTAGGCTATATGTGAAAAATCTTCAACCATTAATGTTTATTTTTAGTCTTATTTTTTAAGCTTTAGTCCACAATTCCAAAGACTGTAAACATGGAATATTGATAAAAAGTCTTAATAAAATAAAGTCCACCAGACCTGCCAAAATGCAAGCTTTTATATACCATTCCAGACGCAGGAAACCATGATTCCGAGTTTGCATCATGGCACCTTGTTTCCTCTTAGAAGTATAGCTCAGTGGGATCAGATAATCAAAGTAAGATTTGTATTTTCAGTGAGTTGCACTGTGGTGTTCAGAACAAACAAAAGCTATCTTAGGCAGCTGCTTATGCTTTGTAACCCCTAGAATTGCAATACATCTAATGATTAAGATAAGTTTTGCCCATGAGTCTCAGAGCATTGTCTTTTGCAACCCACTTGTTATGTTGCTTGATCTAAAACACCAAAGAATCTTGCTGCCTACTGCTATGTCTGCAGAAAGTGGTGGATCTGTCATGTTGGATCTGCAAACTCATTCATCTAACGGGCTCATTAAATTGTTGAAAGATATTAGCCATATGTACAAGACAAAAGTGAGCGTGAGGGCCATTCTTAGCCAGTCTTCAGATGTGGATCTGAATGCATGTAAGTTATTTGAATGTTCTACACAGTCATATTCTAAGCAGGTCTAAATCTAGTTTAATTTTTAGTCCAAGTCTGTAGGCACAACATAATCTTTCTGCTGCTGTCTCATCAGAAGAGGTACTGCTCTGGCTTGCTGTCAAGTCTGCCTGCCTCCCTTAACATCCTTCCTGCTCTCTCAGACAAAACTACCCATGGAACTACTCACACATTTCTTCATTCACCCATTTCAGTTAAAATTCAGCTGGTTAAATGAGCTGAAGGATTTAGTTAATCTAGACCATTTTCATTTAAATAGATTATGAAACTATTGTAGGAACAGCTGAGTAGGCAGAAAAAATAGTGGTAAGATATAGCAGGGTCACAAACACTCATTAAGGTCATAATCTTTCTCAGCTGGCACAGATGCTGCTGTAAATGGACATTTATCCTGAAGTGGAAAAACTTCAAAATATCCATCAGGCTAAAAGCAAGAACAACTGAGGCACCCACTAACATAAGGAGGCAGATAAACTTCTAAACTATATATAGGGGTGTCATTTAATTTTCATTTAAGTGGTAACCTCTGAGCACTAACCAAAGCATGAACACTGCTTACAGGAATATGCAATTAAATGTATATAACTCTGAAATAGATGAAACCTTCACAGAAATATGAGCTTTCTATTAAAAGAACATTGGTTAAGTTGAAATGTAAAGTGCTGAAAATTTAGGAAACATAAAAGTTAGATAACTTTTGCTTATGCACAACAGCATGGAAATCTGAATGATAGGGTTACATACTGCATATATCTCAGTGACCTCACTTTGAGGTCACTGAGCTCACAACATGATTCTCAAGAATGAAGCTCTGCAACATTTGTATTCTCATTGCTTGGCCACAAGCCTTATTGAATGTACACTATCCGAATTCCATACTGAGGAGATAAAGCCTAAGTTCCTCAGTGATTCTTCTTTGGTCCCTTATTCAGTTACTATTATTTAGAAATAAACCCTTCTTTCCTTTCTTCTGCATCTCTCTCAAGAAATTTCTATCCTTTCCCAAAGTATTTATCACAAGCCCACGATAATAGGGTCCTTAGTCATACAGACTTGATCTATCCCCAAATTAGATCTGTTGTGCCTAGCTCCTGAGACAAGAACTCAGTGTAAAACAAATATGGTCATAATACCTAGAGAGAAGAAAAAACACAGGAAGTTAGACCCCAAGCTTTGTAATTGTCTAGTGTATGAATACAGTACTTATTTTCACAGTTATGTTGCTATACCTTATGAAAAAGAGAATTAGAGCATTTTTGTCAGTGGATATTGCTTACTCAGCAATAATAAGAATTCCAAACCTCCATTCGAGACTTTGGAAGAAAGTATTTGCTAATAAACAAAATGTTTTCCCCTTATGTTTGGAAATTCATGTTCATCTTTGCCTTCCTTGATACTCTGACCTGTCTCCCTCTCAGCTGCTTGCTTTTACCTTCCCAGCCCATCACCTTTCTTCACAGATATTATTATATAAACTATTCTTTGCTGAGTTTCCAGTCATTTCCTACTTCAGATACTTCATTTCAATTTCTGTCTCCTTACTTGCTCAGCTCCATTATTCCCAATCAAATTATCAGAAACTATTGTATCTAGATTTTCTCTTGTGGGGACCACAGTATAAAAGAAATATATTTCACTTCAGTTCTTGAGAAACATTGGTATCCTACTCCTAGTTTACGTTCATTTTAAACAACTAGACCCACTGTTTTTTCTCTCATTTTAGTATGTGATTTACCCTGGAGGGCTAGGGAGATGTGGGGGAATGGTATTCCTCTTACATTTAGTCCCAGTCTCTTCCCTTCTACTTTTTACACCATGTCCTCACTACTGTTGCAAAGATGTTCTAGTCCTGGTCTCCTCACAGGATGCTTGTTTAAACCCATTCCATCTGGTCTTATGCCACATATAGTTTCTGTCTGCTCTACATCTTCTGCTTTTTGTCAACTGCTTGAACTCAGTCTGAATGACACTTATAGCACTGAAGAGACAGTGTCACTAGTCTCATTTCCAGCTATGGCAGGACTTGAAGCAGCCCACAGCTTCAGCAGAAAGAACATTTCAAAGAGCTTTAGAAAGTTTAGAAAGCTTAGAAAGAACTCTTAATCAGAACATTCAGGATTTGCCGGTTTTGCTTAGCAAGTTGAGCTATCAAAATTTACAGTCAGCCCCCACCATTTGCAGCTGGCAAATTTCTGAAAAAGTGAAAAAGTTTAATTTGGAGCATTCTCTGCCCTTACAGACATACATCCAACTGTCTGCCATCTGTTAGCATTAAGTTTTAAACATTTATTCATGTGACAGTGAATGCTGATTTTTCAGTTATTTGTAAAATTTTAAAATTCAGATTTTTCTAAAGACAGTAAGATTTACATTTCTGGTATGGTAGTACCTTTCAATCAAAAGCACTGTCTTGGTGTAAAACAAATAAAATCAACCAAATAAAAACTGTGAAAACATAAATTTATTTATAATTTCTCACCATGGGCAAAATAACATACTCATTAGAAACATCAGAACTGTCAGACTGATATCCAAGTAGTTCAAGATTGGCAAGGTTATACAGGTAGTAAACCTTGGAAGTTGTAATGGAATGGAGGTATCAAGTAGTCTTTATAGTAAGCCTTTTATATAATAGCAATCACAGAGTTCCTCAAAGTATTTCTCATTATTATCACTTTCAAATTTAATTAATTCTCTTAGATTCCAATTATTTTTCCAAAGTTCATTTTGTATAATTATTTATACTCTGAAATATTTATTGCAATTGCATTCCAGTTCCAGTATTTCTGGGGTATTTTTACAGATGTGTACTTTGGTTTAAAAGCAGTTCACTAAGTGGTCAATGACCTCAGATAACCAATGTCACAGAAAGTGGTTTTTGCGAAAAACAGCTGAGTTCTGTGGTTTGAAAATATTAGTGGATATTTATCTCTCTTCCTGATAAGATCACCTCCAGTTTGTTAACTGTTAACTGGCCAGGCCCATTGAGAATAAAGATATCATTATAGAAGTTATCACGCACAGGTAGACCTTCAACTTTTATCTGATTGTTAATTTCAACTTTCCAAGGACAAAAGGAATATAATTATTTATTTATTTATTTATTTATTTATTTATGAATTGAAAAAGGAAATAAATGTTGTTTATGTTGTTTATCACCAGTGAAAATTAAATAGATTCCTTATTCAGACAATTTGCCTTTTAGTACTTTTGCTGGCAGTCCTACTAACTGTGTTTGAGATATGCCAGATCTTAATGATTGCAATTTCACAGTACAGAGATATTTGCATTTGACTATTCTGAATACCTTTTTTACCGTATCTTCAATTTCCTGTGAAAATATCTTCCAATATTGAAATAGTATGTGTCTTGCCAAGACTAATCTCTAATGAGATATATACTCAGTTTTTCTCAAACATTAGATTTTTCTTCACTGTTTTTAGATCTTCTCAAGGATTCCTCAGAAAAGAAAATCATTTGACATATTAAAGGTTTCTTTTCTCACATTACTTTGCTAATTAAAACTTGGTAAGTGTCTGTTTGTGTGCAGGTCACCTTATCAGAATCTTTTTCAACAGCCTGCCAAATATAAATTGATTTCAGTGTATTCATTAGGTACTAATTTAATTAGAATTATGTCACACCTCTAATTTTCACACTTAAAAGTAATTAATATATAGAAATTATATTAAAATTTTAAACTCATGAAATATCTGCAAATACTGAAATGTTTCTTTATTTGCAGAGATGTCTCATGTCTCAGTTATTTAATAAGGGTAACAGAACTTTCAAATCTCAAAAACTAGTCTTGAAATTATACTAGTACTTCAGTCTGAAGTAAACAAAAATATTATTGGTATTATAGCCATTGTGCAGTTATAAGAACACTCCTCTGCTGCTACTATTTCCTACCTGAGTATACATATGTTTGTGGTGGTTTCACCCAGCTGGGCAGCTGAGCTCCACTACAACTGCTTGCTCAACTCCCTCTCCTCAAAGGAAAAGGGGGAGAAAATATGATGAAAAGGGCTCAAGGGCTGAGATAAGGACAGGGAGATCACTCAACTATTATTGTCATGGGCAAAACAGACTCAGCATATGGAGATTAACAAAATTTACTAGTGAGTACTAACAAGTTAGAGCAGTGAGAAACAACAACAGCAACAACAAAATCAAACTAAACACACCTTCTCCTCATCCACCCCCTTCTCCTTTCAGCCCTGAGCAGCTCAGGGGAACTAGGAAGGGGGCTGTGGTCAGTCCCTAATGCTTTGTCTCTGATGCTCCTTCACAGACATTCGCTACCCCGAACTGATCCTGTGTGGGCTTCCCACAGGCAGCAGCTCTTCAAGAACTGCTCCCACATGGCTCTGTACCATGGGGTCCATCGAACAGGAGCAAACTGCTCCAACCCGGGTCCCCCTCATGGGCAGCAGCTCCCCTCCGGGTCCTTTCCACCAGCTACAGTTCTGGGACGGAGTCTGTCTGGCCCAGAGGCCTTCTCCTGTAAGGGCTCTCCATGGGCCGCAGCCTCCTCCAGGCCACATCCACCTGCTCCACCGGGGGCTCCTCCATGGGCTGTAGCATGGAGATCTGCTCCATGTGGGACCCATGGGCTGCAGGGGGACAGCCTGCTCCACCAGGGGCCTCTCCACAGGCCACAGGGGAATTTCTGCTCCAGCGCCTGGAGAACCTTCTGTCCTCCTTTTCTACTGACCTTGGGATCTGCAGGGCTGGTTCTAACTCCTTGCTCTCCCAGCTGCTCTTGTACAGTAGTTTTTTTCCCTTTCTTCAATCTGCTCTTACAGAGGCACAAACAACTTCACTTACTGACTTGGCTCTGGGCAGCAGTGGGTCCCTTTGGAGCCAGCTGAAACGGGCCCTTATCTAACAAAGGCTACCCCTGCAGCCCCCTGCTACCAAAATATTGCCATGTAAACCCAATACAATGTTAAGGAATATTTAGTACTTACCTCACCCCTAGGAAGAAGTGTGTGTTTTAAGTCAAGAGTTAGGTAGCTTTTTACACAAAAGTATTATATATATTTTATATATATATATATATTAGCTGATTTTCTTCTAGCTCCTGAATACACATAAGCAGCACTACAGGAAACTGAACCATACCTTTCTGAAGATTTAGAAGACCATTCTTAAATGCCTGGAAAGGAAGCAGAGAGAAACAGTAATGTGTATTCAGACAGGATGCTACTCTCAGAAGTCTATAAAGATAGTAACTGGGCTGCCTTTTTGTCCTGTATGAACTATGAAATGTCAGTCCTTATTTACATAAAGAATTAATAATTATTTGAAAAGTGCTCTATAGCATGAAAAGTAATGGTTTTCATTTATTGTTATGTTAAATGTTTTAGGTTAATATATTTTGTTACAATGCAAATGTATGTAATTGTTTCTTGCTGTACAATAACTTTTGCCAAGAAAACTGATAGAGCCAAGTAGGGCTCTGTAACTTGTCTTTGATGAAGACAGCCAGTGAGTCAACTTCTGCCTCTAGAAAACAGTCAGAAAACAGATGTCAGGTGGAGAGTTCCTTAGGCTGTCTGGTGACCTCCATGCTACTGAGTAAAAGTCAACAGCTGTTTGAAGTACCACTTGGAAGGATGATGAACATTGATTAAACTCTATTGGGACTTTAGAAGCTAAAAGTGCTAGTGTAGGAACAGATAGTCTTTGCCTCAGAAAGCATTGAAAATAAAAAATCCAGGCTGCCTTTAACTAGCTAAGTAGATGCAAAGGTTATTTATGTAAAAAATGTCTATTTTTAGGTGTACTTTGTACTAATCATAACAATTTTAATGAAAGATTACCCTATCACCTGCTAAAGTGTTAAGAACAAGCAGATGCATGGCAGTTTGGAAGGGAAGTGTACAAAAAAATGCAATGGTGTGAGTAAATGCATTGCCATATAAGCTTCAAATCACTACCTGCTCCCAAAGTAAATGCATATCAATATTGCTTGAGTGGTGACTGACAAAACCTCAAGGCAGGATGTAATCAAGATATTGTAGAGCTCTGTATGAAATAGAATGGCTTAATCATTTATGAGTCTTGGCAATGTTGGACCAATTCTATAGTTACTAAAGCTAAGGCTTCACTTAGATTTACATAAGATCTGTAGTTAAATAACATAGTGAAAGATGGACAGTGAAACAAAAAGGTCAACTGAAGTTTTTTTTATTTTTATTTTATATTTTATCCATCTAATACTGTGTTCCATCTGCTATGGTAAAATGTTTTATCAGTGAGAGTATGTTTTAAAGCCTTGAGGTGTAAAATGATGTTTTTTAGATAGACACAAGAGGAGGATGATAATTTGAACAAGATGTTTCTAAAGACCAACCACCAGCAAAATAATCAGCTGCTGGGCAGAGAAAACACTAGGGGAGGAACGACACAAAGTAAAGTGACAATATCAGCAGAAGTCAGCAGAGCTGGAGGACATTCGGTGTTACATTGTGTTGTCCTGCTAGTGATGTGTAGGCAAAGATATTATCATACTGCAATTTGATACAAAACAAAATAATAATATTGTACTTGTTTGAAAGCTTAAGCCAATTAGGTCTGATTACAGTAACTTACTAATATGTCTGTACTAGTAATCACTTAGTTGACATTTGATTATAAGTCTGAGGCCAAAATTCAGATTTAAACAAATAAACCTGATGCAAATAAAGGTACTAGAAAGATTATTAAAAACAGCCTGTATCAGTTTATAAATTACTTACTTCATGCTATGAACACAGAACACTAAAATATTTGCAGAAGATAGAAAATATATCAGCAAAGAATTAACAAGATTTAAGATTCAAATACAACCGCATATTTCAGTAATAAAATCCAAATGATTAGCAAAAATAAAACAATAAAACAAAGCAAAACACAAAAGGAGCTTAGTCTTTACTTTAAAATTGTATTTATTCAAACACCTCCATCAACAATTGTACTATATATGCATGATCTCTAATTTTTAATGAAAATGACATGATCTGCATGCATGGTCAACATAAAAGACAATTTAGTCCTTTATGTTTATAAGAACACAGAATCACTGGCTGTGGGTGACAGCTAATTTCCTCTAGTCTCTTTATGCCCTGCAGCTATTAATGCATGCTGATCTTCAAGTATTATTGGAAAAAATTAAGCACAAACATAAAAGAAAGCCGTCAATTTTAAGCTAATTCAACAAAATAATTTGAAATGCACTACTACAGTTAAAGAATATATAATATAATGTTGGACTAACAATTTTGTATGAAAAACAGCCTGAGATCAAAAACAACAACAACAACAACAACAAAAAACACACATTATAAAGTACAGATGTTCTCTTAGATTAGAAAAAAAAAAGTAAAAAAAAAGTTATAGTATATATAGTATATTTAAACAAAGCATATGGGATTCATTTCAGTCATTTTAATGCTCTTTTTAGGTATTTCTTGAACAAATACTTAAGGAGTATGATATGGGATGTAAAAAAAAGCCTCTAATGTACTTTTATTCTTTGGTATTAGAAGGTACAAGGCAATAATTTAGGAACTTAATACTGAATGGATTAACTAGAAACCAAAGACTAGTAAAATAGGAAAAAGCAAAACAAAACAAAACTTTCTTCTCAGTTTTACTGTCTTTGCCAAACCATTCACCCCTTTTTTTCTGTTGAAGTTAAATGAGTGTGGTATATTTCATATCTAAGTTCATTCAGTTTTACTTTTCAATAAACTGTGGTTTCCTCTAGCTGTGCAGAAAGTTCTCCAACATGTTTTATCCAGTCTGTCTTGTTTGTTTATCCTTGGTTGTTTCACATTCCTCCTTATTAGAAGTTCCATTTTGCCCTTTGAGGGATCTTTTTGTCTATTGCATAAATACAGGATATGTGTGACAAACTTGTGATTAGAAGACCAAGTCTTGTGTAAATTAAAATCCTTTTGCCTTTGTGTTTCTTTGTATTAACCTCTAACATATATATTCTGACTAGTACTAGCTATCTGCTGTTCAGACTGTTGATGCTGATTTGGAGTTTGAATTGAGTTTTGTCTGTGCCAATTGTTCAGTGTATAGAGGTGTATACTGAAAAGAAACATGAATTTGATATAGTTGATATCACATATTCCTGTGGAAAGACATAAGAACAAACACAACTCACATTGAAAGAGCTGTGGGGTTCAAGCTGTGTGTATGACTCAACACATCCTTTGCTCTTCCAGAAACATCTTTAAAACACAGCGTTTCAGATTCACATATATAAAATTCTGATTTTTGGAAGTGTGAATCACCCCCCAGTCAAATCCAACTAAGTTAAAGTGAAGCAGTTGGTTTTCAGTGACTCTGGCAATCATCTTGTAAGCATCTGATTAATTATATTTGCACACGATTGACGGTCTGAGCAAAAAGGCAGATATATCTACTGGAAAGAGGAAAATTTTGCTTCTAGTGCTTACAGTCAGCATCATTGTGATACAATGTTAGTTCTGATGCATTAAAAATATGTAATTATTTTTTTCCATATACTAAAAGTTGTTGCAAAAACTTGTAGATGACCATATTTTATTTCTTACATTTGCATTTCAAAAATAGCTATTTCAGAAACTATTTCATTAAAATCTTATCTATATCTTCATATAAAGACATATTTATACAACTAACAAATGCTTAGTGTTTGCTTATTTAGTTACCAAAAGAAACTGACTGTTGATTACTGCTGCTTCCAATCTTTTCTGTGAATCTCCAATATGCTGTTTCAAAATTACAACATGAAGAGATTTTGCTTATGAGATGGATATGTTTAATCAAGAGATCCATACAACAATACATTGTAAGCTCTGTAGCTAATTTTAAAAAGCTCTCGAGTCCAATATATAGATTTTTGTAAGGAGGAAATACCAGAGTGATTTTTCCATATCAAGGACAAAAGGAACACAGAATTTGACTGCAGAAACACTGGAAGCATGGCAATTATTTTTTTTTTTTAATATTAGTAATAGGATACAGAGCTTTTGCTTTCAAATTCACATAATTAATTGTATCCATATTTTTTTTTTTTTTTTTTTTTTTTCCTACCAAGTGGCTTTCTGAGGTGTAAGTGCTCACCTTAGTAGCATGGTTCTCAGTGTATTTTTTAGTGAAGAGGTAAACTCCTAACAGAGTCCTTAAAGATGCAACTGCTACTAACTGGCATTTTGAGCAAGAAGATCTCATGATTTCATGACTCTCTACAAACTTAAGGGGACATTCCAGAACATGGTTGGTCGTTTACTAATAGTATGAAAGGAGCTGTAGGACCTTCCATTCTGTTTGCTTTACTGTATTAATTGTATAAGGACGTAGAAGCCTATGGCCACCGGAGTCATGAACTTGACTTCCTTTCTAAGTAGTAAATAAATTTAAATTAAACAAACAAACATAAAAAACAGAAAACAAGTACTTCTCAGGAATATGTAGGTTGTTAAAATAAATAAATAAAATAAATTAAAAACAAACAAACAAACTGAAAACCATATTTGTTATACTCTAGGAATATATTAACATTAGCAGAAATGCAGTCTAGAAAAATACATGTTTGGTAAGTACTTGCATTCTATTCAGAACCAATGTCGACATATGTGAATAATTCCCATCATCTTCTCTGGGGATGATTTCTGCTTGTCTGAAAGAAGAGTGTGGCTTCTGTAAAATAAGTAACAACAAGGTGATGTGCATAAACATCAAGGTTGGGAATGCGTGGAGATTTATGCAAAATTATTTGGGACATATGGTGTTCCATAGAGGATGCTTTTGGCTCTTACAAGTGGAATATTGCATTCAGGATGATTTGACTTCTAAAAAAAAAAGATTTTATTGTTTTAAAATTTGACTGACATGTCCTTTTTGAGCTCAATTTAAGGTGAAATTTTACTTGTTTGCTCATATTATAGATGAGCCTAATATATATAATATTTAAAATGTATAGATTTCTGTTTCTTTTTATTATCAGTCACTCAAGTTGCTGGATTTAACATTGTCATTAGTGCTAATTATGATCCATTTTGGTACACGAGGACACTGGAATAGAACACGATGAATCACGCCTTTGCAATGACATGACCTAAGTCTGTTGGCAAAAAATAAGGCATAAAGTTTAAATTAGTTTAATTTTTATTCCTTGTGCTAATCTTCAACATTTAAATCAACTTAATAGTAATAATTTTAGCTCATTCCACCTATTTCCAAAAATAAATGCATATATTAAGGCTATGTAATCACATTTCCAGAAACATTTACAGCATGTGTATGAAACCAAGATGGTCAGAAAAGGGGGCAGTTTCCTCTCCCATTTCACTTAAAACATTTTATTTGCAAATTAAACAAAGAAATGATATCCTTATTTTACCACCTCCTTACATTTTGTATCCTGACTCTGTTGTCTTGATTACCAAGGCAATTAAAAAAAAAAAATTCAGAAAAAAATTAAATCATAGTACTACCATGGCCCCATACCAAAAACATATTGCTGTGCATTCAATGACAATATTTCTCCTGAGGCCAAAACATTATTTTCACAAAGAATAATGCTACGCAAAATAACAGGAAACATACTGTGAATAATGTCTTACATATGAAACCCTTGATACTGTTAGTAAAACATTGGTTATGTGCATGCAAAATTAAATGGCCATGAAGAAGAGACAACATAATAGTTTGTGGATTTATTATGTATTAGCTAATAGCTTTTTTACTTTATTTTAAACACTAATGCTTCCATTTTAAAAATATTTCTAAAATTATTGCATATATTCCTACTGGTGCATGTGGGAAAATAAGTTGAAAGTAAATTTAAAACAAAAATCAAACAAACAAAACACTTAAATGAAGTAAATGAAGGGACAGATTAGCAAACACCAACCTGACAGTGATGCATCCTGAGTAATTCCAAAACCTAAATGAATGGCCTATTTATTATTTTGTCATAATGGATCATTAGTTTCATCTGCCTCAAAAAAATGCAAGAAGATATCCTTCATCATGCAATGTATATTTCTGCAATATCTGTCAAATTTTGTTGCTGCTGCACTATTTCTGAAAGGCCAGTGTCAACATACAAGGACTTATTGGGCTCTCTGAATTAACTCCTCAGTAGCCCAAATTCTGACTGAAGGACCAGTATGACCTTCCTTCCTTCCTTCCTTCCTTCCTTCCTTCCTTCCTTCCTTCCTTCCTTCCTTCCTTCCTTCCTTCCTTCCTTCCTTCCTTCC
>NC_048894.1:127868547-127900606 GCF_011077185.1 Oxyura jamaicensis | reverse complement strand
TTCTCTTCTCTTCTCTTCTCTTCTCTTCTCTTCTCTTCTCTTCTCTTCTCTTCTCTTCTCTTCTCTTCTCTTCTCTTCTCTTCTCTTCTCTTCTCTTCTCTTCTCTTCTCTTCTCTTCTCTTTTCTTTTCTTTTCTTTTCTTTTCAACAAATTAGGTCACAACAACCTTTCTGTATTAGACATGACTTCTACATTTAAGCATACTAATAACGCAGTCTACTTTAGTTTTTTAAAAAATAAGTCATAGTCATATAAATGTTCCCTCCTTTTGTTCCTGTAGTGTTTAAAACTTGAGATATTAAATAACTATGTTAGACAATTCTGGAAGCATTCCTGCTTGTGCATCATTTTATTGCAAATTACTTGTAATTTCCTGGTACTCTGAAACCTCAAATATATGCAATTTTTCATCAAAAATTAGGTTATTCTTAAAGTGGAAAGACAGAACATCAAACACGTTGTGCAAAGTCACAAAAATATCACTCAAAAAAACCTACAAACAAACAAATAAACAACAACAAAAAAACACACAAACAAACATAATAATCAAGACCACTTCCTGTACAGCCAAAGGCCAGTGGGAGTTTGCCTGAACAAAGTCAGAAGAAAAAACAAGACTTTTACACTTCAGTCTGGTTTTACAGTTATGATCTTTTCTCAGAAAGCACAAACCCAGAATGTTCAGAAGTAAAACTAAAAGGGATATATTTAACTCTTTCTTTGTATGCAAAAAGGCTGATGTTATCAACAGGATCTTAGGAAAATCTGCAGAAGAAAACGTTAGCACTTAATTTTCAAGTGGTTTTCAATCTAGCCTGACTTTTGCATTTGTGAAATGCACAAAATAATGTGCAAAGATGAGAATAGATATCCAACTCTATATGAAACTAAAATTATTTACAATTGTAATTTAATTATTAAAGTATAATCTCTTAACACATTAATTCTCTCTATTGTTCTTGATTTTTAAAAGCCTGTAACAGACAGTGTGGTCATATGCGCAACATATATATGTTTATGTGTGGTGGTATGTACATATGTACACACAAAGGAATCCTTACAGTGAGGCAAAGTACAATGGATTTTAGGCTTGAAGTGTGGTGCAGTGGTGAGAGGTGAAGGTTATCTAAACAGGTATCATGATCACTCACGTTATCTTTCTCTCATGATGTACTGGGTTTACATGGCAAGGTTTAGGTAGTAGGGGATTGCAGGGATGACCTCTCTGAAGAGTACAGATGCAGCTCTATGTTAGATAAGGGCCAGTTTCAGCTGGCTCCAAAGGGACCTGCCCAGAGCCAAGCCAATATGTGATGTTGTTTGTGCTTCTGTGATAGCAGATTGAAGAAAGGGAATAAACCTGCTGTGCAACAGCAGCTGGGACAGTGAGGAGTGAGAACCAGCCCTGTAGACCCCAAGGTCAGTGCAGAAGGAGGGCAGGAGGTCCTCCTGGTGCTGGGGCAGAAGTTCTCCTGCAGCTGCTGGAAGAGGCCTCTGTTGGATCGTGCAGCCCATGGGTCCCGCAGCAGATCAAATCTCCACACTGCAGCCCGTGGAGGAGCCCCTGATGGAGCAGGTAGATGTGGCCTAGAGGAGGCTGCGGCCCATGGAAAGCCCTTGTGGGAGCAGGCCTGGGGCTGGAGCTGCAGCCCACGCTGGAGCAGGAGGCCTGGGGAGAGCTGCCGCCCATGGGGGACCCGTGTTGGAGCAGTTTGCTCCTGATGGACAGACCCCATGGTACAGAGCCATGTGGGAGCAGTTCTTGAAGAGCTGCTGCCTGTGGGAAGCCCACACAGGATCAGTTCAGGAAGGACGGCATCCCATAGGAGGGACCCCACATGGAGCAGGGACAGAGAGTGACTGTGAGGGAGCATCAGAGACGAAGCATTAGGGACTGACCACAGCCCCCATTCCCACTTTCCCTGAGCTGCTTAGGGGGAGGAGGGAGAAGGGGGTGGATGAGGAGAAGGTGTGTTTAGTTTGATTTTTGTTGTTGTTGTTGTTTCCTGCCCTAGCTTTTTAGTACTATGTAATAAATTTTATAAATCTCAAGATATATGCTTGGCACTAAGAATGGCTCAAACTGACCATGAAGAAAGGTAAAGGGCAGGAAGTGACTTATCCCATTGTTGCTATGATGGTATGAATAGCCTCTCAGAGATGGACTCTGAAACAGAGTTTATATTAGTCCTTGGGTATCAAGGAAGTAGATCTGCAGAAAGTGACCATCTTATATAATATTTTACTGATGCAAAAACACAGCTGTGAAATAGGATGCTTTCAAATGATTATCTTGTTTTTCTGAGGAATCTGGTGACAGTCAATGCTGCAGTCATGAGGCAGTAAGACATAAGGAAGGGTACTTCTTTGCTTCTTTATTTCAACAAGTACCCTCTTATTAGGCTTCATCTTCACTCTTCTGTCTCTCTGCCCCAGTGAGTATTTTATTATGCTACACAAAGCGATGTTGTAATAGCAGACTGTAAAAGAGTCACATATAGACTTTTAGCCAGTCTGGCTAAGGAGACCTGCAGCTCATTCCAGCTCTCCCCCTCAGTGGGACATGGGGAGAAAATAGAAAAACACAGGAAAAAAAAAAGCTTATGGGTTGAGATAAAGACAGGGAGTTTGCTTAGCAAATATCATTGTCTCAAACTGGAGAAAAATAATTTATTGTCAATTAAAATAGACTTAGGTAGTGAAAAACAAAAAGACAAACACAAAAGCACACCTTTCCTTCCTCTTTCCCAGCCTCAGCTTCATTTCTTCACTCAACTTCTCTACCCCACCCCAGGTGGCACATGGGGATGAAGAAAGAGAGATTGTGATCAATGCAAAACACTTGCTCTCTGCCACTTGCTCCTCACACTTTTCCTCTGCTCAAACACGTGTTCTCCACAACCTGCAGTTCTTCAGAAATAACCATGTGCATCAAAGACTACACAGACTTGTGTGGATATCTGCTCTTCCATGAAACACCTCTTCCTCTTCTTCCTCATCTTTCTTCTTCTTCTCTTCCTCCTCCTCCTCGTTGTTGTTGCTGTGGTTGCTGTTCTTCTGTCTTAATCTTCTGACCTTGGTGTTTGCTATTTCTCACTCTTTTTTTCCCTCATACTATATCTGTTCCCTCATACTACCCCTTTCTTAAGCTGGTTTTCCTCCAGGAACCACCAGCTTAGCTGTTGGGCTCAGCTGTGCCCTGCAGTTGGGTTATTAGATCTGGCTGGAACCAGCATGGGGCAGCCTGAGCTCCTCACAAAGGCTATTCTACAGCCCACATGCTGCCAAGACCGAGGCACCTGCAACAAATGCCAATTCAAATCGTCTCAAACAGAAAAAGAATGTGTGCACTCCAAAAACCACTGTGTAAAATGGAGGAAGGGAAGTGTTTAAAGGCAGGAAGTTCAAGACAGTGAAGATTAACTCAAGAAAGATTACCCCTACATCAACCAGAAAGAGCTTACACGCCACGAATTCACTGCTATGTAATTATCATCTGCATGTACTTTTTTTTTTTTTTTTTTTTTTCCTGTGCACCATGCACAATCTAAATCTGTATAGATAATGTGATCTTTAACATTTATTTGACTATAAAACTGGAAATTGAATTGCAAATAAAACAAGATAAACAAAAAAACAAGATACAAGAAAACAGAAAGAAACAAGATTCAAGAAAACAAGAAAACAGATACAGAGCATACCTGGTTGCGATCTGCTTGCTTGGAGAGTGTTTAAGATTTCTTTGCAACACTTACTCATTGTGGAAGGCTGGGAATTTCATGCAGCTACATCCTGCCCTACAGGAGCCTCTCATAATGTGTGTCTTCCAGTATTTGCCTTGTAGTAGGAGACATCATATCCTGAATTCCATCTCCTAGGCTTTACCTTTAATGGTCATAGAGCAGGTTGGAGGGAGGTTGACAGCTTTGTCTGCATGTCCTGGTTTTCTTTGCCTTTGCCCTCTCTGACATGACAACCTCTCCCTTGGCTTTGTTCAAGGTGGGATCTCATTTCTTGCCCTTACAAGTCTGGTCTCATAGTTCACCGAGTGGAGATGTGACTGCTGCAGTACAGCTCTCTGCTCTCACATGATGCTTTGGTGACCTTGGACATCCTCTTTTCCATACTATCAATGTGTTTTCTTTCCTGGGATTCAGACTACAAAATCAAAGCAATATCTTTTCCCTGTCAATATTAGTATTTTATTCTGCTTTGAATTCACGTATTCCTTCAAATTTTTGTAGGAGTTCTTGCAGGTTGCTGTATTTTCAAGCTTCTTGCCATACTACATTGATGTTGTGTTATAAAAATATTCAGTGTGGGTATCTCACCTAATTTACAATCGATATCTCAGTTTTCTTTATACATAGACACAAAACATGATATTAAAAATACAGTTGACATATGACATTCATATGGTTATTTCAATCTTGCCCCCTCCTTCTCCACTTTCTTGAATGATACAAAGTTTCTTGGGTACAGACACACATGCTTACAGTCCCACTTATATTTCTTATCTTATTCATGATTTTTGGTTGTAATATCATTTTCAGTATAGATTTTACTTACCTTTCTCCAGAGAGCTGAAATAAAATTATAAGCTGCATTTAAAATCATATTGTTTCTTCACACTAGAACAACTAGAGCCTAATTTGGAGAAATGGGGGCTCTCCTGCGATGGGACTCTAAGAGCTTAGCTGACTTGGTCAAGCAAGATTGTGTCTGAAAGAAGACATAATTGTTTATTTTACAGCAAAAAAAAATATTGTGATGAGAAGAGAAATTTATGCTAATAGACAATGCAGTCATAAGAACAAAATTGTATAAGCTAGCCAAGAATATACATATATTATAAATGAGTAAATTTTTTTAAACTTCCAGAAATCTGAGTATTTAGCATTAGGATCATCAGGGCTGAGTGACACTACTTGTTTTAAGACTAAGCCTGACAAGCAACAGAGGGACAAATATGTCATGGATCAAAGCAATGGAAGAAAATTTCAGTAAAGGTTGCTTTCTGAGTCAAAATTCCCTATTGTCAGAAGGAATTCAGTCTGAAAATGAAATCTATCTGTGCTCTGCTTAAGAAATAAAGAAGTGTACCCTAAAAAATATGGTATATCCATAGATACTTGATAGGGAAAAAAGAAAAGAAAAAGAAAAAGATTAGAAAGTAAGATATGATGGTCTAATTACTTTTAAAACTACTCATGAGGGGATGGGGAAGCATTTCTCACAGATATTGGACTTCTCAGTCATAAGAGTACTCATAACTAGAATTCATGGGAAATAAATGTATTGGCCATGATGACTGATAATGACAGACACCCACTGCTAGTGAGGGAATGGATTTGATGACCTAGAACCTACCTTCTAGGCCTTGGAATGACCCCACTGACCAGGATGAATTTCAGCCAATGTCTGTTCTTTCCTCATGAACTTGTCAGACAGACAAGAAAATAGTTTTACATTTATTCACAGGACAACATCATGGGCAACTGCCAAAATCCCTAAAGAGAAAGAAACCCAGTCATCTCTGGATACAAGAGGCTGTTTCTACCATTGCTCCTCTGGTTGTAAAAAGCAACATCTTCCAAGGAGCTGAATTTTTGAAACAAAAAGTTTGTCTAAAAATGTATACCTGCATTCAAGTGCAGTTCCTGTTTATGTTTTTTTGTTTGTTTGTTTTTTTGTTTTTAAAAATTATTATTATTATTATTATCATTTACTTGTAGTCTAGATACTTGTCTTAATGCACTAGATTTTTTTTATAGTTGTTCCTGCTCTGAGACATTGCATGCTAGATAGTTATCCAAAGTGGTTTTCACAGTCGGAATATGAACTGCAGGAAAAAAAAAATCTAAAGTAAATACTTACAGATTCTTAAATCTAATGGCAGAGCTAGCTACAGTTATTGCACTCGAGAGAAAGCAGTATTCTATTCTGGTAGATACTAATTAAGCTTTAGTGTCCATGGTATAGTAAATATCAGTGACCTTTTTTTTTGTTGTTGTTCTTTTTTTTTTTTTTTTTTTTTCTTTTTTCTTTTGTTTAAATTTGAACATGCAGATTATGATGGGGCAATTTAGTTCACACTCTTCTGGACATTTTCTTATCACTATCATGCAATGTAATAGATATTTCATTATTATTTAGTCTGAAACTTTAGCAGAGAAGTTGCTGAAATTACCTCTAAATTTATACTTGAGTTACTGGACTCATTATTTCAAACATCTTGGTCTGAATCAATATCAGTAATGATTCATTCTTTTGATTAAGAAGTGACTCCATCTGTAGATGTCAGATAATTACTGAGATGACCTATAATGAGAACATTTCACAACTCTCTGACTTAAATTTCTTATTCCCTCAACAGCATAATGACTTCCTCCTAGATCTTTTTATAGCGTGTCTATGCTCCTGGGGTTTCTTTTCATGATCAGTCACTATCAGTGGTTGCTTCTATCATCTTTTTTTTTTTTTAGACAAAGAAAGATAGTGGCTACATACAACAAAAAATGTGCTTTGTCTAGGATTATATATATATATGTATGTATGTATGTATGTATGTATGTATGTATGTATTTGCATATTTCCAAATTTTGTTCTGAAAGCTCTGTTATACTAGTGAGTATTTAAAGCTGACATGGACTGTTACAGTAAAAGATGATACAGGGTGCTCTTTGTTATTCATTTAAGTAGTCTTATGGGAATCAATGTGTTTTTAAATATAAAATATTAAGATTAGAAATGCAAGATATTCTTTTGATCCCAGCAGCTGGGAATATGGTATTTAAAAGTTTGTGAGAAGAAACGATAACTTTCACTGTGAGGTTTGCTTCAGTACTTGAAATTCATTGCTATAACAAAATACAAAGAGTACTTTGTAGTTAAATTGTAAATTCTATGTTATTCCTTTGATTCTTTTGTGAAATATTTCTAGGGAATAGAAAAATTACATCAACATCAGACTGTCTTTTGACTCAATAGAATGATTTTTTTTATTTTTTTACTTATATGCTCACTAATATTTAATAGTTTTCTAATATAATCATGTAAATAGATTATGAATATCTTGCAGACTCTACTCCTTCTACTATTACCTGTTGGTTTAACAAATAGACTGATTCAATATTGGCCTCTAATTTGGTTTGTATGTTATCCATGGCTGCCAGCTTCTCTGCCAAGAGAGTCTCTTGAGCATTCCTAGTTCCTAGTGCAAACAAAATAAGCTACATTTTATTATTATTATTATTTTTTAAAAACTGTAAAGCAAAAGGTCAACTATATGTAAAATGTTTAAAATACAGCTATTCAGGAAAGCAACATCAGGGAATATATTCCCTACTGACTATTGTATTATTTTTTTTTTTTTCTTTTTTGAGTGAAAGAAACTTCAAGCTCATTAATTACTATCGCTTCATTCTTTTCCAAGATTTACATTCCTGTTATGTGACTGGACTTGCTTAAACACTTGGAAATAATGAAGACCAAAATGACAGGCTTATTTCCTGGCTTCCTTTTATAGTAAAGAGAAAGAAATTTTGTCTAACAATAGACCTTGAGTACAGTAGGTCAAAAACCTCAGATACATTTCTATCACAAAATACCTTTAATATGGCACATTTACTGCATCAATAGACATCTGCTTTATTAGTATCAAAAAAAATGGAATCATTATCCCTTCCTGATATACATATCAATTTTAGACCTTACATTAAAAATACATGCATGAATAAGACCAGCAAGAACACTAATGAATGAAACCCATCTAACTTAAGAGACCTGGGCTCAGTGGATTGCAAAAGAAATCTTAACTGTGATGACAATCTCTTTCCTAATGGGTTTTATGTGTGTGTATCATGTGCTTTTGATGTCAGGAAAAAGAAACAGAACAAAGATGATAAAGGAGGAACAACCCAGATAAAATTCAGTGACTCCTCTGAAACATTAGAAAAAAAAAAAAAAAAAAAAAAGGAAATATTCACAATACAAATCGATTTTTCTTTCTCTGATGTAACAGTCTGGTGGGCCCTCAACTGTACTCGGTTCTATACTTCTGCTGTGTTGCTCCATATCAGAACTGACTTGCCACATTTTTTATTATCTAACCTGAAAACAGCTTCACAATCATTAGAATATCAGAAGTGTACAAATCAAGTATATAAGTAGATGAATTAGGTGAAATAAATTAAATGAGTAGCTTGGGCAGCAGATAGAAGATATGATCGTCATAAAAATGAATTTAATAAAATGCTATGTCTTGAAGTTTCTAGAAAGTATTTCATGAGTAAAGAGATATATAATACTGTTTTGTGAGAAAATGAAATCCAACAGAGTACAATGCTGTTCTTGATTAGTCTGTTTCCACTGTATAGAAAGTGCTTGTGCCTATCAGAAGTATCCCCTTGAGTATTGGTTTGTATCTCACTTGCTAAGAAGAAATTCTTAACTTTCAAGATAGAATCACTCTTCAAGAGCTTCTCATATAATATCTGTCATTATAGAATACACTAATTGTTAACAACATTAATTGGGTTCATTTCTCATAAGATTTGCTTATTTGAAATTGACCTAGATTTTGTTGAGAGACCAGCATTAAAATTTTACCACAAGATATTCTGCAGATCTCTCAAATCAGTTACACTGGTGAACTGAACTCTCAGAAACACCTGAGTACTTCTCAGTCTCATCATGGAAACAGTGTTGAAAGTAAGGAAAGTAACTAACTTCACTAGTTTTCTCTTGTGAAAGAATGTTTGTAAATACACAATAAATAATGATCCTTTTCTGCAATATACTTACAAACCTCCACAGTTTAACCACATTAATGGCTGCTACATAAAGTATGCCATTAAAAACTAAATGTCCTATTTTATGGAAGGATTAAGACATTTCTGTAATGACTGCTAATCCAGTTTGGCCTACCTTACAAACACATTTTTCCATGAAAATATTTGGCACATAGAGAAGATAAATCTCCCATTCCTTTGTCACCTTCTGTAATAACTAAGAAATGCCAGACAATTTCTCTGAAACATAGGCACACTGAAGATTACTATAACTAACAGAAATCTCTGTACGTATGCATTAGATTTTCATGAATCACTAGTAGGTTCAGTAAGATGAATTTTACTTTCCTGGGAGAAATGGAAGACCCATCAGCAACATGCAAATGAAAGTCCATCCAAATTCTATGTTTCTGCAACACACTGTTGAGAGAGTGATGCTCTTCATAAAAATATTACTATTCTTTTAGCCAAAAAGATTATTTTCAATGTTAATTTCAGTGTTAAGATTTCAATATTAATCAGATTTTGTCAGATAAAAAGATTTTTAGACTGAGAACTAAATATGCCTCATTTCAGTCAGAGGTCCAAACAATAATTTATAAATTTAACCTTTAAAAAATATCCATCTACATATTGACTATTGATTTATTATGCAGTCTTCATTTGTCTTCATGCAATGTAATATTCTCAAATAACTTTCCCATGCACTTTTGAACACCTTACCTGGCCTCCCACCCATTTATTCATTTCTGCAATGACTTACTGTTCAAAATCTCAGATCAAAATAAACGATGTTGAAAAGATGATAACAACTTGACACTGAAATGTTTCCTCCTCTCTGCAAGTGAGTCATTTCTCCTTTCATTAAATCACAGATAGCTAAGAGTCATTCCTGAAACAGCTACAACTTTCTCTTTGCATAACAATGAACAGTTTAAGGCTTAAAATCTCAGGGCATGAAGGGTTTGATATAGAAATATAGTATTGTGAGGAATAGAATTTCCCAGCTTCCCAATGTGACCTGATATATCCTTCTGGAGTTAGCAAGGTTAAATATGTTAGACCAAGAATATGTTACAGTTTAAAAACTGCACAGTTGTTGCAGGTCTTTTTAAAGTTTTCATGATTTATTGGGAGGTTTGTATGTTCAAACAACATAAAAATTTTAAGAAATATTTTTGATATTTTAAAATGTATTTTCTATGAGTCTGTTTACAACGTAGATACCAAAGTTATAAGTAAAACAAATAACTTTAAAAAAAATTGGAGCATTTTTGCAATTCATTCTCTTAATTTTAATGAAATAATTGTACATTTAAAAATAGCAAAATAGGTAGTCTTTGGAATGATCTTTCAAATCCAACCTGTTCTATAGTATAGAAAAGCTTGGATTAAAAAAAAAAAAAAAAAAAAAAAAGGGCATGTTTTGAATAGTTTTGGAAATAGAGAATGGAGATTCTTTCCTCCATCCTTTTCCACCCCCCTCTACCACATCTAGTGAAGCCCGGCAGTTACCTTGTGGAGAATATGTTTGCAACAACCTTATGCTTTTAAAAGGAATTCAGATCCTTACACTGAGTCTTGTAAGAATATTCTCTGGTCTTGAAGCCTTCTTGTTAAATCATAGTCTGCCTGATTGCCTGTATCTTTCTCTCTTCTCTTTCTCTCTCCCTCTCCTCCTTTTTTCTCCTTTTTTTTTTTTTTTTCATTTTCTTAAGAAAAGGTTTTGGCCTTTTTAAAATATCTAATGCATGGATTGCTGCCTTTGTAGTTTTTAGGCACTGCCATGCAAAGCCATTATCCCTGTAAAGCTCAGTAGGAGTTAAAGAGAAAAAGAGAGAGAAAATATGCATTGCTTTTTCCACAGTGAACCCAAGAGAACTTCAGAGTTGCTTCCTGATACTAATCATGATTTTTCCGATTGCAATAGTTAATTACATTGGTAGAGGTAAATGATGAAACACACACATACAAAAAAATAAAGTATGCATTTTTTATTATTATTATATTTTTTTCTGATATAAATTTTCCTGAAACAAAAACTGATCATTCTGTGCTGAAATATGTTTTGGTTTTGACTGTCAGCAGAGGATTATTCCAATATTCTCTGTCATGGCATGTAATTGGAAGAACTAAGATTACAATATCACTTTGACACTGGCTTAGTACCTAAAAGTTGTAAGCTCAAGTGTGGGGATATTATGTGGGTAAAATCACTACAGACTGCATAGGGAGTGTTCAATGTCATAGAATTTATGACAGCAGTGCTCTAACAATAAATGAGGTGATTGAATTATAAGAATTGTTTAAGAAAAGGATGTTTAAGTTTTCTTTTTCTCAGCCTTTGGCATCTTTCTATGATAGATACTTATGTAAGCTTTATTTATAGCTAGGCTTCATGGACTTTGGCACTAATTTTTCTCTTGTCTTTGCAGACAACTGGATTTTTGTTTTTCTCTTAAATTTAGGCCATGAAAGAACTTCTGCATTCCTCTTGCATATCAATAATATTTCTAGATCTCTGGTCTAAGAATGTGGAAGAACTGATTTCTGATTGCTCTTCAGTCTGAGCAGCTTCAAACGGCATCTTTAAGGTCTGCAGATGAATATGCTAAATACCAAATTAAATTAAGGTCAGGATTGTGCTACACTGCTTGTCTCTTCTGTTTAAGTCAGCTACATAAGATTCACAGTCAGAAAGAGTGTTAGCAAGAAGCAGCATGAATGCTGTAACTGCATGAGAACCCTGCCTGGGTGGGAAGAATCCAGCCCTTGTTCTCACTACTACAGAAGAGTTTTGCATAGAGTGATTGGCTCATGTATTATCAATCTACATTAAGTGTGCTGCAAGTACAACTACAGGACTAGAGATTTAAACACAAGGATATTTGGATGTGAGTCCTCTGCAGCCTAGTCTGGAAGTGAGGACTTGAACTTGCTTGGCAACATGATGGAGTCTCTGAATATGCTTGTGGGGAAATAAGCATATTTTTAAGGAGAAAAATTAAGTGACCAGTGTACATAAATGTCTAACCAGAGTTTTTGTGATCATGTTAAATGTCTGATTTCAATCAAAAATGAACTTTAGGAACTTGGATGAAAATACAGAACTGGGGATTTTAGAAATGTAAATCAAAATATATTTGGTATAAGTTAATGTCCAAATTTAATACTTCAGTGAATGCCTAACAAGTTTTAAGTGTATGAAATACTGGTCTACAAAATCATATTGTATAAATAATAACTGTATAGCCGCTTAGATTTTGAATAGAACTTTGCTGGCTGATATACGAACAAATATCTCAGATCCTCTGAAATTGTCCTGTTTCAGCTGCATGGATCTGTTAAAGAAAAAGGAAGAGGTGCGGGAAAACTGTTTTGAAGTAAGCTTGTCTTTTGATATTTTGTGTATTACCAATGAACAATTTCACATTTTAAAACTAAAACTTGAACAGATATTTGTGAGAAAAAATATGCCTATGATAAGAATCTAGAGAATTGTAACATGCACAGTACTATATATGTTCGCACAAGTTGGTATGTATACACAAGGTACCTACAACTGAATGTAGAGGTATTATCTATCCAGGTCATAAAAACTGTTTTTTTTTTTCTTGTATAAACCACAAAGCTGTCTTCATAAACAGATTTCTGATGGATATACAGTTAATTAAAATGAAAAGACTGTATAAAATAAAATACAAAATAAAAGGAAAATGGTTTTTTAGAGGACAAAAGAAGCTAAAACATCCACCCCAGCTGAGAGAGAGTGGAGAATCAAACTTCCCACTAAGAACTGAATGTGCATCCTGTCACAAAGAGAGCTGTTACTTCTGCCCATGTAGTTCTGTGATTAGTAGACAGGAAAAAATGTAAACCAACCATAAAAATAAATTAGAATTTTTAATAGAAAAAATTACTATGCATTTTGAAATAATCTAAATTATAAAGTATATATATATTTTTTTAATCCCTTCCTCCCTCTTTCAGATGAACTGTAAGGACAACAGAGATAACTAACTACTTTTAACACATTAGAGTATGTATGAGTTACTACTGTGCATGCTATATAGACAAAGGAGAAAGCAATCCAGTAGAACGTGTGGGGAACATGTAATTGTGAGTGCAGAAAATATCTTGTAGGTTCTACAAAGCCACAATGAAATTCTGTAGCTGACTGACAAAATGGTATGTATGGTCCCTTGTAAAGAAGAAAACTATTATAGCAGTACAAAACTGCATAATTTTATACTCCAGGGATTAGACACACTTTAGCAAGTGCTGTATGATGCACAGTCTAATTTAATTGTTTGCCAGAGATAAGCCTAACAAAACCCCAACCAACTAACAACAAAAAAAAACACACATTTGTGGAAGTTAAATCACACAGTCAACCAGATCCTCTGCCATCTGTTTTCCCTACAAAGAATTCAAGACACTCATCTCCATGAATGTGGGCATGTGAAGACAGACAGAATTACTCTTGGTGCTGCACTACTCATAACCCAGTGATGTTGCTAGAGCAACACCGATAATCTTACTCTTTTTGTTCCTAATCAATGTCTGCTGTTGCGCTTACTTACATACTTTGAAATAAGACTCAGAACCAAAGTAGCCAAAATAGCCCATCACCACCATTAGAGAGTAATAGGTACTCATCTCCTGAAATATAGAATATTTATCTCTGGTATGTCACTGTTGCAAAGGCACCTAATAATCTGTGTGCAACAACCCTTCAGCTATGCAGAATTGTGCTTGTCTTTTCTCCATGGAAGGAAGTTTGGGTAGCCCATCTGTCACTATAGAAATGTTAATTTGATATTAATACATTTCCAAACTGATTAAATATATCTGTGTGTTCTTGATTCAGTCTCTGTGACAGATTGTGAGGTTAAGAATGGGTGTTTGGGGGGATCAGAAAGAGGAATTAATAACTTTATTATTATTATTATTATTATTATTATTATTATTTCTAAGACTGCTTGAAATAGCCTAATTTAACAGAATTTGAAAGTTATGCAGTGGCTGAAATATATGCAATACAATGGCTGTTCAGAAATGTAGAAGAAACGAACTAATATGTTAACTGGAAAACATTTTTGGTGAACACATACAACCTTTATACTATTGCTTCTTTGTCACACGTTTCATCAGAAACTTGCCTGATAATAGCTGAGAATGATCCCTGAATATGTCTCTTCTCAGTAGAGATGAATATTTGTTTCTGCTTTCTGAGGATGCTGGTATTTTTGCACTTCCTTTTCTTCATATGTTGTTTTTTAAATGGGGTTAAAATATGAGATGGCTTGACCTATGATTTGCCAACATTAATTAGGGTTGAAGGTACTCAGAAACTTGGTAGAGATGCAGATGGAGGCTCAAGATGTGAGATAGGAAGCAATTCTTGAAAGTTTTTGTGTAATAGCAAGGGTCAATAACTGCATTCTCTCAGTGAAAATTTGAAGTCTTCAAAGTGCTTTAAATTCTCCAGCCAATACAAGATTTAAAGGTTAGATTATGGTTAGGGACAAGCTTGTTCCATTCAGTGAGGGTGAGATAGTACTCTTTCTTAATGTTTCATAATCTTTGGCTACTAATCAGAATAGTGGGTGAACACAGAGAAGCAGATTTTATTACTAAGCTGTAGGGAATATATCTGCAAATATATGAGTTTCTTTGTTTATGAATAGGGACATGGGAAGTATGACTCCCATGACAAGCTTTTTGGGAAACTGGAGAAATGAAAAGTTGCCTTTTTATACAACAGTAGTTGACAAGACTCTGTATAATGTCTGGACCTCACAAAATTGGTTTATTGGAAATATTTTTTAATCACTAACAGCTTGGTTCTAAACATTGCTAAATACTTTTGTATATTGTTGTGTGTCATTTTGTTTTCATTGCTTCAGTGTCGAAGTATTCAGCATTATGGAATGAAACCTGAAATCAGCAGAAACTAAGAGCTGTCAATGACCATCATTGTCAGCATATGACTAGGGAAACAAATACTATCTTACCAACAAAACCACAGTTAGCTTTTGTCTTATTTTTTAAAATTAATATTCAGTCTGTTTGAAAGATTTATTTTTGTATGCAGTGGGTAGAAAATACCAAACACCATCATCACTGTATAAAAATTCAACTTGCTTTGTTAATGCAACAGATAATATTGTTCATATATTTCTGACTTTCTTTGTTAATGAGCACTAAAACAACATCAATCCAAATTTTACTGTGTGGGGCAGGATAAAACTCTTCCTGACTTCTGTGTGGTATGAAGTCCTGACAGTTCTGGGAAAAAAAATAAAATAAAAAAATCTGTAGGTGGAGTTTTCTGGTCTTTCATTGTATAAACATAGTTAAAACACTTTTTAATTCAAGATTTTCAATATCTGGACGCCATTTCTAATGGAAGGAAGGAAGGAAAAGGAAAGAAAGAGTATGAAAGAAAGAAAGTATGAAAGAAAGAGTATGAAAGAAAGAAGAAAGAAAGAAAGGAAAGAAAGAATCTAGAAGAGAAAGGTAAGAGACCAAATGAAAGAATGATTCCCCCCATCACTGCCTTCAGAGAACCTCGAAGTTACATGGTTAAAAACCCATGTCAGGAAATGCCAAAATGAAACCAGCATGAGCAATCTTAATTTTGCTCTTTATAGAAGTTCATTACAATAGTAATTATTTCAATGATCACATACTATTTCTCAAAGAATACAATATAATTTAATGTAGTTTTATGTGACCTTAGATGCACATGCTTAGCATCTTGGAATACATTTCCTGTCTTGTACATTTAGCCCTTTTTTTTTTTTTTTTTTTTTTAAATTGTCATAATGAAACATGCATGCTTATTGACAATGACTTTGATATAATAACAATGTCTAATTCTCTGTCTAGGGCTAGGCCTGTTTTGTGATTCTAAGATATAATTTCAGGAGCTACCTTCCCTGGCTTTAATCTAGTTAGTTTGGGCTATAATTGCCATGAGGATACAGTGTGGGATTCAGTCCTTTGAGTAAATATAAAGGGTTTCCTGGTAGGCTTTTACCTTTAGGTGTTGAGGTCTATACTTGTACATTTGCTATTGTTATCTGAATTACCTAGATTAAAGCTAACTCAGGTGTATACACTGTGCTGCAATCAACAGTCCCACCATCTGATGTGCAGACAGCCCAAAGATTTGAAATTTGACAGCGTGGGCACTTGCAATCTGAACCACATTGGAAAGACAAGCATTTAATCTGGAGCTGGAGTTTGCACAGAGGAACAGTTAGGATCAGGCATTAATTAACTGCAAAGCTTATCAGCTCAGGCTGAGCATAGCTGAAGATCCAGAGAATGAGCCCAAATTGTGAGGATTTAAAAATGGGGCTGAAGAAGGGACAGGACTGAGGAAGGAATAAAAGAGCTGTGGCAATTGGAGTTGGAGAAACTGGAGAAAAGCAATGTATGAGAATATGAGAAAGGATAAGGTTTAGAATATAAAAAATAAATAAATAATAATAATAATAAAAGTAAGAGTAAGGAGCAATAGCAGAGTTAGAATAGGGTATAAGCTGCAAAGAGGCAAAAAAGATGCCTTCAATGTGTTTACCTGTAGTCAGCAGAACACTTGAACTAGGTGGTATTAATACTCAGCAGAGAGATTTTTTTATGAAAGTCTTGAAAAGGATCATAAAATTTGAAAAGAAATTGAAAAATAAATCAAAGATTAAGCTAATAGGTAGCCAGTTAGTCGGGAGAAACTGTTGTGGAAAAGACCCACAAAATAAGATCCCTCATACTGACAGAAGTTTGCAAGAAAATCCCAAACCATGTAGATAACCAAAAATTAAAAATGAAATATAGCACTTCTGAAAGCTATTGAATAGATTGCTTTAGTGACGCCAGTGTGAAGTTCATGTTTCAGAGGAGGTAGCTGGAGGTTTTCTTCTGTAAAAGTATGGCCACATGCTTGGTGACTTTTGGCTGGCCGTACAGGGGTAAGGCCATAGGATAGGGAAAACCCTGCTAATTTCCTGAGTGTTTATTTATTTATTTATTTATTTTCTGTTCCCTGTGGTTGTCCTGCAGTCAGTTGCACAGATTTGGCCTCCTAAGAGAAGACACGGCCAGTGCACCATGATACAGTTACCAGATGAATGTCCTTCTGAGTACTTTCTGTACTTTCCTCCAGGAAGGCATTCTTAACAATACCATAGGCCTACAGCGGACATTAATAGTAACTTCCATGGTGTCAGAAGTTCTTTGGTCTCCACTCTAGTTGTGACAGAATGCTAGAGCCTCATGAGTAGGTTTTTCATCATAGAATCATATCACAGAATGGCTTGAGTTAGAAGGGACCTTAAAGATCATCTCATTTGACCCCCCCTTCCATGGACAGGAATACCACCCACTGGACCAGGTTGCTCAAAGCCCCAACCAGCCTGGTCTTGAAATCCTCCAGGGATAGGGCATCTACAACTGCGCTGGGCAATGTGTTCAAGTGCCTCACCATCCTCTGAGTGAAGAATTCCCTCCTAACATCTAATTTAAATTTCCCCTCTTTTAGTTTAAAACCATTCTCCTTGTCCTATCATTATCTGTCCAAGCTAAAAATTGCTCAGGTGCAGCATCTTGTACTTTAGACTTGTTGAACATCATTAGGTTCACATGGGCACCACTTCTCAGGCTTGTCCAGGTCCCTTTGGATTTCTGTTGTATTAACTGCACCACTCAGCTTAGTGTTGTCTGCAAATTTGTTGAGTGCACTCAATCTCATTACCTATGTCATTGATAAAGATATTAAACTGTAACAGTACTGGGACAGAGTCCTGAGGCACACCACTTTTCACCAGCCTCCACCTGGACATAGAGCCATTGACCACAACTCTCTGGGTGCAGCCTTCAAGCCAACTTCTTTTCCAATGAATGGTCCACCCATCAAATCCATATCTCTCTAATTTGGAGATTGGGATGTCATGTGGGATCTGTGGGATCATGTCAAAGGCCTTACTGTTTTCTGTGGTGTAGCATTCTTGCACCCTTTATAAGGTTAACACCCTGCTTCCTACCCCCCACCTCCCCAAAAGAACACTTGTCCAGTTATAAGTTAGTCTTGTATTTTGTTTTTAAATAAGAAAAATATTGTAGCTTTGAAAATACCAGCCAGAGAGTGGCTTTAGTGTTCCAAAAAATGAAAGACATGGTAAAGTAGGAATTAGAATGGACATTACAACATCTTAGATTAGAATGCTGCTTTACATATTAATATTAGTACTTGTGAGAAACAATCTGCAGCTAATAACACAGGCTCAGGCAAGGATCTCAAATAGCATTTTTATTCATGATTGCAGTGGTGGGCATCTTGAAAGCAGGAGAACACAGCAGAAGTGTATCATAACCTTATATCCCCTATTACCCAACATTTGATTCCTCCCCTGCTTTCTCATTGGGTGAGTACTGCAGGTTCACAACCTACCTGATGCTTGTTACTATACCAAATATGTACAATTTTATATGACCAACCTTTAATTTCTCTTTTTCTCCCTTCTTCCTTCTTCTCTTGTTACTGGAGACGCCCATGATTTTTTGTTTTTGCTGATTCTGCAACTGTTTATCTTGTTTTCTTAGCCATCCCTATTTTGGGACAGTAGGACCTTCCATTGCCCCCTTATCTGCTTAACATACCCCCCACTGTTGTGCCTGCATAATCACTTTACAAAGTTAGTAGAATTTTCCACTGCCAAAACACAACTTTAATTGTCACATACTGTTTCCCTTAAAAAACAGATAAATTTGGAATATAAGGAGCAGCTGAATACTAGATATATGGTTAGAGGGTATTTTTTTGTTGTTGTTGTTTGGTTTCTTGTACATGTACTTTAAGTTTGTAGGCTAGAAAACTGTCAATAAACAAAAGATAGCTACATTATCTGTGTAAAATGCATATAATAGTGTTGACATCATCAATGTGTATAAACATCTGAGGGGAGGGTGTCAAGAGGATGGAGCCAGTCACTTTTCAGTTGTGCCCAGTGACAGGATGACGTACACAAATTGAAGCACTGGAAGTTCTTGCTGAATTCATGAAGAGAGGGCACTTCTTTACTGTGAGGGTGACAGAGCACTGGAACAGGTTGCCCAGAGAGGTTATTGAGTCTTGTTCTCTGGAGATATTCAAAACCCATCTGGATGCCATCCTGCACAATGTATTCTGGGTGATCCTGCTTGATGGGGGGCGGGGGGGGAGGGGGGTGGACTATATGATCTTCAGAGGTCCCTTCCAACCTCGACCATTCCGTGATTCTGTGAAACTGGTGTTCATATTTTCCCTAGAAGAACAAAGTAAAACATCCAACTCAGATTTCTCTTTAATTTCCACATGCTTCACTTTATTTTCATTGCAAAGTGACTGAGCAGCATTGACAATGCAAGTAGGAATAAATTACTGAGTGGTAAAGAAACTTACTTAGCTACACACCTTTCCTAGGTCACCTGTTCCAGAGGGGTATCTCTGCTTTCACAACAGAGGAATCTTGACAAGGAAACCCATATGCAAAACAAGTCTTGCAGTTCATGAATACAAGTTCCTTAACATTTTCAATGCCATGTGTTTAAATGTTTCTCTCTTTGAGAGGCCTTGTTGCTATCCCCAAATTTGCTCATGTGATGCTGGCTGAAGCTTTAAGGGGCACTCCTCATTGTTCTCCTGTGGTATCATCTCCTTGGCTTGACTTGGAATGAGATATTCTTTTTGCTATGCTTTGGCATCTGTAGTTAAAACACTCTCTTGTACTTAGCTAATGGGGGCAGACAACTCCATGTGTAATATACAGTACTTGTTCTCTCTTGAGTCACGTGCCTCAGAGAGACATTAGCAGAAGATACCCCCCACCCCCCAAATATGACTCAGTGAAACAGAATTTAAACAGCAGTTTGTACTAGTAGTTTAATTACAAATCCCAGAAAATATTAAATGTTAAAACATAGTAAAACAAGATAGCTGCAATGAAAAGAAACAATGAGGTTTGTATTGCTCTGCATGTTTGTTGCTTCGAAAGAGAAAACGCTGAATATCCCCAAAGCAGAATTTTCTAAGGTACTTACCACTGCTGTAGCTAAGCAACGTTACATTTAGTAACATAATAAAATTAACTAAAACATTCATTCTTTCAAGTACTAGCTAGTTCCAGGTTCTCCAGAATATTACAATTATGTAAGAGAGTTTGAAAGGAGTTATATCATCAGTCTTCTTTTGGCACTTTATTCTTGTCCTTCACCTCCAGTTAAATCAATGAGAGTTAGGCACCTTGGTGTTTTTGAAGATCCCAATAGGCATGTCTCTGTATCTTCAGGTGATGATATACTTTCAAAAAATGGTCTTCAGAGAGCTATACATTAAAATAGCTGCATACCTTTAATTGTTTTGTTGCATTTTGACATACCACAGAGTAAGAAATTAATTTACAACTCATCTTGAATACAAACTGATGTACGTGTTATAATCAAAAAATATTGAAAACTTTTTAAGACCCTTAGATTATATTATTTCAGACCCATGTTGATTATACTCCAGATACCTTGGCTGCAGATATAATTTGTCATAATTTTCCTGAAATCAGTGGAGACTGATAATTTAATATTGCTAGGGACCCACCCTGCAGAATTTCAGATACATTTTTATAATGTACTTGAAATACAGTACAAGGAAGTTTTGTTTAAAGAGGATGAATTTATTTTCTGATAGTCTTCAGCTGGATAAAAATTGAAGCTCTTGCACAGATTTTCTAATAAGAATAAAGTTTTGAAGCTATATATAGTTTTCAAATATTTGTATATAATCAGATTTAAAATGTGTTCCTTTTCTTGCTATCACCAGGCTTCATCCCAACTGCAATGTAATGAAAGCCTTTGCTGGATAAGTAATTAGGACTTTTAGAAGGTGTTATTCATTTAGTCTTGGATTTTGCTTAATGTGATAGTCTCTAACCAATAGCAAGAATATTTATTTCAATGTTAAAGAATGATAGCTGACAAAAGTTCTCTTAAATCTACCACCTGATATTTAATTTGCCTTTATGTAGATAAAATGTTTTTCTATAAGGAGATGTCATGCTTCTTTTTGATAATGTATTTTATTAAATGCAAAGCAGGGTCTGGTTTAAACCAACAAAAGCAATGAAATTTACCGCTTTGTTGTTAACTTACTCCATATGCCTAGTTAATGCTGTACATAATAGAAAAAGTTGGAAACTGCTCTTAAACCCTTAGAACCAGTGAAATAGGTTAAAAGAAGATATACTGAAATGCTGGAGCATTCCCTTCATTTTTTCTACTTAAGCTCATTATTTTTTTTTTTTTTTTTCAGCTCCTTGTATACATTCCTGTTTATATCACATATCACAGTGTGCAGAAAGTGACAAATGTATTTTTTTGTGCCCTTTAAAAACTTAAAGTCAAACCTAGTAGATTAAATCTGATTGAAAAAAAAAAAAAGTGCAAACTTTCAACACAGACATGAAACAAAAGCAAACCCACCTCTATATCTTTGCCTATTTCCTACCTAAAATACTATTCTCACACTTTGATTTATAGTTTCTTGAGATTTTCTAAAATTATTTTTTTTTTAGATTAACTTTCTATGATATTTTTCCATTAAAAGCTCTATAGAGAGTTTGTTTGTTTGTTTGTTTTGTTTTGTTTTCAGTTTGATATCTCTTCTCCCACATTTTATACCTTTTTTTTTTTTCTTCTACTTTGACTTCAGTTCTCTATTCTCATACCTTTCTTCCCTCAGTTTTATTTTTCTTCCCTCACTTTTATTTTTCCTTTTCCAGTTTAAATAACATTCTTCTGGCACCAGTTCCAGTAGCACTTCTCTGGTTGGTTTCTCTAATATCTATATCAGGAAGTTATCCTCAACATGCTCTAGGAATCTCCTGGATTGTTTACAACTGCTGTGTAGCTTTTCCAGCAGACATCTGGGTGGTTAAAGTCCCCCATCAAGATGAGAGAGCGTGACCATGACAATTCTTGTAGGTGAAGCAGGAAGACCTCTTCAACAGGCTCCTTTTAATCAGGCAGCCTGTAGTAGACCCCGACCGCAAGGTGTGCTTTATTGGTGTGGTCCTTAACTCTCACCCATAAGCTCTCAACCTGTCTGTGGCTTGTTCTCAGAGGTAACTCTTCGCAATCAATCCCTTCCCTAATGTAGAGGGCAACAGCCCCTCCCATCCTTCCCTGCCTATTTTAGAAGAGATTGTAGCCCTCTATTCCAGTGTTCAAGTTGTGTGATCTATCCTACCATGTTTCTGTGATAGGAATCTGTTCATTTTTGTCTAATTGCACCATGATTTCCAGCTCCTCCTGTTTGTTTCCCATGCTGTGTGCATTGGTGTAGAGGCACTTCAGCTGGGCTTTCGGTCACATCACTTTTCCAGAAGAACCATTCCTAATTGCTTTGGGACAGTTCACAAGTATATTTCCCTGTTGTTTCTTAAAGTGACAATGTTTTCAGATTTGCTTCCTTCACTCAGAGGTACATACCCTTCCCACATCACATCTTATTTAAAGCTCTCCTGATAAGCCCAGAAAGCTTACTGCCCAGAAAACTCTTGCCCCACCTGGTCAGGTGAACCCATCTGGTGTCAGAATGCCCGGTCTCAAAAGAGTGTCCAAGATCACAGAATGCAAAACCTTGAGCCTGGCACCAGCCTTGCAGCCAATCATTCACTTGGTCCATTCAACTTCTTGTTCTTGGGTCCCATTCACCAACTGGGAGGACATAAAAGAATGCTACTTATGCTAATGATTACTTTAACATCTTTCTGAGGGACATAAAGTCCCTCATGTATTTTATGAGTAGTCTTTTTAATTGTCTTCTTTTTTAAGTTTTTTTTTTTATTATTTTTTTTCCCATCTTTTTATAACAAATATTCCTTTATGTTATAATAAGTATTATATTCTTTCACAGCTTAACAATAAATAATTTTTAGGTGTAAGCTTTATTAAGATTATTCCCAGTGAAAATAATCTGGTTTCCTTTTAAAAGCTAATTGACATTTTTAAGATTCCCCTACATTACATTAAGCTTTTTTTTTTTTTTTTTTTTTTTTTTTTTTTCCCCTCATTATAATCTTACAGCTTTAAAATGATCTCTGCAGACAGATCTTAACCATTTTCAAAAAAAAAAAAAAAAAAAGTATTTTCCAAACTTTTTGGAAAACTTATGTTTATTTTCAGCATTTAAAATACATTTTAACATGGAGGAAGTGTTCTATAATTATAATACGCTGAATAACATTTTTGCAGGTATTTAGCTATGAGTTGAACACTACTAAAGCAGCTCTTCATCGGTATTTAGGTAACATTAGGTTATATACTTAACTATATTCATGTCAGTAACAGTATTCTGGGAAAAAAAAGATAAGAGATTATTGCAATTAGTGTAGAGAATGTAAAGGCAGCAGGTCAGAGTTGTTTTCAATATATCTGAGAAGTGCCTAACATTTTCTTAACCTCAGTAATATACAACAATAAGAAGAAGATTCAGTCAACTGATTGCAGAAGGGCATAACCTTTGGCAGATCCTGTATCTTATGTGAAACCTCCATTGAAATGTTTTGGAAAACTTTGGTTCTAATGACACTAGGAGCTTCTGAGATTCTAATCCAACTCGATCTCCCTCCATCAAAAGGGGAAGTTTCAGATGTCCACACTTAACTGCCGCTGTAAGGTTCAGGAATTAAAACTTCTGGTATGGTCAGTGGAGATCTAGTCATTTATTCAAAGAGCTAGAGAACAGAACAGTAACTGATCAGTAGATTCCTATGTCAGGATAAGCATAACTAATCTTTCAACACTGTATGACTGTATTTATTAGAGAAACCACTAACTTTAATTGGAACCTAGACACTAGCATCTAGCTTCTGCTTCATGTTGTAGGTATAATGTGTCCCTTAAAAACTAGGGACTTGATTCAGTTGCATAAACAAACATATGCAGTGCTATCTGTCTAGGATTTGTGAGATATCTGCAATGGGATGATGGATATGACAGGGAAGCTGTGTTAGATCCATGCCTTTACAATAATAACAGCATAATAACAACTGGAAATCAAGCAGGATACAGGACTCCATATAAATCCATGAAAGTATTCTAGTTTAAGGGCCCTTTATGTACTTTGCTTGAACTACTTTTTGCTTACAATGAACACATGTCAAAAATGAACAGAGTGACAAAAAAAAGCCTATAGAGAAACAGTGAAAACTACAAAAAATATAGAATAATAATAAAAAAAATCACAGCATCTCTTGGTCAATCAGTCACAGAGCACATGTTGCTTGTGGCTCAGGAAGTATTTTGAAAAATTATCATTAAGTGCTTTTTCTTTTCTTTATATTCTTCCTCAAACATCCACTGTTGGCATGAGATAGGACGCTATGTTAAATGACCTTTGATCTATTCCACCACAACAATTGTATGTTCTTATAACTGGCTGACTACAGGTTGTTTAATAAAAGAGATAAATGTTTCTTTGTAAATTATAGCATTTCTTAAACAACAACAACAAAAAAAAACAAAAGAACAAAAACAGATTTTAATAACTGGCATGTTAGTTACTTATATGACTGAATAGTTTTGGGGTTAACGCTTTACGAATCCTATATGGAATAAAGACATAACAGCTCTTACAGTGACTCTGATGGCTTGTCATTAGGCCAGGCATGGAAATATTTTCAAAAAAGTGACAAAAAAGAGGAATACAGTTAGCTTACATACTAACATACATGTCAAAAACCCTTCTGATCTATCAGCCAAACATTTTCAACGGCAGACATAGGAAAATTGAAGTGTCATTGAGGATAGCATGGGGAACAGAGAAACATTAATCTGACAATAAAATCTCTAGGAAAAAAATAGAGTATTCACCATTGTGAAACCATGTGAAATATTTTAGCATTAAGTCATTCTGGATTTTGATGCTGAGGCCTCCTTACGAAACATTCCCACTGGGAATATTCTGTTAATACTTTAGTGACTTCCTCCCAGCTAGTCTATCTTGGCAGAAGCTTGAAACGGTTTCTGAATGCCACTCCTTGAATCAATGAAAAGGTGCCATAATCATGTTTACAGAATGTACTCTTGTCCTTGGTTTCAATCATATGGTGTGATAAATATTGTACCTGTCATATGGAGACTGGATACCACAGGAAATTTAACTCATTAGCCACTTGTGATTTGATTTAATATGCACATACGTTCTGCATATTACTGCAGCTGTAACTAAAAGTAGGACACTTAGAATCTGCACTTAGTTACTGTATAATGTCTTCCAAGAAAGTTCCCTCCCTCCAGCTGAGCCAGTAGGAGTTCCAATAACTTTGTCTCAGCTGGAAATAACTCGTTGCGATAAATCATGACTATTTCATGCTTTGATGCACCACAGTGAAATGTGTTCAAAAATTTTTTACAAAGCAAATTCTTGCCATAATTGACATAGCAACTTTTTTGCCTTACTAAGAACAAAAAATGTAAACAATTGTACTGAAGCATATAGTCAAATATAGAAGAGTTTCTAAACATCTCCTTTAATGGCAGTAGTCTAGATTCACTTTGTGCATACTGAGGAGCTATAGTTTTTTGATATGTCTTTGAATTTTTCTTTGGCTGTTCAGGAAGACAAGAGTATGACATAATTTTTCAGTTATATACCCTCATAAGTCTTAAAAGCACATCTATTTCAAAAAAACAATGTTAATCCTTGTGACATTCAGAAATGTCTACCTTTTTATATTTTACTTGGCTGTAGATTCACAAAAAGCTAATAAGTTTGATTATTCATACATATATTCATGCATATTGCTGTTCATACATACATTCATAGATATTGCTGTTCTAGAAATATTTACAGCATTACAAATTAAAATAATCCTTATGCATATTTGCAAAACTATTTGTACTAAGGAATGCTTCCAAAGAAATGTGGAAAAAAAAGTCTAGAGTAACATAAATTGTATTTTCTCAATGGTAAATATAACCTTTGGCTCAAACAGCACAGTCATTGCAAAGTGTCTTGAGTTGTTGTCCTACACATCCTTATGATCCTAATAGACTTTCTCTCCCATCTTGATATGTTGGTTTCAATTTTATGAACAAATTAAACCTGACTGTATACCCTTTTGTGACAAAAAAAGTCTTATCAGCTTCTTGTCCACTAGAAAGGCTTATTAATATTAGAAAAAGGGAAGACAGCACCAAATATCATCCCATTAGTAAGCACCATTGTCATAATGGTGTTATCAAATTTGTAGAATATAATACTTGGGAAAAAATTGCTTTTGATCTGATGAAACACTTCAGGATAAAAGTCAATATTGTAGTGGTTGAATTAGGATTTTTTTTTTTCTTATTTCTTTGTCTTAAAGTACATGGGAGGACATTTTCTGAGCTATGCAAGTGCTTATGATGAAGGTACTACACTATAAATATTAAGCAGGTCACTGTAATCAATCTCATAGTGACTTAAATGTTGAATATCATTTCATAATTTAATAAATTACTTCTGTTACAAATAATAACCATGCTTACAGCAGTATTAATCTGCACAGAATCAGATACTTACAAAGCACTTCAAGAAAGTCATTATTATTTAGGTGGAGAAGCTTATGCACAATGCTATAAAATCTTTTGTCAACAGTCTGAAAGTACGCCAATAGCAGGCTGAAAATAGAACTCAGGTCTCCAGAGTCCCTTGAGATTCTCTCTGATATCCTTTCTGTAGGACTACATTTTACATTGGACATTGATTAGATGAATTCAGTATTTCATTTCACTTATAAATTAAAAAATAGCATAATTAATGTTAAATGGATCTTTTTTTTTTTTTTTTTTTTTTTTTTTAAGTTTGATTATTGATTTAAATATGTTGCCATGGTCTTGGCTGTGATATATATAGATATAGATATAGATATAGATATAGATATAGATATAGATATAGATAGATATAGATATAGATATATTTTATAGAGGCTTGTGTGATGCTATGTTTTGGGGTTTTAATGAAAATAGTGGTGATAGCACTGATGTTTAACTGAATAGTGGTGATATTTTAGTTGTTGCAGAGCAGTGCTTACACAGAATCAAGGGCTTTTCTACTTCTCGTGCTGCCCTGCAGCTAAAGATATGGCATATTGAGGGTTAAATTGAAATGTAGTTCACTTTTACTTGCATTTGCTTAATTTCAGCAAATAACAAAATGAAATGGTTATCTTACTTTTTATTAACTGAACTTTAGTACTAATGCTCCAATTCTGTTTTCAAAGAAAGTCCCAGTAACTTGTCTTAGATAAGGAACATCTCAGTTTATGAACTTTGGAAAAAAATAGCTCCAGTCTGTTATAACTGATTTCCAGGTGTCTGAAAATTAAGCTCTTTTGTAAATTTGCATTATATATGACCAAATAAAATAGCAAAGAAAGTAATGAAACAGGGCTACAAAAATTTAAACAGAAAATCTCCTGTATTCCATCCATGTTGTCAACATCACTGTCACACCAGTATGTGACTATATGTGGGTACTAATTTACCAGTTCACAGTTTATCTTATCCAATTTCACAAGTAGATTGTAAATAGAAGCAGCTTATACTATCTGGCAAAGTATTTCTGAAACATGGACATTGGGCATTCTTAAATCCTGGAAACAATTTCTGTGAAGGTTACATCTCTGTTTTAAGAGAACATCATTCCTCTCTCACCAAATAAACATTGGTATAATTCAAATATCCTAATGAGGAAAGTGACAATGAAAGTAGTCTTTTAGACCATTGGCAGCATAGCTATATACTGCAGATCATTTTTGTTATATTTTGTCAAAGAATCTTAAATTTTTTCCTATCAAGTTCTACAAATACAAATGACTGATCTCTTTCCATATTCTCTGCAATGACATTTGCAGTAAATTTAATTTATAATATTGTACCAAGTATCCACTGCTGCACTGTCATTGAGATTATTGAAATGATAGTTCTGCTAGATAATCTATCAATCCAAACTGCAGGACTTGGACCAATCTCGTCTATATTAAAATTACCTTCCCTGTAAAAAAGACATAATTCTTCTTCTTTCTTTCACAACTTTGCCTTCTGTTTTGAGTTTTATGAATAATTGCTTTCTACTGATCAAAACCAAATTCTAATATACTGCACACATGGTCATTGATCACTATAAGCACTAATGTATAAATAAAAATATGTTTATGTTTCAAACTAAAACTGACATCTCCATAATAAGACTTCATACGCACCGGCTAGTACATTACTATGCCATATCCAGAGAGGCTGATTGCTCAGTTTCTGTGAGAATTTTTCCCAACTGAAATATGAACTCTACACTAGTAAAACATAGAAATAATAGTGTATATTTTCTGTGTAAAAACAACAACAGCAACAACAAAACAAGAAAAACCCACAACCTCACTATGTATGAGATTGCTAAATTAACTTAACTCTAGGATTCTCCATTAATTAAGATAGTATTGCAGGTATATATTTAAAGCAAAATAGATTTAAAACTTTGGCTTGATATGCCATTATATACCTGTTTTCTAATTCTGTCTTAAAAGAGAAGTTCTTTGATATGCTACTACCAGTCTCTGTTGGACAATCAGCCATGCCACATGATCACTATATGATTTGCAAACAATTAGTCAACTGTTACTGAAATGTGCACAAATAAATAAAAGGTGAGTCAGAACTGTGATGCCTTAGATATGGGACCTTGATAAACAAATGAATATGATACTGTATACAAAACAAACAAACAAACAAAAAAAATCCAATAAATTCAATTTTTAAAAGTTAGCAGAACATATAAATATATATATATATATTTCTTGTGTACTATAAAATCTATTTTAGGTTTGATAGATGTAGAACCACAGTTTGGAAATAAATGAAAACAGGTGTCTACTTTGAAACTCCCCACCTTTACTAGCTTTTAAAATAATTTCTTCTTGCTGAATGCAAGAACAATTACTCAGCTACCTGTTCTAATACATAAAAAACAGCTATCTGTTCTAATACATAAAATACATAAATACATACTACCTGTTCTAATACATACATTTATTACCTTAAATACGTAAAAAGCCAAATACATATGGTTTTGGCTTTTGTAAGTTTTGAGTGCTTTACATTTCTTTAAATACACTGTTTTAGTCTATCATTAACCAGGGATAAGGTCTTCTTTCTCACACTAGTGTGCTGTATATAGTGTGTTTCTAAGATTAGACTACCTTCATTGAATTATGTAAGTACACCTGTTGTAAACATTGGTTGTAAGCATCAGTGTTCCCCAAGCAGAAAGTAAAATAGAGTACAAAAAATGAAAAGAATAAATGAAAAATAAAGGCAAAAAGTCTGACTTAATTAAAAAAATGAGTATGTAAAAATATTGTTCTAAAGAGACATCATGTATAGCTACTTGAAAAGTGGATAGCACTTTGTCATCTTGGAATTTAAACCTCCAGCCTGATACATTAATAACTCTCTGAGAGGAAAAGTTGAGTTTGTGTTAAATGCATAGTGCTTTAGTCATTTTCCAGAATTTGTATGCGTACATGCATTCCAAGGTATGGATCTTTCCTACTTTTCCCACTCTCTCTTTTATATTTTGCAATCCAGAAAATGTCCAGAATATGTACTGTAAATATTTCCTTGGATGTCAGGTAGCTAGTAAGCTTTTCCCTTGTGTTTCAGAAATTAATTCAATTCTAATAAGCAAGCTAAGGTTGGTGTAGTGAAGGAAGGACAGACTTTCAGTGTTCTTCCTTCACTAGCTCTGAAGTGTTTCGATACATGGTCTCTGCTCCAAACTCTCTTAACTCTCCTCTCTCTTCTCCGCCTCACATTCCACAAAGAAGCAAGAAAAGTCAAGAGAAGTCAGTAACAGTCTTCCTATTGACATCTCAGTGGTTTGAATCTAATCCTGACAATGGTGTAAGATTTTTTTTTTTCTTCATTGGGTTACTACCTGTTTTCTTCTTCTTGGAATTTGTCTGCATCCTTCCTGTTAAGCAGAAGGGGATGTTCCCTAGTTCTGCTCTTACATGTTAGATTATGAAAGGTAGAAAAGTGGATCTCAAAAATTTAATTCTAAATTTCCATTCAGTAAAAGGGTGTTTGATTCCTTCCTTTACACATAAAAACTTATACCCTGTGGCCACTTTGGCAAATACTGTACTTCATTATTGCAACAGGAAAGCTGTTATCATCAAACAATAAGTCAAAGCATGATTTGTGAACACACAGAATTAGAAAACACAATTTCTCTCATCATCTTTTCATCATTAACTGTTGATTTTCTATTTTCCCTTTAACCTGATTTCATTTTCTTAATCATATTAGTCAAAACTTATTTTATTTCTTTTAGATGTCTTACATAAAACTAAGTTCATGATTCATGTCACTTAGAAAACGTTTTCCCACTGCTTCTACTGAAAGAAAAAAAAGTTTTGTCTGCAGAATGGAGTCCAAAACAAGATATGTAAGGATCAACAGAAGAACCCCTTTAAACTGAAGAAATAGAAATTTTCAAATCCCATATTGTCTGACTGGCAACTGTGTGAGGTGTGAGGTGTAAAAATTATTATTATAAGAAAATGATACTTATTTCCATCATTTTGGAGCAACAAGTACTGTTTCATCTTAAGCAGAAGATCAGAAAAAGGCATTATATAGGAACTGATACAAGAGACTCAGACATAGTGTAACATTTGCCTCCTTTTGAAGACTATGTAAGGCATGTACAAACAAATAAACAAAATAAACAAACAAAAACTCTCCAGATTATCTTAATTTGACAGGGATCCATGACTGAATCTTGTCTATTTTCTGTGTTAGAAATGTCAGTGAACCTCTATTAGGAAACCTCTGCCACCCAAGAAGGCACTACTTGGCACTAGTTTGTATATAGCATAATTATTTTCATTTATTTTATTTTATTTTATTTTATTTTGTTTTGTTTTGTTTTGTTTTGTTTTATAATTTATTTTATTATTTATTTATTTATTTATTTATTTTGTTATAGCACCTTTCAAAGTAATATCCGTGTTTCCAATAGAGTAGTCTTGTGTCGTGTCAATTTTAATTAATTTCCTTTCTTTCAGCAACACTGGTCTTCATGGCAGATCTGTTGTAGTGTTCAAAGTACATCACCTAGATGCAAAGTCAAAAGAACTTAAATCCCAGCATTGAAAATCTCAGAATGGAAAAGCAGGCCTACAGCTCTGATGGAAGAAAAAAAAAATGATGGCTTCTCTTGAGAGTTCTGCTGGGGCCGAATGTCATTGTGATGGTAAAACCACAACGCACATGTTCTTACACAGGATTATTGACAGTGCCTGTCTGGTGACTGCCTCATGGTAAAGGACATACCAAGCTGATTTCTTTATTCCTTTGCATTGAAGGAGGAACAGTTTCATCAGAATTGCTACAACTCCAGAGAACATGAGATACAAACTTCCTGATGCCAAAGAAGCCACTACCACCCTGTGTTTCATACCTTCATGAAAGGTATGAAAGGTATGAAAGCTATGAAAGGTGTTTCAGCTCTTCAGTAAGTATTAGACCTGAAGGGAAAAGTGGTCCTGATAATGATTATCACCTAGTCTAGTCCCAGCTGATGGTTATAGCTGAAAGTCACAGGCTATATTCCATCATAACTGGTGCACAAAGACCTTGAGACTGTTGTGTGCCCTGTTCCGAGCATGATTGGATCCATGTTATATCAGAAAAGTTTACTTTGAAATAAAGTTAATCCGAGTAGCAGACTTGTCAGACAATCCATGGGGTGTTACGGTTTGCCCTCCATCAAGGGATTGAATCAGTTGCTAAATATAAATATCCATCATCATTAGGATGCCTTAGTGTATGCTCTAGGCCTCCCCTTCTCCCTCCACAGAAACAGTTCGTTTCACTTTTACAGTCCCTGGTACTTCATACCTTAGATTTCTCAAATTACACTAGAATCGTATGTGTGGGGACTGAAGATCTGAATGACTAGCAAAGAATATAGTCCTCATTCTTGACAACAAACTGCAATAGATGTTAAATCTTGTTTTGGACCTTGCCTTAAACATAGTTAAGATAGTGAAGAACTCAGTGCATGATTAACTACTAAGTTAACTAAGAAGTTTAACTACTAATTTAGCCATGTTTAAATGCTCAGCAATATTTTTTTACATTTATTTATTTATTTATTTATTTATTTATTTATTTATTTATTTATT
>NC_048894.1:127849291-127868537 GCF_011077185.1 Oxyura jamaicensis | reverse complement strand
ATTTATTTATTTATTTATTTATTTATTTATTTATTTATTTATTTATTTTTTTCCTGAGTCAAAAATATCAACATAATACTCTAAGTTGGAATCTTCATAAACATTAAGCATTATATGCTTAAATCCCTGGCAACCATCTTTAGGTAAGTTGCACTCCATTTTGTTTTTCAAAGTATAAGCATTTGGTCTTTTTGAAATTATTTAATTATCTACATTAATATTTTCATTACTAAGTACCTGCACTATTTATCTCAAATACTTTCCTCACAATCATTGCCACCTACTAAGCAATACAAGTTATTAAAAATAACGCAAACCCATTTTTTTACACTGTTTCTAAGTACTTTCTGATTCCAAAATAATAATGAGTCAGAAACAGATACCTAGTTATAGCTTAGGTGTATTGTAGCTTAATGTAAAAGCATACATAGGGCATGGGGGCCACATTCCATGACAGAAAGACTCCAGAGACATGTTTGATCATTCTTTGTGATGCATAAAATATGTCACAGCTGTATGATAAAAAGATATCAGCCATCAGGTAAGATTGTCAATTGCTCTTGCTGGATTATATTGGAAAAACACTGTGTTTCTGCCTTGTACTTGTTTAGGATTATTGCTCAAGAAAACACAACCTATTTAGTCCATGCACACATTACCATACCCCTGTTCTATTTCAAAAGAAAGTAGTCATAAAATAAACATGCTAAGGAGAATAGATCTGGTTGATATTTTGTTTCAACATACACCCATTTCATATGTTATAAGTTGTGAATATGTTAAGTACTGGTCTACATTAAAGCTAGCCTCTACAAAAGGATTGCATATTTCTCGAGGGACTAGTTTCTTTCATTTGATTTCTGTTATGCACACATCTTATTTTAGTTCAAAATCTAAGCCTGTGTCACAAATAATACATATAACTAGGGAACAATGGCAATAAAAGTAGACCAAAATGTATAAAGATTTATTATATTTCCTATTAGCCTACAGACTTTAAAAAATAATAGTTATTAAGCCATCTGCATTATTAACATATTCATCAAAATATATAGAAACTATAACTGTTAGAATCTTAGTAGAATATAATGATTTTGTGTCTACTATTTTCAACCACCAGTAAGTACTTTTATCAGAAATCATACATCATTATTTATTGGGTAGAGAGGAAATTTCAGGTTTATCAAAACAAAAATTGCCTTTAAAATAACTTTGGAAACTGACCTTAATGCAACATTTATTAAATGTAAAATGGATACATACATAAAATATTATATTTTAGTATGGGAGATGTAAGAAACATAGAAATGTGTTGGGTAGATCAGTAGTTAAAGTTTATAACAGCTACAATATCATAAACTACTGAGATGTAGAGATAGATGCTGTACTTTTCAAGCTTAATGTGTTTAGAGTAATGAGTTTAGTGATGATCATTTGAGATTTTACTCAGGGTCTCTGGTGATCGAAATTACTCTAATGTGCAAAATAAAACACTGTCATTAGTTTAAAAAACATAACAAGAAAAACAGAAATGAGAAAAAAAATATTATCATAAAGGTAAGTTTATTCAGATTCAACTGAAATGATACGCATGCTGATGAATAACAATAACAGCTCTCAAGGCCATTAGAATCAATTTAACCAGTTGTGTAAGTATCTTGGGGTTTTCAAAAACTTTTGAAACTTAAACAGACCTATCTATATGTCAACTTTAAAATTAGCTGTTTTTTAAGAAAATGAAAGTCATTATTTTTTTTAATTGAGTTTGAAGAAACACTTTTAACAGAGAATTAACATTCGGCACAACAGACAAAATCGATTAAGGGCTGCCATCTGGCAGAGGTCTAGAAAAGTTGCTGCCATATGTTTTGACCAAGACTGCAAAATAAACTGTTTTATACTGTCACCACCTCCAGTTCTGTTTTATAAATTACATTTGGTTTTATTATATATATGAAAAAGATTAGGAAAGGTTTCATCTATGACTGGCCACTTAATTGGAAAACAGACGCTACATAAAATTTTAAAACAGGAACAGGGTGCATGGGGCTCCGTTTGAAAGCTATTTGACAGCTGTAAGTAACAAAAGTGTAAGGATTGCTATAATTTGCTTATTAGGCATATCTTTATCTCTTAATCAGTAATATTTAAATTAATATTCTACAACTGTAGTTTATAATAATAACAAAAGAAAATGTAATACAAAATTCCTGTGCGAAGGGGAAGAATGTTCATGAAATTCATGAGTAATATTAAGGAGTGTTTTTTTTAAAAAAATCTTTTTCTTAACAGGATACAGTTTCATAAAGAATAGATATATAAAAAAACAGTATATATGTATGTTGCTGTTGGAAAAATAACATATCAGGTTCAAATGAAATTTAGGAATGTTAATCTCTTTTGCAGCTGCTATTTTTGTTTTATGGTATTTTTACATCTGTTTTTAATTTCTTTTAAGAAATACTAAACCTTTCAGAGTATTCCCAAGTGAAACACCATGGTACAGATAATTGGTTTCATTGCAATTCAGATTATGAACATCATTTTTCAGTTGTTACTTTCAAACTATATACACAGCTAAATCTGTAAGCCATTTTCTTTATTTCAGCTACTATCAAAAGGGGAGAAAATAGCTTAAAACATCACAAAGCCTTAATGTCTTTGTACAGATTTGCGACTTTTGAAAATATTTACTCACTAATAAAAAATGTTCATAATAAATGCAAATCTATCTTCAAACATATTTATGCTGTTATGATATATACAGGAACAAATCAATGATTACTGACATAAGACATTATAAATTTACACCTCTATGCATCAGAAAAGCCCTTGTACTCTAAAAAGGCCCATTCAAAGGGAATATGGGTAAAATCTTATTTCAGTTTTGAATTAATTTCATAGCAACTAAAACTGAAGAGCTGTTAATAATATCACTAATATTAACTCTGTCTTGTGCTCTGTGTACATCATCCTCAAGTTTTCTATCAGAATTTTTGTAGGAAAAAAAACAGTCTAACTAACTCCCTTTCTTCCCTCCTCTCCCCTGGGCCTCTGGTATATATATAGGCACAAAGTACTATAGGGCACAATATAGGGCACAAAGTACTAAGCAACACCTGGATATTTCTTTTTATCCTCGTGTTCAACATGTGGTTCCACATTGTATTTACTAAATAGCCTCCAAGCCCTGAAGCAAATAAGCTTTTGTTTTTCTTCATAGGCTTCTATCTATGTCATCACTGTAATATCAAAGTGCTTCATAAGGAATAATGAATTTATTCTCAGAACACTTCAAGAAAATACTTGAATGAATATTTACAATGGCAGAACTTAGAGAGGCATTGAGATCTGTCATGTTTCAAGTAAAGAAAATATAGGTGCAGAACCCAGACTGCTTTGTCTTAATCCATGGCCTCTGTCACAAGACAATTCACCTAGTTTATTCAGGCTGTTTACAATCTGCCTTATTGTCTGTCCAGTGTGCCCAATGAAGACCTAACTCTTATGCTATGAATTTGCATGTTTTGGATTTGGCCTGAAATTGAAGGGGGACAAAAGTCCAAAACTTACACAATCAAATAACAAAAGAATTTATCAAAGCACGTACACACAGGGAGGCAGAGCTCATGCTGCATTCGTAACCTTAACTTTGTCGTTTCCTGACTCCAAGTGGTTCTCTTTTTGTTCTATATTTCACTTAACACTCAGAGTAAGAGGAAGTGGAAACACTAGAAGTGTTTTAAAGACAAATTGAAAAAAAAAAATTAATTTTTTTAAAGACAAATTGAAAAATTGATATTCCAAAAAAATTGTTGATTGGTAGACATTGGTTTTTTTTGTTCAGTGCAATTTTTATACATATAGTTCTATATATACACATATATATTTATAACCAGTGAGACAGAAAGTGTTGCCTCATTCCATGTATGCATGTTTCATGTCTTGCTTTATTCTGTATGCATGTTCATCTACTGAAAAAAAAAAAAAAAAAAAAAATGTCAGGACACCTTTTGTCTCTGTTTTACTCCCAGTGGACTGACACTTATTTCAGAATTCCCTGTGAATTTTCTCTGAGCTACATACACATGCACAAAACCACAAAGCAGACACTTATGACATCAATTACAAAATTCACTATGAATTCATGTAAACCCTTACCCTGGCTCACAAATCAACACCGATTTCATTCAAACACTAAGAGGCACATGTGAGATTAAGACTATTGCCAATGCTAAATTTCATATTGTTAGACAAATATCCATTGCCTCCTGTACAATTTAGGAATGGAAGTCCTGTTTTTAAACATGAAGTACACAGGATACTAATCCTAATTGATAGACTGTTGAGACTTAGGGCTTATTGAAAAGAAGAAAGTAACCAGAATAACAACTGAAACTATATAATGCAAGAATTTCTATTTTTGATTCAATTATATTTATTTATTTTTTATTTTTGAAGTAGATGACATATAAACACTATATGGCTTTGGTATATTTAAAAGTTATAACCATACTTAGCACAGCTCGGGTTTTCATTCTAAATAAGCCACACTATTAAAGCTGCTAAAATAACTCTTAATAAATATTCAACATCAAATTTCTCAGGAACTTGTGTTCTGGGAGACATTTTTTACCTACAGCTATTCAGTATCTTTATTGATAATCTGGCAACATATTAAATTTTTGATGGCAAACCTTGCAGGTCATATAAGAATTGTGAACTTTTAAGGATGAGGGCATGTTAATTTTACTGAATGATTTAGATAACTAAGTGAAACTGATCTCTTTCAAACATTCAAACTCTTCATACATTTTAAGGCAGACAAATGTACAGTCATACATCTGGCAACTATCAAAAATGTAGATGCGTAGTATTGGAGGATTATGTTTGGAGAACGATGACACACTAAAAAAATAGGAAGTGAGTAACTGGATGAACATGAGCTACTAGTATGGTTTATCATAGCAGCTATGGTGGATTTGGTCCCTGGATGTATAGACAAAGGAATAATGAGGAAAATGTTCAACCTTGCTGAGTTAGGTAATGAAGTAGGTCTGAATTTACAGAAGTGTTTGAAGTCCTGTGAATAACCAGTTCTTAAAAGAAATAAATAGTTTATAATGGGGCATTCTCTTGCATATTCTTGGTGTCTTTGACCATAAGCCAAAAAATTTACATGTGAGATGGAATGAGAAGAATATGATAATTTATTCATTTTATGAAATAAAGAATTATTAAGTATTATAATGCAAGTAATCAGAATTGAAGATGTGGATTTTTGACCATTAGTTTTTAAAGATTAACCTTTTTATCATTAAACGTAGTAATTCATTACCCATATATTGTATGACATTCTCTAGTATTTATAGCCAACATTTCTGAATCAAACTCCTGAAACTAAAGACGCTTGGTTAAAGAAGTCATATTTAGAACAACATAGATTAAAACATTGAAGTGAAAGATATACCTAAAGAGGGATGTGTTTCAAAGCATAACTTGCAAATGTATTAATTTTAATTGAAGCAGTGGGTGATTGCTTCTCACCTCAGAGCTCACCTTTTTACTAGGCTCAATGAAGGATATACAGACCAAATTTCAGGAAACAGGACTGGTTCTCTTCAACACATTTTCTATTCCTCTCAAGCCACAGGTTATGAGGAGTCACGAAAGGACTTCTGAGGGTTACCTTGTTTTCCTAAACTCGCAAAATATTTCAAAGCACTTCCGTATGTCTTTATCTTTTTTCACTGCTTCTTCAATTTTTATGTTTCCTCCTCATAATTTACCAGCAAAATTTTTTCTTCCTATGGCATGATACTGATACTCAGTAGTTCTAAGGCAGAGGAACATTTGTTGCAAGATCCTAGCAGGAATTCTGTAACGTACAAGAGGTGTTTTAATTCACCAAACTAATAGGTTCTTCAGTCTTATTGAAGAGTATGGAGGAGTCCAGATCTGCCTAAACTCCCTTTTCTGAGATTTCTTGGTGTTTCAACAAAAATCTGCTAAAATGGAAAAGTTACATTGGCAGTTCAACTTTGTGTTTAAACTAACATACTCTTGAAGGAGTAATTCCAGCTTAAAGTTTTTAACTTAGTATCTTGCTACCTCACAGCACTGGCAGTAGAGCTCAGATCTTTTTATATCCATGTTATCATTCACATTTATACCTAGAAACTGTTCTTTCCATCATTTTTATGTCTTGAACAAAACATGTCCAAAGTGTTTTTTTTTTTTTTTTTTTTTTTTCCACATAAATGTACTATTATTTATTTATTTATATATTTATTTTTGTTAAAACTTCATGAAACAACGAAGTTCTTCAGAAAAAATAAAATGCTCCTCTGTTGGAAACTGCATCCTAGAAACATGCTGGCAATAATTCTGCTTGTGGATTGAAAATTGAGGGCAGCTATAATGGCAAGATGGCTGCCAAATTCTAGGAAAAATATTAAAGGAGAATAAGTGTTTCCTGTCCCATCCTATTCCAAGTAGGCCAGCATGCTTTGAGGCACAGAGATTGCAAGGAGGAATAAACTCTGCATTGGTTCAAAACAGTGCATCCCATCTACTATATGTACTAGTCATCTTGGCTATTTCACAGATGAATCCAGCCAAATTTAATTTGACAAGTGCTTTCTGGATTTCCCCAAAAGACAATTTACTTTTCCAAAAAATATGTATAATGATTTTATTTATTTATTACTATATTTCTTTCACAACTAAAACCAATGACCTATTAGACTTTATTGCAATTTATATATTAGAAAACTATAATATAGAGAGTCGTAAACATGGTTCTAAAAAATGTGTATACAAAATTGTCCACTTAAAGTAAAGTAGCAGAACCAAATTAAGAACTTTAAAAAATCCTAAATTCTGAAATTCATCTTTGTTTACATTTCTGTTATTCATTCTTGTACTAATTTTCACTGATACATTTAAAAAGACTAAAAGAGTGAGCAGATTCCTTCCACGATCAAGAAGTAACTGTACCTAAGAAACAAATACTAGTTTTACAGAGAAAGTAAATGTTATTCTACTGAAGTAATATAGAATATGACATAAATTTCAATATATATATATATAACTGCATCTTAAAAAATACAGTAATACATACTGTTTTGTTTTTTTTTTTCTTTCAGTAAGATCAATGAGAAGTAGACTCTGATCTTCTCTACAGACTTTAATTTGCTAATCCAGATACATAACAAGAATCTATTTAGATAACACATTACTCTTTTTCTACTCAGAAATATCTCGCAACAAAAAAGTTAAAGCAAATGATTTTATGTTAGATCTATTTTTTTTTCAAATCAAGTCATCACAAGCTCACAGGTATATTGCTATATTTCATACAGTTCTTGCCTTTAAAAATGTGCTAAAAAATGCCAAGCATATATCAGTTACACCAAAATACTCAAATTATAATATATCCTTAATACAAGAGGCACTGCAATTTTATATCTGCATTCAGCTTCTACTCTGTAAAAGTTTGTATAGTTGAGGAATCAAGAATCTCTGTCTCTGCCCTAAACACTGAGGGAAAAGTTTTACCCAGAGCAGGACTTCGATACACCTTGCCCTATCCTGCAGAGCTCAGAGGATAAATGTATGCAGAAACAGAAAGAACCCTTAAGGACACTGTTTTCCTCATGGCACCCTAAGCATAAAACATGTTATTCTGGTAGGGACATTTTGTGCTCTTGTGAAGTGCACCATTAAAAATCAGATATCATGGCCATATTAACATCTCAAGGGGGGGGGAGGGGGTTGGCAGTGTACAGGGATGGGGGCAATAACACTCTCTTGCTCTCTTTCTTTCCTGTAAAACCACATATCCCCAGTAAAGCTAAATTGAACAGAACTACCCTCCTGGTTTTTTGAATTTACAAGAGACGATGTAACAGTAGCCTACAGGTGGTAACATTTTAAGAAAAGTGCATGAGAATGGAGACCATAGATTCCAAAGTCCATTGACAAGTCCATTGACAAGACAAAACACAGGAGCTAAGGGAAGAGGAAGTGCATGCTTTTATTTAACATAAGACCCAGTGCTGAGTTCATTTATAGCAGGAGGTGGGCCCTCCTAAGGCTAAGTGTTTTAAATTGTATATGCACACTAGTAGAGTTTCTAGAGAAAATTTCACAAGGTAGAAATAATGCCTTATTTTATTCTGTTTTATTTTCAAGTTTGATTTTTTTTTCTCCTTTCTCCTCTTTGATCTTTGAAAAGCTCTGGGTAAACACATCTAACAGCTCTCAGCTGCATTTGTTTAGCTTAGGGTAGCTGTTATTTTATGACAACAGGCAATTGGAAGAACAACTGGATTTCTACTGCAATTGTCCTGAAAGGGAATAAACAGAGTCTTTTCAAATTAAATAGGATCTCAAAATAGAAACTTACCTGTTGTAAATTTAGATTAGTCATAATACTAAAAATCAGAACTACTGATGACCTATTTTCTGTAGCAGATTCCAAATTCTATGTTGACAAGCCAACAGATGCAAACTGGTAATAGGCTCAATGTTTTTAAAGCATATACTCTTATCTTTAAAGTGACCAGCAGACAACAAAATTTCTCCCTGATCACAGTTATACATATATTTTTTCTAGCAGGTCAATAGGTTATATTTAAAGAAATCTACACATAGCATTCAGATGCTAGTCTTTTGTAGTTACTCCTCAGCTTTCTGGAATGCATCTGATAAAAATACATAAAAATGAATATTTCACTCAGGAATACATTCTGAAGAAGAAATCATAGTTTCAAAGAGCAGTGTTTTTCTGGTAGTGATACGGTGTGTGAGAGATGTGTATGCAGGAACGTGCATAAAACAGATTGAAATATGTGATGTAGAAAGGTTTTGCTGGCAGCAGCTTGGAGTGCGATTATAAATCATTTCCTCTTTTTAGCACTTAAGCAAGTGTTTGAAATGTTGCCTTACCATCATCTGTAGAGCAAATACACAGACCATATTATGTATAGATGTGTAGAGATGCATACGTACACACACACAATGAAATATATAACATTTATATGTAACCCCCCCATTACAAAATTGTGTTTATATAAATTCTCATACAGTCAGAAGTACATCCATATACCACATGAATATAACTATATTTATTCATTGAATTAGAAATAATGTATTGTGTGTGTACATGTATCTGTGTAGTTACTTCTTGTAAATTATATTAAATTGTGCTGCAATGAAGATATCTTTGATCCTTTTATGGAGTCCATCTCAAAATCTATTACATAGCGAAAATAACCCCTCTTCTTAGTAAATCCTAACACTGAATTTTCAGGTGTTTCAGCCTCACCTGCTGTCATTTAACCAAAGGAAAAGATGAGAACCTCCATGTGAAGAAAAAAAAAAAAAAAAAAAAAAAAAGCAAAACTAAAATCAACTTCTTTTATTCTGAGGTGGTAGAAATGGGGCCTTTATCTTTCCTCTTTAAAATAAATGAGTCATTGTAGCTTTTATTAAAGTTAAGTGTAGATTAACAGATTTTTCAATGGATTAGAGTTCCCTATAGGTAGATTCAATTGTAAGGATGAACTGTTTGTGTTACCAGCAACATTGACCAGATCTACCTTAGAACTAAACCAGCCAGACTGTCTTAACAGATCTGTAGCCCAAGTGCATGAAAGCAATTAAAAATAATTTAAAACAAACAAACAACAACAACAACAAAAAACATAAACAGGATACACCTTCACATAATTTGATTTGATGTCTCAGGATTTGAAGCCTCAGGTTTACATTTGCTTGAATTCAGTTTTGTTACTCCTTAATTTTTTTTAGCAATAATTGTAAGAGGTCTCAAAATCTTGACTGAAAGCTTGTTTGAAAAACATTTTAGGGTAGAAGGAACATAAAACTACTCTATATACTTTGTAAGAATAAGCAGTACTGCCGAGATAATGTGTTAAACTAAAATTCAGAGTTTCTATAAAATTGTACAGAACTTTTACCTTGTCTGCATTTAGCTGGCATAATAAATCATATTCTGAAATACATTTTTCTCCAATTGATTTTTTTCTTTTAAGCTTTCCAACTAATCATAATTTTAAAAGATATATTTTGAACTCTGGTTATATAATGGCTGTAAGTCAAGGGATGAGTGAAAAGTCTCCCTGTTTGTCCTGACAACCTTGAGGATGGCTGTACTTGAGTGGAGGGAGGGAGGGAAGGGGGGGGGAGGGGGGCAGAGGGGACAACAGGTGACCTCCAGAGGTCCCTTCCAATCTCAGCCATTCTGTGATTCTTTGATAAATGAAGGAAGACCACAACTGGAAGGATGGAAGCTCCATCAGTTGGTGCTATCCATAATGTCTCCCCTTGGTGGAAGATAATGAATCATTCCAACTAAGTCTCGTAAGAGGAAAACAATCACTGCTTAACTAGGCTGAACTGGTCATATATTTGAGGGAGTGAAGGGAAAATGGGAACAGTTAAAGGTTGCTAAATCTGGTAGTTGAATAGTGCTGAGGTTGCTATAGCTCTGTGTCCCTAGCTTTGGGCTCTCCCAGCCCAGCATTGCTTCTCTGTGTTCCTTTGCAGATATGTAGATAAGTCTTTTTTATCATGTAAACTAACATAACATTGCAGGACCCAATGCATGGAGCCAAAAATGCATTATTTTTCTCATGACATTACTTCCCAAACAACCATGGATCTGTCCCACAGTTTACAGGTCTTTACCAATTAGCACGATATTATAGATCTCCATGCATGAAATTCGTATGCCTTTAACACCTAGCTGATCAAAAATTGATGTGTGTGTGTGAAGGTGGAGAATCATGCATTTATTATGTTACATTTAAAAAGCAACTTGCCCACAGAATACTTCCAAAGCAACTTGACCTATTATGTAGTGTTTTAAAACAAAAGGATATAGGGTTAATGAAATGTATCTATAAAACCATACAACTAGCAAATGTCAATAGTTTTGATTCTTTTTTTTTTTTTTTTTTTTTTTTTTTCCACTCTTGAAAAACATACTCAGATTACTGCATGGATACTACATACTAGTAATGTAATAAAATATATAGTGAAATCACAACTACTTTTGCACAGAAATCCTGAAACGCATCTCTGCTCAGAGATAGGATTGATGTGTAAAATGTGGATCAATATGTACTACTCCAGAACTCAGTCCAGAAAAGTGGGGAATTATTCCAGGAGTATGTAACACTATCACAAAGGCAAGTGGTGGTATAAGAACTTACTTCATAGACAGAGAGATTTTAGTTCAGGTACTTTGAAAGCCCCAAGATCTACATAGAAACCAATAGAAACCTAGTGAAAATTAAAAAAAAAAAAATAATATGCAAAAAGGTGTTGTAGCAAATCAGCGTCATCTACTGAGCAGATCACCACATCAGATTCCAATTTAAATATTCATTATTAATATAAATATGTTTAAGTAATCCATCCTATAGATAAGAAAGATATGAATACTATGACATGGAACTTCAGATCTGAAACAGATAGTTACAGTGTGTTTTCCAGAAGGAAGAGGTCCTGAACTGTAGCACTGTGACCATTAAACTTAAACTGGAGATTCAAGGCACTGTATCTTTTGCAGCTTGTAACAAAAATAGAACAGACATCCCTCGATCAAAGGAAAACTTATCAGCACTGCTGTATCTTCCTGTTGCATCCACCAACATAGTAATACCATCATCAGCTTTATCAAGATGTACTTTTAACCAACTGAATTTAATTCATTCCAATATATCCTAGAGACACTACCCTTTGCAATCTTCAGCACTAAATAGATCTGGGAAGACGTAGGATGGACATTATCTAATAGACACTGCATTAATCTGAAATAGTGCATATATTTTCACTGTACCAGATGGCCTTAATCCCTGTCTCCAGCCACTGGATCCATAAAGGCATATTTTTTGTTTCTTTGTTTTTGGAATGCCCCAGGTAACATTAAGATAGCACTTTAAAATAAATAGAAGACTATTTAAGAGTATCATGACAAAGGTTTCTATAATCTTTTGTACATATTATCATTTGTACATAAATCATTTGTTTGTTCCCACAATGTTTGGGAAAAGACCAATAGAAGATGTATATATCCCAGGATTTCTAAAAGCGCAGCTGTAGCATACGGATGCCTATTCTGGTACCTCTGAGTATGCCACAGGCCTTACAGAGGACTTAGTAATGATAAAATACTCCAAGTGGGGAGCCAGTGTGTTTCTTACTTCTGTGTTATCCCTTGGTGCTAATCCAAATGATTAACATCAATAAGTTAATGCAGCACTACCACATGCCATATAATGGTGCCAGATTAAAGGCATCAGGGTGATATAATTATTATAGTCATAAGAGAAAGATTTCAATTAAAGGTACCATAGCAGCATGCCACTAAAAACAGCACAGCAGCATACTAATTAAACTGCAAAAATGCACCAAAAGCAATGTGGCTTATGCTACTTGATCCAATGAAGCAGCCAACAAGGAAGCATAATGGCATTCTAGAATCCAACAAAATAATGCCAATAAAATTATGATACACTATATCATCACAGTAAAGGGTAAGATCAAAGGTTATAGGGTTGTCTTCTGAATGCTATGGACAATTTGTGAACAATGCATGTAAAAAATTAGCTTTGAAACATTTTTTATTTTTTATGGAAAAACCAACATGAACGCATCCTAACCTTTTTTTTTTTTTTTTTTTTTTTTTTTTTTTTTTAATGCTTAAAAGGAATAATAACTCTTACAACAATATTTTCCTTTTCTCAGGTATCAATTGTGTATTGCAGTACCAGAACACCAAATCAGCTTTGACTGTTAGACTGAAAGAATGAAAGAAATGCTCACAGCTAAACAAAACAATGCCAACTTATGGAAGGCAATGGAAAAAAAGAAAAATAATAATACTAATAAAAAAAAAAGTCAGCTAATTGAAATATATTGTCTTCAGTTAATCAGTCTGGAAAATAATTTATATTTTAGAAGCTGTAGATCACTGAGAAGAAGAAATTGAAAATGTAGCTTATAATTTATGGATATCAAGAACAGTTCAAACCTGATGATGTCATCTGAATCCTATGCAACTAAAATTTTGACTGAATAACATGTGAAATAGTATGAGTACTTTATATGTAATGTCAACATTTATGAGGTTCTTTCAACTTGTAATTTGGAAGTGTGGAATATCTTCAGTTCCCACCAACATTACTGTGAAATGAGAAATGTCAGTGTGTCTGAGAATCCAGCTGCTAATAGCTAAAAGACCAAAACCAAGAGACTGGTAGGCAAACATACTGAAAAATCCTAAAGTGGGCTACAAGTTCAGGAAGGGAGCTATTAAAGGTGAATAAGTTAGAGGAGCTCTCAGGCAATTTTAACATAAATATTGGCTGACAGGTATGGAGTCTACAAGCACTTGCTACAAGTATGGAGTGATCTTTACAGTAAAGCAGCTGATTTATTTAAGACGACAAGTATAAAAGCACCAGAGAATCTTTACTCAAATGTTATTTCTTAAACTTATTCTGTCTTTCTTCATTGCTAAAATACATAGTAGTCCCTTGTATAGTCCTAGTTCTACTCTACAGGTCTGATCTTAAAATAAAGTGAGTAGATACCCCAGACAGAGGGGACTGTAATATTAAGGTATTTAATAACAGTTTATATATGCATAAGACAGAGGTAATGATAAAAAATATTGTGTCATTAACAAACTAAAATAAAGATTTTGTGTGTGTATTCGTGTATTCATGTTTTTTTTTTTTTTTTTCTTTTTTTTTTCTTTGTTTTGGCAGGGAGGGTATGGAACTCTTGCTAAGAGTTATGGGTAGTAATATAATTGGGAAGACAGAACAATTGTGAGTAAATGGAGAACTACTGAGAAGAAAGCTCTAGAGAGAAAAAACTTTCTGCCTGGGCATCCAGTCTAGACCATCTGCCTACAGAAGCAGAGAAGAATGGAACAAATAAATTTAGGCTTATGTGCACAGGTCACAAAGAAAGGAAATGGCTGAGAACAGGACTGTGATACTTTATAATCCATGAATGGACTGAAATGACAGCTGAACAGATGGCAATCACTGGTTGAATGACCTTTCAGGTATCCAAACCCTGGAAAATACATATTTTTTAATCTTAGTAGACAGTTGTATCTTTGTCCACATCACACAGACACACACACACACACAAAACAAACAAACAAAAAAACCACCTCAGCTCAAAACCTCAAAACTAGGAAAAAGAGATTCTTTCCACATTGTTATCACATAATTTTGAAGATGATTAGAAAGGAGAGTTGGAGAAAATTAATTAAAATATATAAGAATGTCTTTATCATAGCAAATATATTTGTAACAAGATACATTATGCTGAACCTGGAGCAGAACACACAAATACTTGTAAATTCAGCAGCAATTGGGAATAAATTGTACTTGTGGTTACCTAGTGTAAGCAAAATAAGTGACCTGTGAGATGATGTCTTGATCCACTTCTTCAGTATGGTCTTGCCTTGCTTGAAGCACAATGTTCACACATTCCACAAGGAACTTTGTGTTTAGTTCTCTCTTTAATGTCTCCCTTATTACTAATTAAGAACTGGAGATATTCCATTTTACATTTTTCCCTGCCTCCAGCATGGGCTTTCCCCACAGGCTGCAGTCCTTTCAGGAAAACATGCTACAGCATAAGCAATCCTCACAGAATAAACCTTCAGGAAAACGCAAGTCCTCCATGGACTATGGTGTGGATATCTGCTCTGGTGTTGTCCTTTCCACTGGTTTCAAGAAATAATGCTTCACTGTTCTGCAGGGGAATCACTGCTCAGATGCCAAGAGCACCTCCTCCTCCTCCTTATCTGACCTTGATGTTCCCTCCACTGTTTTTCGTAATTTGTTCCCCCTTCCTCTGCCTGTGTGGCATTTTTTCCTTTCTTAAACACATTTTCCCAGAGGTGCCACCATCTTGGTTGCTGGGCTAAACTGTGCTCTGTGGTGGGGCCAGAAGAGGCATTTGGAACCAGCTGTGTCCAGCAAGCTCTCCTCACAGATGCTACACAGCAGCCCTCCAGCTACCAAAAACTTTCAATGTAAACCCAATACAGTGAAAATAGGTGAACACCCGTTAAACCCTTAAGAAACAGAATTCAAATGTTTTGTGTAGCCTTATTCCTCAGATGACTGCTTTAATGATGTAACATCATTGCATTAGAAGTCATAACAACTACTGTGTTAGAGCAGAAAATCTGAAATGTTAGATTTCTATTAGAGCTGCCTCTTAGTTAATTGACATTACACTTGAAACAAATAAATTAATGATTTCTGAAAAGTTATATTGGTAACTATTATCACAAATATTGCTGTTATATATAAATACCTCCTTCTGCTATGCACAACAGAGAAATGTACAAAATGCAGTGTAAGACTTACCAAAATACTGCAAAGAATATATGTATTGGCCACTGCAAAAACAATATACCATTGTATCTATTTTTAGTGCTGCTAACCATTTTGCAAGAGCTACTGCTGTATAGTAATATCTATAGAAAGGTTACTTCAAAAAAATAAGGTTTACTAAATCATAGAAATAAGACTACAAATTATTTCCTCAGATGAAGTGAGCTTGCATCTTGGTTGAATGGCTATCTCCATAATGAGGAAAGATGTTTAAATGTTGAACATTTGAAATACTTTTAATTTGATGCCAGAAGTGTGTGCACATTACAAAAGTTCCAAATCAAACAAAATAACCCTTTACAGAATTCACCAACATTAAGAAATACCAGAAGGAAGCTGAGACTAGTGTCTTAGGAACCTTTAGGTCAGGTGGTTTTCAAAATGTCTTATGAATTTTTTACATTACCTTCAATCACCCCAAATTCAAAGATAATCCAAATAAATAGGTTTGTGTACATCATGTAGGTCTTCCAAAATAAATACATTTTAAAAGAGTCACTTTTCTCCAATAAATAACACCAGAAGAATACAGACAAAATTAAAGGACTGGCTTATTTTTCTTCTGAGGGAAGGTTGAGAAAAATGGAACTATTCAGCCCAGAGAAGAAAAAACTGAGAAGGGGGACAATATTAATATATATAAATACCTGAAAAAAAGGGTGCAATAAGGATGGAGCCAGGCTCTGTTCAGTGGTGTACAGTGGAAGGACACGAGGCAAAGAGCACAAAAGGAAGCACAGGTTCCTCTTGAATTTCAGGAAGCATTTCTTTACTTTGCTAGTGATAGAGCACCAGCACAGGTTGCCCAGAGGGGTTGTGGAGTCTTCTGTCTGGAAGTGTTCAAAAGACATGGTCCTGAGCAATCAGCTCTATGTGTCCCTGCTTGAGCAGGGAGGTTGGACCAGGTGACTTCCCATCCAATCTCGACAATTTTGTGATTGTACGATTCTGTGAAAATCAAAACTCTGAAAGAGTAGAGCTATTCCTGTTCTTTCATCAGATTTTCTTCTTGATTTGTCTACTGTCAGTGCACGAGAACTTTCAAAACCTATTATATGCTTCTATCCTTCAGCTACACCAGTTTCTAAAACAGTTGCATGTTCCATTTACATATAGGAGCAGTGATTCCCTGTTTTCTGATTTATATATGTTGGGATGTCACAGAGACCTGATCAAACAGTATTTAATGGATACTGGGATCCTAGTGTGTCCATGAGTACAAGACATTCAAAAGACCATGTCAAGAAACATACACTACTTGCATGTCTGCATACACTACAGACAAGACCAAGCAGATGCATTCACACCAGCTAATAAAGAGAGCCTTTAAATTACTTAGAAGAGCAAGAGGGCTTGGCTCACACCATGCAAGACTAGGGATGTCTACAGACATAGTGCACACTCCCTCAACTGCTCCCCCCAAATAAATGCAAATAGAAAGGGAGTTACAGCTAGAAAGTGATACTACCTGTACATACTTGATTGTTAGCCATTCTCTTTTCTCTTCCTGTCCTCTTAATACCCTTCTTCTATTTCTTACCTGAATGCCCAAATCTCCCTTTAAGATTAGACTCTTCTCTTTTATCAGATCCCTGTTATTGCCTCTACCCTCAGCATTGCCACAGACATAATCCACTTACCTCCCAATACTCCTTGCAAATGTTCCTATGTGCAAGTTATTTTATATTTTAAAATACGTTGAATGTTCCTGTATTTTCTCTGAATTCAGATAATATATTCTCAAAAATATCATAAACAACAAAAACACTGACAAATCAATCCAGACAAAAGCAACACTTCTTCATCACAAGCAGAGGATTTATTCAAGCTTTTCATACATTTCTCTACAGTTCTACAGTGACCCTTCAGGCAAATCATTACTCTTTTTCTGAGCTCCAGCAAGAGTCCAGTCAAGTACTCCTTGACCTCCATGATAGTAGCTGCAACATGGGACTTAGAGGTTGTCTGGTATAAATCAAGGGGAATCAGATCCTCAAAGAACTGAAAAGGCTTATCTATCTTCCTTCCAGGAAAAAGGGGTAAGATAATATGTAAAGATGGGGACATAAAAGATATTAAGTAAAAAAGGGACAAATTAATGTACAAAATAAATCCTACAGAAATTGAGCCTTCTGTAACAGATATTTTGTGTTCTGTTTCAATTTTTTATAATTGCTGTACTTAAATATAAAAAATATAAATAATGGTAATGAGAATGGAAAACTATAATTAAAGAACTTCCTATGCATATAGATCTGAAACTGCTTTTATTCTTCAAATATATTATAGATGGTAGTCCTTCACTCCTTTCCCCACAACCATACCTGCTAACAAGCAGGTGTTTAAAACTTATGTTTTAAGTGTTTAAAACTTATGGCAAATTAAAGCCACTTTAGTTGAAACTCCTGTAATGTTTATTTCATTGTGTGCCTGTTATAAGAAATTCTTCTTTTGGGTAGGATATATTTTCCTTTTTCGTTTTCCATTTAGTGGTGCCTGCTATTTTTATTGCAACTTCAAAAACAGTTGAGCCCTCTTATAAACCTAAGGGCTAATATAAGTGGCTTAAGGAAAAAAAAAAAAAAAAAAAAAAAAAAAAAAAAAAGTCCAGTTTAACAGCTCTGACTGAGACTTAACTTTTCAAACGCTCAGCAAAGTAGCTACAGTGCAGATGATGTCTACAAGTTTCCCTATGCTCTCCTACTCTCAAATCTCAGATTTTGTTCACAAGGGCCCACTTTCAGGTATGAGAGGGCAGTTTATTGTAAAGGCACATTAAATTCCTGATGTCTCTGCTAGAATTGCAAACAAAGGTACAGCTATTAGTTATTTCAGTAGGTCTGTTCTTCATCATTACATATATTTCAGATATTTATATATTTGCTGCAGTTTAGGACTAAAACTCTTTTACAACATCATCTAACTCTGCAGATAGCATATCATTATATGTTCTTGCATTACTTCACTTTGTAGAAAAATGAAAATACTATTTTTTATTGTACATGAATCATCTTCTGAATGAAGGCCTCACTGTTTACAGAAGGAAGAAGAAAAACTGCAGGGAGCCCAGTGTAGTCATATTTAGTAACTTAATCAAATATTGGAAAAAAAAAAAAAAAAAGAATTTTCATTTGCAAATTAAAATGTGGTTAGTCTAAATATTAAAACTTACATCTCCATTAGTTTATACATTTTTTAAGATTTCAAGTGATGAAATCCTTTTAAGAATCATTATTATGTTAATATTATAAAAATTCCATGCTGTATAGGGGAAAACAAAACAAAACAAAGCAAAAAACAACAATAACAACAAAAAAAACTATTTTTTTTTCATTTTTAAGGGAGAGGTTTTACTTACATACTTTCCTAAAAAATTTGTAAAAGAGGATTCTAAGATAATGTCAGTTGACCATATATGAAAATGAGTATATCTGTTTGTTTTTTTCTGAAAAACAACTGGCAGTGTTTTGTTGTGGTTTATGTTGTTTGTTTTGTTTTATTTTTTCTTAATTTTTACAAAGGGAAAAAAAGAAAGGTGAAATATACCAATTGCGTTTACATTACCCCTGGTTCAAAAGAGTCTATGGTGCCAATGTTCGTTGGTAGGAGTGCTTTCCAGCTGTCAAACAGCTTGCTCTATGTGACTTTCCCACTGACTGCAATCTTTTGAACAATGTATTTCTGTTTTAGAAGTTTGTAAGTCTTCTGGAAGTTAATACATGAGAAGTCAAGCACCTTCTTCCTTCCTTCCTTCCTTCCTTCCTTCCTTCCTTCCTTCCTTCCTT
>NC_048894.1:127797205-127849281 GCF_011077185.1 Oxyura jamaicensis | reverse complement strand
CTTCCTTCCTTCCTTCCTTCCTTCCTTCCTTCCTTCCTTCCTTCCTTTTCTCTCTTTCTCTCTCTTTCTCTCTCTCTCTTTCTGTCTTTCTCTTTATTTCTCTCTCCTTCCTTCCTCCTATCTTCCTTCCTTTCTTTTCTTCCTTCTTTTCTTTGCTCCTCTTTACTGAAGGGTAGACACAAACAGTTATCCTAAATATTTATCTGAGTAGGTTTTTTATTCACTAGATAATGTCTTTGACACACAGATGCCAGAGTTCACTTCAGAAAACATCCCTGAAATATAAAAGAGTGAGATAAAATATTTTGATTCTTAGTAGTAATGATTTGGATTATTGCTTTTCACTATTCAGGATATAAACTGATTATTTGGAGGGAAACAATTTCCCATGTCTTTGATGCTTTAGTTTATTTGTGTCTAAATAATTTCTAACTGATGGTTACTGACATATTATATAAGATGGACCAAAAATCTAACTTTTATAGCAAACCTTATGTTTTTGTTCAGGCAAAATAAAGAAAATGAAAAAGAATCCTCTCCCATTATATTTTTAAAAGCAGGCAGTTATTGGAAAAATTGTATGAACAGCAAAAATGCTTATGTAAAGTGTCCCTCAAAAGTTTTATTTTCTGTTAAAACTAATCAATATTTCAGATACTAATGAGATTCAAAGAATCTCTACTTAAAATCTGTTTCCTTGAGAAATAAACTGAATAATGTAATAGCCACATCTGAAAATAAAGTAATGTTTAACAAGAAAAAAATGCACTATTTCAAAGATTTAGTGAGAAAAGCTACAATTATGTAGCCTTCATAAATGATATCATAATGATAGTGCTTTATCTGATTCATTGAAAATGATTCAGCTTGAGACAAAGGAATAAACAATAATGAAACTCAACAATCTAAAGTTAAATGACTAAGATACTCAATGGCAGTTATATCTGCACAATAGATGTCTCTTTTCAAAAGACTGAAGAAAATACTCTGGGACTAGAAGGTTTAGGAAAATGCTAATGAGATACAGATCCTTTCACCTCCAGGTCTTTGAGTTCAATTGCATTTTTGGTTGCTACTGACTAAAATTTGCTTCAGCTGATGGCTATTCAACAGTCTATTGCAAAATGAGTTGGAGGTCTCACTCCCATCCCTAGTACAAAAGTAACCAGATAACATTTAGCAGTCAAAACAATAACACCTGCAGTATGTACACGTGATCCTTTTACCCCAAGTATTCCAAAACAAACTTGAAAGACCATGATATTTGCTTCAGTACATGTGTCACTCCAGTGAAACGTCACTTCTAAAACCATTTCACACAAAACAAATTGCTTTTGTAATTAAATATGAAAGAAAACAAAGCATGTATTATTGTCTTATATTTCCTATGGAAGTCTGGAGTCTTATGCTCCCCTGCATAACTATTTTTTTCAGAATGTTTCAGAATTTGGCAATGTTCATGTTGCAGTGTGCAGAGACACATCCAACCTGAGCAGAAAAGTATTGGTGGGATCACACAGCTGTGCAACTATATCTGGATCAGATGTCCATGAAGACTAGTGTTGATGAGAACTGCTGCACTCCTCTCATTGCTTTGCCTCCAAAATTTCACATTGTAAATTCTGTTACAGAAATTCTCTGGGGTGTGCTGAAAATTTAGGGAGTTTTGCAGGGAGATGTTGATGTAGGGGAACCTAAGAAAGAACGAAAGTTTAAGAAACTTTTAAGAATTTCAATGAAGAAGCTGTCACAACTAGGCTGGGGAGAAAATAATCCATCTAGATGGTCATGGAATTGTGATTCTTGTAGTTCACTAAAGTCTACTAAAATCGGATTTTCACTGTTTTGTGGTTGTGCAGTCTTGGTTACCTTATTCTTAAATAGTTCTTTTTGTTTATACATGGCATGTATGCCAGGACTACTTCAGACATGCATTATAAATCCCGAATGGTTCCTGAACAATTAATATTTCTTAAATCTTTTATGAAGTTTCATCACAGTAATTCCATGAGAAGAAATAGCCTCTAAGTATAAATGTCTAAATGAAGTAATGAAGTAAAAAGTAGTATAGTCTTATCACAACAGAAATATAAATATTAATTCAGCAATCTTAAGAAGAATAGAAGAAAGATGTGAGTGTACATTCAATATCTTTATGGTTAATCACAAGGAGAAGAATAAACTTTAAAGGATCAAGTGAAGAAGACTCCATCATGGGTAGAGAATGCACAAGTCATGGATTGTTCTGAGTTAACCCTTTATAAAGGCGAGTTGTAAGACATGATTCCCTAAACGCTTCCTGAGACACACCAACATGAGAGCTGGTGAAGTCTAAGCCAATACATGAGGAATCCTTGAGGAATCAGAAGATCTGAGAAGGATCTTTACAGTTGTCTATGTCTTTTATAATGCATTTTAGAATCATAGAATAATAGAATATCCCGAGTTGGAAGGGACCTATAAGGATCATCGAGTCCAACTCCTGCTTCCACACAGGTCTACACAAAAATTCAGATCATAAGACTAAGTGCACAGTGCAAACGCTTCTTGAACTCTGACAGGCTTGGTGACATGACTATATCCCTGTTCCACTGTGTGACAACCCTCTCAGTGAAGAACCTCTTCCTGATATCCAGCCTGAATCTCCTTTTGCAGCTTGACTCCGTTCCCATGGGTCCTATCACTGATCACTAAAGAGAATAGATCGGTGCCTGCCCCTCCACTCCCTGTCATGAGAAAGCTGCAGACCTCAATGAGGTCTCCCCCCAGCCTCCTCTTTTCCAGGCTGAACAGGCCTAAGTGTCCTCATCTGCTCCTCATATGTCTTCCCACCTAGGCCCTTCACCACCTTTGTAGCCTTTCTTTGGACCCTCTCCAATAGTTTCATATCCTGTTTGTACCATGGTGCCCAGAACTGTACACAGTACTCGAGGTGAGGCCACACCAGCGTAGAGGGGGAAAATCCCTTCCGTTGGTTGACTAACAATGCCATGCTTGATGAACCCCAGGGTACGGTTGGCCCTCCTGGCTGCCAGGGCACACTACTGGCTCATATGCAGCTTGTTATCAACCAAACCCCCCAGATCCGTCTGTGGGGCTGCTCTCCAGCGTCTTTTTCCCCTGTCTATACATATAGCCAGGGTTGCCCCTTTCCAGGTGCAGCACCCGGCACTTCATGCAGTTGGTAATTGCCCAGCTCTCCAATCTGTCCAGATCTCTCTGCAATGCCTTTCCACCCTCAACAGAGTCAACACCTCCTTCCAGTTTAGTATCATCAGCAAATTTGCTCAACACATCTTCTAGTCCTATATCCAAATCGTTTATAAAAACACTGAAGAGAACTGGCCCTAAAATGGAGCCTTGAGGGACCCCACCAGTGGCCATCCACCAGCCTGATATGACCCCATTTACAACAACCCTTTGAGCCCTACCCTTCAGCCAACTGTTCACCCATCGTATGTTGTTTTTGTCTATCTGTATGCTGGACATTTTGTCCAGTAGGATCCTATGGAAACTGTGCCAAAAGCTTTACTGAAATCCAAAAAGATCACATCAGCTGGTTTCCCTTGATTGACTAGATGGGTGACCTTATCATAAAAGGAAATCAAATTAGTCAAACAGGACCTACCCCTTGTGAGCCCATGTTGGCTGTGACCAAGTGCATTGTGACCATGTGACCAAGTTGGCATTGTCCCCCAAGTGTGCTTCAATAACATCAAGGATAATCTTCTCCGTAATTTTACCAGGCACTGACGTGAGACTGGCAGGCCTGTAGTTGCCAGGGTCTTCTTTCTTGCTCTTCTTGAAAATTGGCACAACATTAAACAGCTTCCAGTCTACTGGGACCTCTCCAGATTCCCAAAACCTTTAAAAAATAATTGAGAGAGGTCCCATGATGACGTCAGCCAGCTCTCTTAGTACCCTAGGATGAATCCCATCTGGACCCATTAAAAGTTTCTGCTCTGCCTAAGTCCTTTTTATTGGCTCTTACAGACCAGCCAGCTTCACCTGTAATTGGGCTTTGGCCACACAAATTTTCTCCCTACAAATGCTAACAGCGTCACTGTATTCTTTTCACATTTCCTGACCCTGCTTCCAGCAGCCATACACTTTCTTTTTCTGCCTAAGCTCCAGAAGATCCCTGGTCAGCCAGGCTGGCTTTCTGCCCCATCTGCTTTACTTCTGATATTTTGGAATTACCTCTGGAACTACTGCCTTTTAGGAGGCAGTTCTTAAAGAATGACTAGCACTGATGGTTGCCAACACCTTCAAAAGCAGTTTCCCAGGGGACCTTGTAACTAGTTCCCTGAGCAGCCTGAAGTCTGCTCTTCCCAATATCCTGGGCTGAAATTTTGGTGGCAGCTTTCTTCCTGTCACCAAAAATTTTAAACTCAACCTCTTCATGGTCGCTATGATCAAGACGGCCATCAACCAAGAAGTTGTCACTGAGATGCTTTAGGAACCTCCTGGACCTGCTTGTGTCAGCTGTGTGGTAATCCCAGTTGATGTCTGGCAAGTTGAAGTCCCCAAGGGCAGTTGATCTCAAAGTATCTCTTAGTTCCTCAAAGAATAATTCACCATCCTGGCCGGGTGGTCTGTAATAGACTTCCATGACGACATCCCCTTTCTTTGTTTGTCCCTTAATCCTTAATCAGAGGCTCTCTTCTTTGCCATCACCAACTGCAAGCTCCACACAGTCCACCCCCCTTTACATACAGCACTAACCCCCTGCCTCGCCTGCCCTGCATGTCCCTCCCAAGGAGCCTGTAACCATCTATTGTAACATACCAGGCACAGGACTTATCCCACCAGGTTTCACTTATGCCAATGATATCATAGCCCTGAGATTGGGCCAAGACTTCTGGCTCCTCTAGTTCATTCCTCATGCTGCGTGCATTGGTGTAGAAGCACTTCAAATATGCCTCATTGTACACAGCACCTCGTGGAGCAGATTGAAGGACCTCACTAGCACACAGTTCCTCTGATTCTTGCATGCCATCCCTTAGCTTGTCACTGACAGGCCTGGTTTTATCCCTTTCCCATTTCAACTCTAGTTTAAAGCCCTGTCTATCAGCCCTGACAACTCCTGGTCAAAAATCCCTTCTCTCCTCTGAGAGAGGTGCATCCCATCTGGTACCAGCAGGCCTGGTGTCATGATCAACAAACCCAAAGTTCTGCCAGTGGTACCAGTCTCAGAGCCACGTATTGATGAGATGTGTCTGCCTGTCAACATTGATCCCTCCTATTGGAAGGACAGAGGCAAACACAATCTGTGCCCCATATCCTTTAACCAGTCACCTCAAAGCCCTAAAGTCCCTTTTGATCACTCTTGGACTTGTCCTTGCTACTTCATTATTACCAGCCTGAAAAAGCAGTAGTGGGTAGTAGTCAGAGGACCGTACCAGGTGGGTGACTTTCCTGGAAACATCTCTTACGGGAGGCAGCAGACTTCCCTGCCCAGGGAGGCAGCAGACTTCCCTGTGGGTTGGGTCCAGTTGGTGTATTGGGCCCTCTGTCCCTTTCAGAAGGGAGTCCCTTATGACAATAAACCTTTATTTCTTGTCAGAAGATGTAGTGATGCGGGGGTAGGTTGCCTTGCCTTAGGCACCTCTTCCAACCAGGATGGGCTTTTGTCTACATTGTTGTTTTGACTGTTATGTTCTAGAGCCTCATACTTGTTATGTAAGGGTAGGTGGGAAGGTGAGGTGGGCAGGGAGAGGGCTCACCCTGAGGAGAATCTTGCTTCCGTTCCCCCCTCTTGGTCTAGGTCCTCTCCTACTGCCTGGCAGGATGGGGGAAATTTTGTCTTTTGTGCAGTGGCTGCCTGGTAGGATAGGGGAACCTTTGTTACTTGTGTTGTGGCTGGCTCATGAGGGTAGAGTACACTTCCACCAGTCAATTTCCCCCTCTGACTCCCTGATGTCCTTTTACAATGCATTTTGTGAATTGCTTGCAAAACTATGTCATCAAATAAACATATTATTTTATACTAACATTTTTTTAATTATAGAGATGATTGTGAGTATCTCAGTAATGGAAAAAATTTGCTCCTTCAGGAGTTACAAATAAATTATTTAAATATGTGTTTATCAAACTTGAGATTTTGATTTATTTATTTATTTTATTTTTTTTGGGTATGATTTTGGCCTCTAAGTAATCTGAGCTGCTTTCAAATTCAGTGGGGAATCCAGTATGGGTCTGTACCATGGGGACCATCCTTCAGGAAAAGACTGCTCCAGCATGGGTACCTCAAGGGCAGCAGCTCCTACTAGGTCTCCTCCTGCATGGGCTCCTCTCCATGGTCTGCAGCTCCAGCCTATGTCTCCTCCAGACCATATCCAACTGCTCCACCAGGGGCTCCTCCCTGTGCTGCTGCGTGGAGATCTTCTCCACCGTGGGACCCATGGGCTGCAGGGGGACAGCGTGCTCCATCAGGGACCTCTCCACCAACTGCAGGGGAACTTCTGTCCTGCCACCTGGAGCACCTCGTCCCCCTTCTTCTGCACTAACCTTGGTGAAACTGGCTCTGATCTCACATGGTGGAGCTATGGGCTCTGCTCACAGAAACCCCCTGCTAACAAAACCTTGCCAAGTAAACCCAATACAGGAATATCTTATGATTTATTTTAGCTTTAAAGAACTTCTCTTTCAGAGAAAGCCTTAGACAGGTAGAGGAACTTTTATCCTATGGTATATAAGCATTTTATAGTTAAATTGAATAAAAGTATGCTACAAATTGATATTTTTTCAAAAATGTTGCATCCCTTTATAATATGTAAGAAAATGCTTTCATTTTTTTATACACTGATATGAAGCTAATTTCAACAACAATATCTATATTGGGGTGTTTTAAAATTGTCTAATTGCAAATTATTTTGTGGAGATTCTTGACCTAGAGATAAACAAAAATGGAAGCTCACCCACTAAAAAAGCTATTCAAAGGTACACTCTGAACATTTATTACCATAAACTATTCTCTCAGAAACAAATGATTTTTGTTCATGAAAGGAAAGACATCAAGTATTATTAAATGCAAAGCCATAGCCAGGATTTCTGTTTCTGTAAGTTTCATAGAAGTTGCTAAGAAACTGAGCAAAACAAGTGTATCCTGTAGCTTAGTATCTGCTACAGTTGACTGCTCACAGACAGGACACTGTTCTGGATAAAACTTGGTCTAACCTTGTATACCTGTTCTTCTGTACTCAAATCCATCAAAAATTTGATCCATCACAGGCATCTGTGACTGAGTATTTACACATTAGTATGACAAATACTTTTATATAATTTATAACTGAGAACATTAATAAACAGTCAATTATTTGTCCTATATTCTTTTATTTATCATAGATTATACAGTTTCTGGAATCGTTTGGTTTATTGATGAGATGATAAACCACTATGAATTAGATAACGACAGTAGCAATGAGCTGTAGAAGCTATGACAATATTCAATTAATGCATAAAACAAGGTCAATTAAAGTGCATCTATACTTAATAATACTGTTTTAATAGGAGAGGAATTAATGTTTACAAACATTACAATAGGAAAACACAAAATAAATAAAACTAGTGTATGTCTCTGGAGTGGCTGCAAGACTTACCCTCTTATCTCTGCTTTAACATGAACAAATTGTTAATGTCTGTAAAGCAGACCTCTAGCTGATCAAGAAGCAAATACAAATATTTCACAGAATCACAGAATCATCTAGATTGGAAGAGACCTCCAAGATCACCTAGTCCAATCTCTGACGTAACACTAACAAGTCCTCCACTTAACCATATCACTAAGATCTACATCTAAACATCTTTTAAAGACCTCCAGGGGTGGTGACTCAACCTATTCCCCGGGCAGCCTATCCCAATGCCTAACAACCCTTTCAGTAAAGAAGTTCTTCCTAATATCCAACCTAAACCTGCCCTGGCGCAACTTTAGCCCATTCCCCTGTCACCAGGCATGTGGGAGAATAGACCAACCCCCACCTCACTACAGCCTCCTTTAAGGTACCTGTAGAATGCGATAAGGTCACCCCTGAGCCTCCTCTTTTCCAGCTTGAACAATCCCAGCTCCCTCAGCTGCTCCTCGTAAGACTTGTTGATAACATTAACAATTACATTTTGTCTATATTCTATTGTAACTTTCAAAACTGTAGTAAAATCAGAAAGCGGACATATTTATTTTAGAGATTAGCATTTTTGAGATATTTAGCACTAGCATTCATGCTAAATAAGAAATTCCTTTAGCAGAGAGAAAAATTATAGGATCATTGCAATGTATTAACAGCTGCAGTAGAACAGCAACAACAACAGTTCTAGCTAAGCTGCCAAGCTGCACTTTCACAAGACTGCAGAAGGACAATCACTTTCATATATAAGGGACAATCTCAAAGACAGAAAAATCCAAATCCTTGACATTTACTTTGATTGGATCAGAATTTATTTTAAAAAATATACATGTGCAAGCCTTGGTCAAAGAACAATAAACATCCATATACATGATTTCACTCAGGAAGTTTCTCTCTAAGGAAGGAACCTCTATTCCATATTAGTACTATTCCAGCTGATTAACTCTTTCATGTCTATTCTATTCACTCTAATTTAAATTTCATTAAATCCTGTTCTCACTGAGTTCAAAGGAACTTTTATTTTTAAACACTTCCACCATGGAACTGATTTGTTCTCATCAATTTCATTATTTGCTGTATATGAGAATATCTTCTAAAAAACTGCTTCCTTGAGTGTTATTTCCACAGAATCATAAACATTAAAATGATAAAAGACTTATAATACATCCAACGTCTCCTGTTTTCAGGGCATTTCCTCAGGCATATTGTAGTATGTCTGAAAAGGCACTTATGCCAATTCCACTCACTCTATCATCTGCCATCATTACAATTCCACCCTTGTGATGTTACAGTCAGTGCTTCATAACTATTAACAAATCAAAAAGAAAAGGCAAACTATGAAAGAAGTCATTTTCTGAACACTAAGAGCTGTATTCAAGCAGCTGAATACATGGTGCCCAGGATGGAGTTGGAGACCTCCCATTGCTTCAGTGAATAGTTTAGATCACATAACATTTAGTACCGTATTTCCACATCTATTAAATTAAGCAATGCTGGGAGGCATTCCCAGATATGGAGGCCAAAACACACAGGGTAGCTTGTATCTACACTATGCTATACACTTATCCTCCAAAAAAGGTCTGTCAAATGGAAACCCAGCCTCATACCTACTTTGAAACTACTTCCCATAAACTATTTGCAAGAGTGCTAATTGGGAAGTGGGAACCTCTCCAGTGGTGAATTGGAATTTTTTACAAAACCAACCTTTGATCTTAAAGAAAAGATTTATGCTACCTTAAAACCAGCTAAAATGCCCTTTCCCCCCTGAAAGAACATTTTCCCTTAAACAAACAAAGAAAACTCACATTTGCCTTTTCTGAAAAAGTAGTAAGAGAAGGATATCAGCTGGGATGTGCAAGGATGAAACTTAATCCCCCTGCTAATAACTTGAATCACCAAATCAATTTCAATCTACATAAAGGAATAATCATTCTTGCACACTAATTACTATTGAATGCTGTCTTCATGCTATTGCTGCCAAACTTTTTTTTTTCTTTTGAGAAATGTTGAGTCTAATATGATGATTTTATATCTCTGAAAAACAACAACCAAAAAACCCCCCAAACAACAAAAAAAACTAACTTAATATTTTTGTTGTTGTTGTTGTTGTTGTTTTCTTTTTTTCCCAGAATCTTTTAAAGAAGTTCATACATAAGATCAGAATATTTGAGAAGTGATTTAAACTTTTTGAATTGAAAAAGCCTTTATTAATATTAATGTCTGTGATACTGAATCTAAATGTTAACCTAGCCAATACATATTCAGTGCTCTAGATAATTATGCTGTTTTTCCTCAAAGCAATAATAGAAACTAAAATTGACAGCTAGGGACTAATGAGAGTTAATACTTAGAAAAAGGAAGCTGACATGAAGACAAAACTGCAGGTAAAAGTTATACTTTCTCTGTGACAACCAAGGCTGAGAGATAAATTACATGAGGAAATGCAAAGCATACATGACCCAAAACTACAAGAATATATAACTGAAGAATTTAACAGACTGAAAATAAATAATTGTTGAGAACAAAGGGCCCCAAATCTGTCATTATTAACTGAACAAAATTCCTATTAATAATTAATACTAGCAGTTTTGTTATAACAAGGACTATAGAATTTGGCCCTCCAAAGACAAAGAATTGAAAATGTAAAAACACTACAGAAAAAAAAAAAAAAACCACCTTTCTTGTATTTAATATTGAGAATGCTACTGTTAAAGGTCACTATTTCTATATATGCTCTAAAGTCCCAAGGCTTAAATTCATTGTCTTAGCTTTGCTGTATAGTTTACAGTTATAGAATCACATGTAAGATTGCAGGAAGTGGTTTCCTGAATATAATCTTCTCATTCCTTGTCCACTCTTTCCAGCATGGTCTTCAGGTCAATCCTATTGATATTTTTGCATATATTAGAAACAAAAAAATGCAGTCATGTTCATTACTGGCATCAGTTTTTTCTTTTTGATATTATATACAGCCACAGCTACTTCATTAGGGTCAAAAACAGTTATTCATGCAACCTATGCTGTCACAATAGCTGGCTAATGCCTGCAGAGTAATTAAATCATTTTGCTCTTTATGTTCCTAAATACAAACCAAGCATCTGGGGTGTCTATCCAAGCAGTGCTCATGTGAAGTGGAAGACAGCAAAAGGTGAACGTGCCTTTTCCCAGCCCAAGTCAATGTAAAGCTGAGCGTTGGCACCAAAAGAAAAGCACATGTCTTGTTCTGCAAGTGTGCAACTTAAATCTGTCCTGTTAAAGGAGGAGGTGGAGAGAGGAAGGTGTCTCATTTCTGTTTTTAAGAAATCCAACCTACTGAAAACTTGGATAGTATTTTGAGAATTGGGGAGGTGTAGTGGGTTGAATTATACATGCAAAAGCTTCATTGGATGACAGAGATGATTAAGTAACAGAATGATAGGGAGAATATGAGGGATTGTCATTTCAGACTGTCAGGAGGGAACAATAAAGGGGAGACATACCAATCCCCTTTCTGTGTGTTTTTGACATGTGTTTTTGCAAATGTAAATAAAAATTGTCCAGATTTGGGGATGAGGGTGATGTTCAAAAGTGTAACCTTTTTACACTAGCACTGTGTAAAAGAATACAAAGGAGACAAGGCTTTACTCTTTAATTACTTCAGCAGAAGGCTTTGAGGAGGATGAATTCATTGTAATACAGGTATAAATAGTGTTGTTCTTCCAAGAAAAATCAAGTACAAACATTAAGATTTTATTGGACTGTTGCTACAGTAAGGCAGAGTTAAGATTGAATGAGTGTTATCTATAATTCAAAATGCTGCATTTCTTAGTTTTTTAGCTGTTTGTATTTAGACAAAAACTGCAATCTGGAAAAAACATGAAAGAACATGATTTTGCATACTTCCTCATTAACCATTTCTGTTTGTTTGTTTTACTAAATAAATGACATTTCAGAACTATCTGGGGAATAAGGTACAATTAGTCAAGCTAGATGCATCTTTTTCACTTTTATTTTTCTATATATTACAAAAATATATGCCTTTTATTTTTAAGATGATTTTTTGGTTTACATTCATATTATTATTTTAACCTCAGACCAGGTTTTCAGTTGTCTACCTACCACGTACTAACTACTAGGACAAGATACCTAACTAGTAGGACAAGCTACTGATTAGAGCTATTCTGTACATCTGCAAACACTAACCATTTTTCAGCCATTTTATCCGAAGAGACAGTTTCAGCTAAACCTGGTGGAAACTCCCATCAAGTCTTTAAGATTGAAAATATTTCAGCTTTCTTCAACTATTATGAACCTAGATGCTTCCTTTGCATAAGAATAACCAGAGGATTTTTTTATTATTTTTATTTTTTTATAGAAAACATCTTGTAAACAGAAAGTTCTAACAAATATTTCAAGAGTGAAAATCAGAAGTTTTGAGACACAGTTTCTTCTTCAGTCTTTGCCACAATTTGAAGGAAATCAGCTAAAGCCATATATTTATAACACAGAATTTCCCTGAAAATATTTATTATGATCACATCTCTTCAAATGGAAGAAGAAGGATAACAAATGATAGAGTTAATAAATTTTAGGACTAAAGTGTTTTTGTTTGGTTGGTTGTTGATGTTGTTTGTTTTGCTGTTTTGTTTTGTAAGGACATTCAAGGTACTGAAAAGACAGATTCCTCCCCCTCCCTCCAGGATTGGAATATGTATCACTCCATGGCCAGAATTTAGCCTTTTTAAAAATGACACTGCAGGTAAAAGGGGTTATGTTCTTAACTTTCTCTCTTACACCAATATGTCATGCTACCAATACCAGCAGTGCAGGGAAGAGAGCTGTAGAGATAGCTCCTGTCCCTTATTGTCCCACAAAGAGACTAAGTGAGCAGAAAGAGACAGGAAAATTCAGCAAGTCATTAATACATCCAACTTCATCTACTCTCTGCTGGCTTGGAGTGTAAAAAATGCTCAACTGTTTCAATGCATAGACTGACGGAGGATTGTTCTTCAGTCAGGAAACTCCTTGAGATACTATTACAGTATAATTAACAAATAACAACAACAACAACAAAAAATAGTGTTTAATATAAAATACATCATCCAAGTGAATTGTCTTAGTATCCTTTATATAACAATTATATTTCATTATGAAGAAATTAGGTTTCTGCATAAGATAACATAAGATAGGTTCTGCAAACACACTCATTATTCCGGAATACAATATATCTATATAAATATATATAATTTTCTGATGTACAAATTTGATATAGGGAGTAGTCCTGAGATGGTCTAGTATTCTGCAAGAGTCTGATTATTCTGCAAGTATAATCCATATCAAATTATCCTTACAAACTTTTCAGGCAGAAATGTTAAAAAAGCCCATGAAGAAATTATATTTGCTTTTCAAATTATGTGATTTATTTATTTTATAAGAAAAACAGTAACAGCCATTAATATTTATTTTCATATTTTGGTAATATTACTCTGCTTTTTATTATTATTATTATTTCAGTGATATTGAATTAATATTTTATTTGAAAGGTATCTTTCAGTTAATTTGATTATTGATCATTTTAACCACAAGAAAAAGCTAGGTGAAGATTCTCTTATTTCTTCTGGTTTCATCTGTCATTTATCATAAGCTAAAGCAAGAGAAAAAAAAAAGAAAAAGAAAAAAAAGTATATTATTGCCAGTTGTCAAACTACTGAACATGCAGTCAAACCATGAGCCAGGTATAACATTTACCTACAATATCAAAGCTGGCTTCCTATAACCAGATCATGGTTCATAATTTGAGTGCCACTAATTTCTATTACAAAGTGAACAGATAAACTACATTTAAAAAGCCTTTTGCTTTACTGGCAGGATAGATTAGGGTTTCCATTTATTCTGGATTGTAAATATAGCTGTTGCTATAGTAACTGTGTATCTCTTGAACAATAAATAATTGTGTTAAATGCCTAAATAGCAAATAGGTTTATGGCTACTCTGGTGCAGAGGAACTTAAATGTTCTAAATTTTTAACTGTAATTTTCATGATCATCTGCTCAGTAGCTATAATGTGTCCCAAACAGAAGCTGGAAATATTTTTAACACATGTATTTCCAAAGAGTTTTACATTTGTGCACTGGATAAATGAGTGAGATTTTTTTTTTCTGAATCCCCAAAGTTCAAGATGAATGTTAGTGTAATATTAACTTTTATTGTGATATTCTACAGTTTTCTCCAAGCAGATATCATGGAAAACTAATGAAAATATATCAAAAGATTCTGTACGAGTTAGGCTCTTAGGTTTAAAGATTAGAGCAACTAAATTGACTGCTTGTGATTTGAAGAACCCCAAAAAGCCATGTAAAAATCCAAGGACTTTTTCTCCAATGCATGTTTGCATTAGAAAAATATTTATTCCTACAGACAGCCCAAGCTAACCAATTTATATTGTAAATTTCTATAGACGATTTGGAAAAAAAAAACATATTTAACCTGACTTATTATAAGCTCCAGAATTTATTTTCTATAAACAGATAAGTATTGTATGACCTGATCATTCTATGATTTAATTCAATACTATTAACCCGCCAAACACACACACATACGCACACATGTGCGCATGCACAAAGACAATATGAAAGGAATAAATTTGTAGTGCTATCTCTAACAAATACAAATGAGAGATGATATTTTTGATCCCGCTAAGAGATTTAGCTTTGTGCTAATGTTTGTGAGCTAAAACCTTAAGCAAGAATACACTGGATAATCAATAAAGGAGAGTAAAAAAAAAAATAACACAAATATCTATTATTAGCTGATCAATCACTTAATATTATATAGCTTCTTGTTTATCTATAATGGACAGCATTGGGTTACATTGTCTTTGACATAGAAAACTGCTTTATTTTTAAGCAGTTTAAAAGAGACATTGAGTTATGTTTTCATAATTTATGAAAAATGTGCCTACTCAAGCTTGAAACAATATATACCAAATAAAGCAGCAAATACTTCAGATGTATTTTGAGCGATGATAAACTTATTAGACAAGTAAATTTGGGCCCTTATTTCTGGACTATTTTAGAATTCTGCAAGATTGTTAATCACACTACAATAAAACAAAATAAAAGACATATAATTTTACAGATAGCCATGAATGTTTTCACAGAATCACAATAGGTAAAAGTATCAGAAATAGTTAAGCACAGTCCCCTGATGTATTAGAAGGTTTATGTCCATTACATCTGTACGTCTCTGGTTTTCTCTTTAGATGTGCTATACTATTGGAATTGTCTAGTGCCTGGGATTATTATTTTTTTTCTTTAAGATCTCAAGATCAAGTTTGTCTGACTAACTAGGTACACCTGTTACAATCTGATTTTTCAAGGAATTATCATATCATAACATATTGTGACATGATGTTCTAGAAACATTCATCAAATAGGCAACATCAGAAAAAAAAAAAAATTAGCAAATATCTTTACATGCTCCTAGGAAAATAATAATCTTATTGGAAAAGCTGTCATGGGAAGCTGGCAGCTCTGGAGACTGAACTGTGGATGTGATTTGTGGGCTGGAGTGTATCACCACTGCAAGAGATGGAGCAAACCTTTTGAGGTAATCAGTGCCTAAATGTCAGCATCTTCCAAGATTGTTGCAAGATTTTCCCATATAAGCTATTATATATATATATATGTATATATATATATTTTTCAAGCAGTTGTGTGATAGCATGGAAGTATAAACCATAGTTAAATTGTCTCTAACACAGTAAAATAGCTTTGGATTATACAAAATAACCTACAATGCCAGAGAAATGCCAGGAATAAATACGTCTTTTTCAACAAATTCTTTCATCAAATAAAGAATGGCCAGTGAACAGGCAACACAACCAAAAGCAACAATATACCAAACAAACTGAATTTTGGTGATTTATTTTGATTTAATTTCTAGAATTCTTCAATAATTTGATATCTTCATTACACATAAAAAGTGACTCGTTAGGAAGGTATTTCGCCATTATTCTCTGTGAATACCCATGTGAAGAAATCGCTCAGCTTTTCTGTAATCTCTTTATCCTCTGAGACAGAAATCCTTTCATATGAATTCCTGATTGCATTCTATACTTGCTAGGAATGAAGTTAATGTACTTCATTCTCCTGTCAGGTTACAATTTCTGATATTTTAAAGTAACTTTTGAATAGCCCAGCTTTGTTTTATATTTGTACAGCATTTAGCACAATAACAAATCATATAATGAATTAGGTTCCTATAATTTGTAGTAATAAAAGCAACAAATCTTATTTTAAATTTTATATATTGTCTTAAAATACATGCTATCTTACATAAAGTATATGTATATTAGCCGTTAGCTTGTACATAGTGAGCAAAATTTGCATTTTTAAATCTTATTTTTAGACAAACTTATGTTCCTTTTCTTTTCTGTCCCCTTTTTGGTGGACGTATTTTTAGAAAGTTCTGGAATTTGACATGACACTTTTTCCAAATTTGTTTGACTTTACTTAGAGCTGAATCAGATTCTGAATAAAGTTTTTTTTTTTTTTCTTTTTTCTTTTTTTTGGCTGCTCACACAGGAAAATTTCATTTTTCCATATCAAGAATAATTCATATAACCTTTATTCCTCTTATTTTTATGTTACTCAGCAGCCAAACCTAATACATTCATTGAAAAGTGTGTTCACAGTATACTTCATTTTCCTATGGTATTGTGTTTTGAGGTGCCAGTTTCTATGTAACTGCAAAAAGGTTGATTATTCTTTTTGTTGAATCTAGTGTGATAACCAATTTTCAAAATTTGCTTTTAATATATGTTAACAGAGATGTTCTAGCTTGCATCCCTTTCACATACTTCAGAAGATGTAGGTTTTACAGCTGGATTTTATCAACTGGAATATTTTTCTAAAAGCTTGATGAATTTTTATTATTATTATTATTATTATTATTGTGAAATGATTAATGAAAAGTATTGGAGGCAGGCTATTCCAAATGGACAATTCTTAAAGTAAATGATGTCTAAGACATTTATCGTATGTTTGGTATCAATCAATTGACAAGATTTCATTCAACTAGTGTATGAAAAGTGCTAGTTTATTGGTTTAAAATGACATGCAGCATGATGTTCACTAAATGCTTTAGAAGTATCCAACAACTGATACTTTTTGGAATTAAAATTTACAATGTAACAGAAAAATATCAACACAAGAGCTGTTATTTATATTTAAAATCATTTTATGTAGATCATATTTCAAAGAGATAGTTTTTTCTTCATTTTGTTTCATCCAACATCCGTAGTCAGAGGTAATATCCTCTAAACAACTGAAGAGACTTTCAGGGGGGATGCTGTTTGGCAGATCTCAGAGGAAAGACAATGCCAATTTTTAAAAACAGGGTAGCTTTTATTTCCACTGCCCAGCTGGATATCCAATGTAAAATTAACTCAGTGAAGTATGTTGCAAGTTCAGTCTAGGCAGTGTTTTTATTCAGAACCTGAGGACTGATCATGGTCTTTCCCTTGTAGCTGTATACATTTACATTTTCAAAGGAAGCTTTATTTTATCAAAGCCTGAGCATCTAGCCTCTCTTGTTTCAATTTTAACTTTGTGTGTTTTCTACTGTTTGTTTTTGTTCTTTTTATCCCCTTTCAACTAGTTTTATCCTGGTGAGAACTGGAACTTAGATTTGATGAACAGCATACATGACTACTGCTTTTTATTTTGTTTTGTTTTGTTTTTCATGGTTTCCAAAGAAAATCAGACTTACGCATTCAATGTTATGTCTTTCTTTCTGTCCACATACCCACAATAACATTTGAAAATATTGGTCAATTCAAATAAATCTGAAAGCAAGTAAAAACTTCGGAGAAATTAAAAGCCTGTAATTCTAATGCAAATGAGTCATTGGTTAGAAAAGAATCATTATTCACATATAACACATAAGTTGCGAATGCCCCAAACATAGACAAACTCCAAACAGGAATCCTATCTCATTAGCCACCACAGAACAAACTAACAAACACATATCCATAACAAACTAAGGTGTTCTTTTTGGTTTGTTTGTTTGCTTGTTTTCCTGAGACTATTTGAATCCTAGACTTTTACGTTAATACACCAGTCAGCCAAGGAACACACAGTAATGTTTTTCATGGACTTTTCCAGTCTTTTCTTCTAAAGTTCTATCAGCCAGCATCACTGGCATATTTGAAAGCATCCCTCTTGAGTTCATTTCCTGTTCAAACTCCTACAAATGTGATTAAAAGTTTGCCAGAAACCAACAAATAATTCATCTCTTCTCTCTCTAGATTTTTTTTATTATTATTTTTTCAATGTGTACTATGTGGATGTCTAGGCTGTTCTGCTTCCTAGGGAGTGGATTCACTGATAAGTTATTTCTCTTTGTATCCAAAACTACTTAAATATAGTAATGAAAAAAAAATTAAAATGGTTAACTTATTTCTTTCTGTATGACCAAATGTACCCCTCTCCCAAAATCTTATTTCAAATAAAAGTCATTAATATAAGATTGCAGGATATGAGCAAGGCAACCACAATAGTCTGCATTATAGTCAATAAAAGCCTTTGCCATGTTTGTGGTATTTTCTTAGAAAATAATATAAACACTACTTCTGGAAAATTGCCATTTATTGAGAACTTCAGAAAAGCACCCAAAAGGTTCTCAGTGCTGGCCTAATGCAATTCAGAAATAAAATAAAATAAAATAAATCAAAAAGCAGTGAGTTTCTAAAGTAAATTCTTTAAGTAATTTTAAATTTGCCTTTTATAAAAGCAGTATTGTGATTTTAGAAATACTTGGAAAACAGGCTTTCTGGACCTATAATATTATAGGGTTCACTTAATATGGGTGAAACAGAAAACACCAACTTAGACTGGATTTGAGTGACAGTTTAAGAAGCAAGGTTATAGCTACCATACTACTTATTATCTCACGTATTCACTTGCTCAGTTTGCCTCCAAAGTTAACTTCCCTAAATCTCAATTTATCTTCCCTTTAAGGAGTTCAGTACTGGTCAGGATTGGTTTTGCAAAAGGCTGTAAACATAGTAGCTGCTCACAGTTACTAGCCTCAGATGTTACTGCCAAGGTCCATGTGTCTCCAGACCAGTTTTCATCATCTAAATACTCTATGTGCAGAAACGCAGCACAGGATTAGTCTCTTAATTATCTTACTGCATCTTGCCTTACTAATTTGAAGATTCAGCATTGTATCACCTTTGCTTAGTCCAGGTGTTATTCAAATTTGCAACTAACCTATAATGGTTGTAGGTGGCAAGTGGCAGGCTTCAACTCGAGGGTTTTGGACATTCAACTTTACCCTCTCCCAAGCAAGCAATGCCCTGCTATCTATCATTGTTCACGATCTTATTTATTATGTGCCACACCACTAAGCTTTCAAGCAGAGGTTCTGAAAGGACATATCAACCAACCTTTCCAGTACTAAATCAAAGTTCAAGAATGGTACACACTTACTGCTTTGTAAAATATAACCAGATCTACCAGGATATGAGTATGATCAGAATCTTAAACACAGAAAAGTGAATAGCAGAAAATAAAATCAAATGTTTTGATAAATAATGAAGAAAACCTGAAATACTGCAAATAAATAATAAGAGTATGGGATATTAAGAGAGATTATCTTTTGCTCACACAAAATCTGCCTTTGACAGAAATTCTGTAGGGTTTCCCAGTTATTGAATAATCTACAGAAGTCACAAATTATGTAGTGCAAGTAACCAGTCAATGCTCAAGCATTTAGAAATAAGAGCAGTTTCGGACTGGTGTATAGAATAGGCATTTACTGGTAGGATTTTCAAAGCTAGAATATTATCTTTTATGATATCAGTATAAGAAACATTTTCATCACAGTTTAAAGGTTTGAAGTCTTGTTAACTGCTGCATTAATTTGATCCAAATGTGCATGACATACTATATTTTCTCTTAGATATCAAATGTTTTATTTTTCTCTGAAGAAACACTTACTGATAACTAATTTCATTTATTTGCAACATCTTTTATGCATTCAGATGTGATTTCCAAAGAAACATTTATGTCTAACTACAGGGAAATCTGAAATCTTATTTCTCCTTCGCTACGAATTTTTAGAAATAAACAGAATCCTGTGCAGTTAGGACTTTTAGTCTTGCAAATACTGTAACAATCATAAAGCGGTACTTTTAATCACATAGTGTTAGGACAGTGATCCCAAAACTAAATATTAGAATTACATAGCCATGAAAAAATGTAACAAAAGTACTCCAGGAGGCCTGAGATTATCCTATTACCTGAAAACACATGGAAAACTACCAAAATATTTGTTAAAAATATCTTCAATCACTATTTCAATGCATTCAATATTTAGCTTTTCCTCCCTAGCTTTTTATCTTGTCTCAATATCAATCAAAAACCTACTAGAACACTTAATTGTACCTTCACTGTTAGCACTAATTTTTATGGGTCTGCAAAAACCCAAGAAACATGCAAAATTAATCCACAGATTGCAAATCTGGCTTCCTCTATAATCTTCAAGATTAGTCAATCAAAATCAAAGGTAAGGGGAAGATATTTATAAATCTAAACACATTTACAAAACTAGAAAAAAAAAAAAAAAAGTTGATAAATGTTCAGTTAAAAAAGGAATACAACTATAACTTCAACTTAAATACCAGTTCACATCACTTCGTGTTTGAAAATTACTCACTTCGGCCATACACAAGGATGAAGAACCTCAAATTCATCTGCCTCAAACATAATTAAGATATTTACCAATATTTTACAATTATTGATGCTTTCATTTTTAAGAAGTCCTACAATAAAGAGTTGAGCCAAAGACAAAATAAAGGAAAGAGTGTGTAAAGACATGCTAGTTCAAGAAGTAATATTTGAAAACATTGTGTTCAAAGATTTCAAATGCCTGCAACAGAAAATTATTTTCACTGCAGCTTCTAGTTTCTATCTTCGTTCTTCCAATACAGCTCTCTTCTTCACAACACCAGTGCTAGCTCTAAATTGATGAGAAATACCTTTACAGGAGAAATTTTTATCGATCATAAAATATGCTTTAACATCTCAGAGATAGCAGGCTTATAGATGACTCCACAGAGAGTTTGCAAGTTAGTTGAGAAATTGTACACAGATTTCCATATACAATAACTGATATATAAGCTTTTCAAATGGAAAAGCCTCTGGGATCTGTTCTTAAACATCTATTTTTATTCCATCTACTTATTTATTTATTTAGGGTCTTTTTTAAAAAAATAAATAAATAGATAAATAAGAAATCACAGATACCATAAGAACCAAGAAATATATACTTAATAATCAATAAACAATTCAGCAAATTTTTAGAGGACATTCAAATAACCTTTGACAATAAAAAGATTGCAGTATATATGAAATTCAAACCTTAACAGATATTTAACATTCCAGGAAAGTACAAGCACATTGGTAATGTTGATTTAGCTCTCTTAATTTTGTTCAAAATTACCTCCACAGATCATAGACTCAAAGAAAAGTAAAGAGAACAAAAGCAGCAGACAACAAAGAAATGTACATAAAAAGAACAGTTATAAATAAAATAAAACTGGAAAGTGAATAGATAATAAATGAATACTAAGTAGAATGGCAATATTCTGTCAGCACACAAAAAAAGCAAACACTGACTCTGAAATCTGATATATAATATCATTTAATACAAACAATATATAAAAATATAACTGCAAGTCATCCTGTATTATAATCTCTATGGTGTAGCACTACACTGAAATAAACAAAATATCCTCTATATTTCTAGACCTTGTCACTTATTTGTTATTTCATCTCAACAGAAGAAAAGTCTCCAAAACCAAAAAACATTCAAGTAAGGCAGCAATAGTTCCAGAGGGTGAACTATGCTATTTCCATATTTTTGGAAAAGAGTAACTTTACAAAATAACATAATTAATGTAGTAAATCTAGCCTGGTGAATGCCCCTTGCATTACCATACCTGGTCCATCCTATTGGAATAACACTCTCAATATCTTTGTCTGTATGAAAAGAACAACTAAATGTAAAATATCAGTTAGATAAATGTATGTGCCTCTTTTTCTGAAAAATGGATTTTTACCAACTATGTCCCATATGGCCTTCAATTATGTATTATGACATCTTTGATCTAGGTTATTGGCAGTGTCAAGTGTAACTTTAACAAGGTGTAAGGAAGGATAACCAGCAAGGAGGTGATTCTAAAATGAAATTAATATCAAAAAGGATCTTTATTTCACCTCCTAGACTAAAGGAAAAAATAAACTGTGAATGTTCTCTTTATGACATGGGTCCAATATTAGGACAACATATAGTGCAGATTAAAAAAAATAATAATAATAAAAAAAAATTGTTTGTCAAGATGGCAGATTGCTCTGCAATACATTCTGTTCACCTCACCTGCACCAAAATTATGTATTTAAATAAACCTCTGTTGGCATGGGAGAAGTTGGAATCTTAAGAGAAAAAAAAAAAAAAAAAAAGTTTTAAAAATATGTACTAAAAAAAAAATATTTATTTTAGAAACATTTCAATTAATTATCCAGTCTGGTAAGACTTATTATATATATATATAAATACATATATAAAAATTGATATGAAACTGTCTGTATTGAGATTTAAATATATATATGTGTGACACCTGTCATTTGATTTCCTCTGTTACTTCAAAAATCCTAAACATAAACTTATTTTAATAAATAAATTAGTTTATAAATTATTAATAAATCAGTTTCTACAAGCCTGAAAAAACAAACTATGAATTGCAAGATTTCTTTTTAATTAAAATGTGAAGATCTCAGAAAAAGTCAATGTAATATTACACTGACTGTTAGTCTCCTGAAATGTATGCATATGTATATTATTTGTGGAACAACCTTTGTTTTTTTAACAAATATTTAAGTGAGGGAGGATAAAAAGACAATGAAGAGACAAAACAGGGGAAGGGGAAGGCATATTTAATATGGTGGACCACATTCAGGAGTATGGCACCTAGACTGTGTGGTTTGCTATTCTTATCAAGTCCAAAGCAATCAAAGCAATAATGCGACTGTTACGCTCTATGAAAAAAATGTTTGTTTGTTTGTCTTCCTGAAATTTCTCATTACACTATGGGATATAAATATATATAATATAATATAATATAAATTATTTTAGATTAAAATTTCTAATCCTAAATCATGCATTTCCATGAGAAAATAGAGTGTTTAGAAAATAAATTATGATGAAAGAATGGAAAAAGAAAAACAAAACAAAACAAACAAACAAAACAAAACAAAACAAAAACAACCACTGTAATATGGTGCCTATATTAACAGAGGACTAAATGCAATGGTTTAATCTTATATATAAGATTATGTATATATATATGCATATATATACATGTATATGTATATATGTATGTATATATGTATGTATATATGTATATATGTGTGTATATATATGTATGTGTATATATATATTATGTATATCAGGGCTGCTCTTAATCCATTCTCTACCCAGCCTGTATTTGTGCTTGGGATTGTTCCATCCCAGATGCAAGACCTTGCACTTGGCCTTGTTGAACCTGATGAGGTTCTTCACAAAGGCCCACCTCTCAAGCCTGTCGAGGTTCCTGTGGATGGCATCCCTTCCCTCCAGTGTGTTGACCACACCACACAGCTTGGTGTCATCGGTAAACTCGCTGATGGTGCACTCAGTCTCATTGCCCATGTGACCAACAAAGTTGTTAAATCCCAATAATGCCCCCTGAGGAGCATCGCTCTTTATTGATCTCCACTTGGACATTGAGCTGTTGACTGTAACTCTGAGTGGAAACATTCTGCCAATTCCTTGGCCTCCAAGTGGTCCATCCAACAAATTCATGTCTTTCTAATTTAGAAGCAAGAATACCATGGAGGACAGTGACAAATGATTTGCACAGGTCTAGGTAGATGATGTCATTTGCTCTTCCTCTATCCCCTAGCGCTGTAACACCATTGTAGAAGGCCACCAGATTTGTCAGGCATGATCTGGCATGTCTGATGCATTAGGAATCTACTGTGCTGGAATCATGATTGTCAGTGCACTAGATGTCCCTATTTCACTGTTGAGATTTTTAAATGAGGGTGCTCATAATGTAGGCATCTTCATCTCATAATGTGATTCTGGACTGTCTTCATAGTGACTGGGGAGTTAATCAATATAGACAATGGAATGTTGGGAATGAGTCATCTTATTTTCAAAAGGATTTAAAGTGATCAGATTTTTTAGAGGATTTTCTCACTGCATCTCTAATAACTATAGAGAGAGACGTGGAAATACATGCAATTGAAAAATGCAATTCCACATATTAGAAATGATTTTTCACTTAAAAACTGCCTCATAAGACTGTTCTTTTGTTTTGTTTTGTTTTGTTTTGTTTTTCCTTTCTAAATGTGTGGGCAAAGTGTTCCCAAATAGGCATAGCAAGTTTGCAATAATTTTCCCCTAACTCTTCGCATCCTCTATAGGAAATTTCTTCCTGTGAACCCATTCTTGCATTCTCATACTACATTTCATTATGACACAGACTGAAGGTCATTCAATTATCTGGTTCATTTCAGCACTTTTTTTTTTTTGATATTGCACAGAATTTGTAGAAACACACTAAAAAGTAATCAATTTTTACCTGTCACAAGAGCATTATAAATGCTGTTTATAGTTTAATATTAAAGATAAAAATACACAGGAACAACTATTTCAATTACTCAACCAAAAGAACATGCACCCTAGCTTTATGTTATATATAGTCAGAATTACAGGTTTATGTATATCTTATGAGAAATAATGGAGAGGACTGATGCTTCTTACCAACATAAATTGTTCATTTCAGTGTTGAATTTTGACAAAGTATATTAACTTTCTTCATCAGGGATATCTTCATAAATGTTGTACACAAAAAGTACACTTAGAAATTAAAAATGTTGACATTGCAAGCTTGAAAAATCTGAGGAAATGGTCATGAAGCATAAGAACATATACATATATCTCTCCTATCTACGAAGTTCCGTTTTACATTGTACATCATTAACATATCTAAAAAGTGGGCTATATTTTAACAGATTACTTTTTTAATAAATGGTTATTTGCGCTAATTCAACAGGATGCAGTTGTGATGGTTGAAAAAAAATAAGCAGAAAAACAAGTTCTTATGAATGCTTTAATTGTTTGGGGCCATAGGAAATGAAATCAGATCAGAAAAAAAAAAAAAAAAAAAAAAAAAAAGACCCAATTTTACTCATTTTACTCACTTTTGTTCTTTGATCCACTGATTAACATTTGCAACCACCAACTCACTTTCCTGATGGAGGCGACTCTTGTCAGTTCGTGCTGCTTCCAGAGACTGGCACAAAGTTTCCAGCTGTGGATGCAGACAGATCAAAGCATATGATGGACTCCCTAGAACACACTCTATCTGGAATACTAATAATAGTCTGTACTACTTGTAAAGAATCAAGTCATTTTTCTCCACTCCTTCAAATAATCAGGGTTTCCTTGTACATGCTATTAATTGATTCAATATGCTAGAAGGAATGTCTGAACTTTTCCCACGCCTTACATTTACCCGTTTATTATAATATACACTCGTCTACCTCCAGAGCTTGTTTAATAAAAATTGAATTATTATAACTTGCTATGTTTCAGTTTAAATATTCTGTTCTTTCCATTTAATAATAATAATAATAATAATAATAATAATAATAATAATAATGTGTTTTTCTTTAAGAATAGTCACCTGGTCATGGCTCATTACATTTAGGATACAAAAATGTAAAAGGGATGTTTTCAATATAACAACAACAACAAAAAACAACAAGCAAACAAAACAAAACAAAACAAAAACAAACAAAAAAGAATGCTGGGGGACTGAGCAACTTAAAATCTGGGAGGTGAATGTAGACCTTTCACATTTATATCTCCAGTTGGCATTAAAGTCAACATTGGTGAAAATCTGCTAACATCCAATAGACAGATGAGGCCTAGGTAAAAAGACAAAAAGATTTGGTGGCCTCTGTATAATCCCTTTTAGGAAGAGTTCCTCAGTTTATGTCGCAAAAAGTATCACAAGGGGTTTTCTCCTGGCAGATTCTTTAAATGGGCTAAAGATTGCTTTTGTCAATAGACCCTTCCTTACCTAACGGCCAGAAGTACAAGTAGTACAAATGCAGAATAATTCAAAACAATGTGCAATTAAACTTTTAGAAAACTCCAATAATCCAATTTAAATCTAATTTAAAAATCTGTAACAGTAATGAAATTCTTAGTGGAGAAACCTTTTGTTCAACAGAGGATAACTGAAGCTTACATGAAGAAGAAACAAGTAAGAACAGAATGTGTTGGTCTTAAATCCACTTGGCCAAATAAAAGCATGTTATAGTACAAAACCATATGAAGATTTTTAAGAGCAATGTATTTATTCATGTTTTTCAAATGAGAACATACACTTAAAATTACTACTTCCTTCAATAACATTTTATCTTTGCTGAAACCAAGAAAAAATATCTTCAAAAGTAGCATGACTTTTTGAATGCAGTTCAAAATCATAGTCTCATATCAATGATATTTAAAACTTTTGAGTGCAATAAATCTTTGAATAGTATGCATACAAGCCTCTTATAGTGTTAATATGAATAATAAATATATAATAGAAGAGACAATATATAACTAATTAAAATGAAAACAAAATAATGCCCTCTTACTGTTGTGAGAGCCATTCGTTATGTATATTGTTATATAATAGATTAATGCTGCAAAAGCAATTCATTTTTTAAAAATATCTTTAAAACATTATCATGTATTATTAAACCACACACAGTTTATTTTTTTGTTGTTTTAGTAATTATGTGAAATTAGATAAGAAGGTTTAGTAGTTGACAAGTTATTATTACCTAATGTACTAACAAAAGAGATAAAATATGTCAAACAGATGTTGACACAAATGGTGATCTGTAAGGTCTAGGAAGGGTTACAAATATGTTATATGTACATATATATATATGTGACATTAATTTTGAACAAAATATCTATAAATCATTTACATTTATATTTGAATTATCAAAAAATTTAGAAGAAATATTTCATGTTTCAGATGTTTTGTTAAAAAAAAAAAAAAAAAAAAAAGCACAAAATTATTTTACCTTTTTAAAATTTATTTAGTCCTTTGAAAGGTAATCGTTGGCATCATCCTCACGTTTTCTTTGCTTTCAGAAAATTTTGAGCAAAATTACAGCCCTCACAAAAATGAAGATTCAATAAATACAATTTAGGTAGATAAACCATGACATCACATGAAAGAGAGAAAATATCTTTCTATCATTTTTTAACAATTTCTCCCTGCATTACATCCCATCTGGTCTGACGTGCCTACAACAAAGACAAAAGAATGTGCAAACTCACATAGTAATTTAATGTAGCATATTAAGACACAAGGGGTAGTTAGCAGATATTTCTTCCTCTTTCTAACAATCTTTACTGAATCATTTGGACTGTGTACATGTTAGCAAACTGCTTAGAGATTTATCTTAGCTGTAAGTAAATGGTTAAATGGGAAGTCTGAGCATAAGTATATGCAATAATTAACTACCTCCATCATGCCATACTAAGAATGGTGTACTTGGTAGACTACAGAGGGCTACCAGACTATTTCATTTTTTTTGGAGGGGGGGAGCCCTGGGCAAGCATGGTATGGTGAACTAACTGCAAGGCAACATAAAGTTATTTCTCCAGCCTACTCCTTCCTCAGCCTGCATTCTCTCTGCAGGTACATGCTGGTGAGTGCCACAAAACCCTCAGCTTTCCTGGTCCTCTCATCACTGAAAGCATACCATTGCCCCAAGTTTGGTCTGCATGAAAAGTGAGGCCCTGTGGTTGAGAAAGGAGAAACTACCGAACTATTGTTTCAACATGGAGTTGTTTAAGATGCATACCAACGCTCAGGACTTCAGAAGCACATCAAGATATAGTAATGTAAGCAATATTGTACATAATTATAACAGACTATATATTAAGCACATATACAGTAAAATACTTATGTAGAAAAATAAGATTAAACCATGAAAGTCATTCTCACATGTTTCTTAAGAAACAGTTTTAACCCATTTCTGTGTAAGAGATTTTTTTGCTAACCCATAGAACAGGAGTCCTACACCTTCCATAGGTTAAATAAAAAATAAGCAAAAGCAAAGTCCGGTGTTAGTAGCAAGCTGCTTTTCCTGGATCAAAGGCTTCAATTTGGCAGCATATGATTCATCACATTTCTCAAACGCTGTCAGCAATTTCAAGTGGATATACTGCTGCATTAAAAGTGTACATTTGCAGCACAAGAAATATTTGATATTGTCCTGCAGTATTGTAGCAGACTCTAAGGTGTTTTTGGTTGGTTAGTTGGTTGTGTTTTTTGTTTGTTTGTTTGTTTAGTGTTTTTTTGTTTGTTTGTTTGTTTTTTGGCCTAAGAAGAGGCCACTGCAGCTGTAGGGGTATCACTGTGTGATGTAGATATCTGTCTAATACTTAATATGTTAAACCAATAGAACCATTCTATCTTGATTTCCAAGAGTTTTTAGGAAATTCCATTACTAAATCTTTTCTAAAAGTTTTCTTGGTAACTAAAGTATCCAGGCACATGCAAAATGTAGGCAAATTTCATGAGTTTAAGTTACTGATAACATTAAATTACACAGTCAATAAAAGTGTACTGAGTATAATCAGTAATGAAGTGTAACTTCCGTGCAGCTGAGGTTGAACCATATTAATATATTTTGCCTCTAGATGTGGACGAAAGTATGAATAATAAAGTTTTATGTTGACAGTGGTATTCTGCATGTGAGGGTGGTAGAAGATACAAAACAATATTTAACAGTTGTCTACAATGGATAATCTTCACAAAATATGCCTTAATGATTCTATGATTCTATGATAAGATCATCTTTGTTCTAAATTTTAAAGATAGTTGTTTCATTTTTTAGTAGATCTGATTTTCTACTGTTTTAAAATCTGAATTTTTGTAACTCTTCAGTACTTGTCTAAATAAGATTTCTTAAACATGATCAAGTTGGCTTCTGTTGATCCCTCTGTAGACATCCATGTTTCAGGAAAGTGATCTGTGGCTGAATTATTTTCTGGAGCTGACAACAGAGCCAGATAACTTAAGTATGATAGGTGAGTGCAGGGAAGTGATGAGAGCACAGTCCATTTATGCAACATGCCTCTTAGAAATTGTTCTTGTTTCCTGATATTCCTGTCACCTTTTCTCTGGCAAATGACCATAAAGAGGGCATGATATGACTGATGAAACAACTTAAAAAACAGTAATTGAAATGTTACAGATAAAAGCTTATATAGTAATAATAAATGTGATAATTTCTTTATTCTTTCAGAACATTTTTCCTAAAGTATTTTCTCATCTTTAGACATAATGATGAGGTAACACTTGTACCCATAATAAATTATGAGTCAGGAAAGATTATAAAAGATCATGAGTTTTCTGAACCAAAGACTTAGTAATTTAATGCAGAAGAAATATCTAGGTATTGCAATACTTTTTCAAACAAAAATCTGTACATTTAGGAGAAAGAATAATCCAGGCTTAAGCCTTTGAACATAACCAAGGTAACTAATTTACATATTGTAAATTCAGGCAGGTATTTTCTCATCCTAAACTCTGTCATAAAATGTCACTCAGTTAACAATCTTTCTTGCATATACTTGAAAAGGAATTTAGTTATGTGTAAAAGAATAATATCAAAAACATTTTTAGCAATAATTTGCAGTACATACCTTGTATTATTAAATACATATATATATATATTTAAATAAAATAGTAGTTAGGCTCCTCACAGTAGTTTTGAATTTTTCACAGAGGAGCTCTACTGTCTCAGACTGTATGTAGACTTGTTTTGGGGTTATGTGGTGATGTTTTGGTAGCAGGGATCTTCAGGGGTGGCCTCTGTGAGAAGAGTACAGAAGCTGCCCCGTGTTAGATAATGACTTCAGCTAGCTCCAAAGTGACTTTCTGCTGGCAGAAGCAGTGGTGTTTGTGTATCTGTGAGAGTAGATTTAAGAAAAGGGAAAAACTGATGCACAATAGCAGCTAAGAAAGTGAGAACCAGCCTTGCAGGCACCAAGGTCAGTGAAGAAGGAGGGGGAGGAGGTATTCCAGGCTCTGGAGAAGAAGTTCCTCTGTGGCCTGTGGAGAGGCCCCTGCTGGAGCAGGCTGTCCCCCTGCAGCCCATGGGTCCCACATGGAAAAGATCTCCATGCTGCAGCCCGTGGAGGAGCTCCTGATGGAGCAGGTGGAAGTGGCCTGGAGGAGACTGTGGCCCATGGAGAGCCCCCACAGGAGCAGGCCCCGGGCTGGAGCTGCAGCCCACGCAGGAGCAGGAGGTCTGGGGAGAGCTGCAGCCCATGGGGGACCCGTGCTGGAGCAGTTTGCTCCTGACGAATGGACTCCGTGGTACAGAGCCATGTGGGAGCAGTTGTTGAAGAGCTGCTGCCTGTGGGCAGCCCCCGCAGGATCAGTTCAGGAATGATGACATCCCATGGGAGGGAACCCATCGTGAAGCAGGGGCAGAGAGACCTTGAAAGAGCAGTGGAGATGAAGAGTTAGGGACTGGCCACAGCCCCATTCCCTGTTCCCCTGTGCTACTCAGGGGGAGGAGGAGGAAGAGGGTAGATGGGGGGAGGGAGGGTGTTTTTAGATTTTTGTTATTGTTTCTCACTGCTCTAGTTTGCTAGATCTAGATAGTAAACTTCATACTAGGTAATAAAAAAATTTCCACATAAACCCAATACAAGTCTACATACAGTCTGACACAGTAAAGCTCCTCTGTGCAAAATTCAAAACTTCTAGTATGAGGAGTCTATTATTTTCTTTAAACACATTATTATTATTATTATTATTATTATTAACAATACAAGATATGTACTGCAAATTGTTGCTAAAAATGTCTTTAATTTTCTTTTTTTTTTATACATAAATTCCTTTTCTACTACATGAGTACATGCAAAAGACTGGTACAATTCCTTTTCAATCACCCTATGCTGAGTCTGTTTTGCCCATGATGATAATTTCTGATGATAATTGCCGAGTGATCTCCTTGTCCTTATTTCAATCCTTGAGCCATTCTCATTGCATTTTCTCCTCCTTTCCCTTTGAGAAGGGAGAGTGAGTGAGCAGTTTTGGTGAAGTTCAGGTGCCCATCTGAGTTAAACCACCACAAGATTCCAGTAAATGTTACTGCTTCGATTACATATAAGATTTTCATTCCTGAACAAATAAACAAACAAACAAAACCAATACTCTTTCTTGTGCAATAATATTCATATCATTACAATGATATGGAGCAGATGGAGCAGATTCTCTTGGGAGTCATCATGCGGCACTTGAAGGGCAAGCAGGCGATCAGGCCCAGTCAGCATGGGTTTATGGAAGGCAGGTCCTGCTTGACGAACCTGATCTCCTTCTATGACAAAGTGTCGCGCTGGGTGGACGAGGGAAAGGCTGTGGATGTGGTCTACCTTGACTTCAGCAAGGCTTTTGACACCGTCTCCCACAGCATTCTCCTCAAGAAACTGGCTGCTCTTGGCTTGGACTGGCGCACGCTTCGTTGGGTTAGAAACTGGCTGGATAGCCGGGCCCAGAGAGTTGTGGTGAATGGAGTCAAATCCAGTTGGAGGCCAGTCACTAGTGGCGTCCCCCAGGGCTCGGTGCTGGGGCCGGTCCTCTTTAACATCTTCATCAATGATCTGGACGAGGGCATTGAGTGCACCCTCAGTAAGTTTGCAGATGACACCAAGTTAGGTGCGTGTGTCGATCTGCTCGAGGGTAGGAAGGCTCTGCAGGAGGATCTGGATAGGCTGCACCGATGGGCTGGGGTCAACTGCATGAAGTTTAACAAGGCCAAGTGCCGGGTCCTGCACCTGGGGCGTAATAATCCCAAGCAGAGCTACAGGCTGGGAGATGAGTGGTTGGAGAGCTGCCAGGCGGAGAAGGACCTGGGAGTGATAGTGGACAGTCGGCTGAATATGAGCCAGCAGTGTGCTCAGGTGGCCAAGAAGGCCAACGGCATCCTGGCTTGTATCAGAAATAGTGTGACCAGCAGGGCTAGGGAGGTGATCGTCCCCCTGTACTCGGCTCTGGTGAGGCCGCACCTCGAGTACTGTGTTCACTTTTGGGCCCCTCGCTACAAGAAGGACATCGAGGTGCTTGAGCGGGTCCAAAGAAGGGCGACGAAGCTGGTGAGGGGCCTGGAGAACAAGTCCTACGAGGAGCGGCTGAAGGAGCTGGGCTTATTCAGCCTGGAGAAGAGGAGGCTCAGGGGCGACCTTATCGCTCTCTACAGATACCTTAAAGGAGGCTGTAGAGAGGTGGGGGTTGGCCTGTTCTCCCACGTGCCTGGTGACAGGACGAGGGGGAATGGGCTCAAGTTGCGCCAGGGGAGTTTTAGGTTAGATGTTAGGAAGAGCTTCTTTACTGAAAGGGTTGTGAGGCATTGGAACAGGCTGCCCAGGGAGGTGGTGGAGTCACCATCCCTGGAAGTCTTCAAAAGATGTTTAGATGTAGAGCTTAGGGATATGGTTTAGTGGGGACTGTTAGTGTTAGGTTAGAGGTTGGACTCGATGATCTTGAGGTCTCTTCCAACCTAGAAATTCTGTGATTCTGTGATTCTGTGATATACTGAGTTATATATCTGTTATCCTGGTACAACTCTTCATGTTTTCCTTCATTTCAAGAAAGAAAAGCTTCTCTGCAGTTATGTTTTAAATCTACTGCAGAAAGACATAGCATTAATTGGAAGAAATATTTCTTTACCACAACAAGAATATGCATACAAGGAGCAAGACAAGTACTTTTATACGTTGTTTTACATTTATTTTTAACCTACACTTACACATGCTGTTTCACATAATCAAATAAAAGCTGTTTCATATAATCAAATATATTTTTTTGTCTATACACTATGAATTTGAAGTAAATTTTGGGTAGTTACATGATTACTAGGTGCAGTAAGAAAAGTCTTAAGCCTTGTTCTATAATTCCTCAAATCACTCTCAGAATTTAAGTTATAGCACTCTGGTCTATTGTTGTTTCAATCTCATGTTTTAGATTTTGCAGAGACAATTAAAGAGTGCACTTCTCATTGCTGTCTTCTTTTATATGTGAGAGTAATATATTAATCTTTATTATTTAGGGATACAAATCAGAAGGGGAGATGTGATCAACTGTACTAGGAAGTATATCAACTATATATGTGATCAACTACACTATATTATAGTATCCTTCAAGGCTACTGAATTTTTAAAAGAAATCTTCCCATATCACTTTCCCCTAAAGGAAGAGTATTTTGTTTTCAAAAATAGGAAGGTACTGGAATTTTTAAGGATATATGTAGACTATACATTAGGCAAGTAATCATACAGGAAATGTAATCCTGCAAATCACTCTCTTTGAATCCCAGTAAGCAGTGTACCATAAGGACTAGTAACATTTCCTAAAATCAGTGTATTTCTTCAGATAATTTATGACTACACAGCAGAAAAGTCTTTCAGAAGCTTTAATATTGAGAATTTGTAACATGAAAGAAGAAATACATTAAGAAGAAGAATGGGTAATGACTCTCTGTTGCCTGTTTGTGTGATGTGGCCATGATAGAGAGATGCACAAGGTAATGGAGGTTCTAGAGCTATTTTTTTTTCACTTCTAAGATTATTTTCAAAAACACAAGAATTCTGAAAGATAATCTATTATTTTAAGGGCCTTCATTTTTACCTGTTATTAAATCTTCCTATATTCTTACTGTTTAAAAATCAAGTGCTCTTCTGTTTTGCCAAGTTAAGAGTTCAAAATTACAAGTCAATTCTGAAAAGTTTGACCTGAAAGGACTTTTTAGAAGCTCTTTTAATTATAAGTGTTGCATACAGGATGAACAAATTCATAATCAATTCCAGAATTACTTTATAGGAAATTAGAAAAAAATTACTTGAAGTTTGAAAAATGATTTGTAAAGAATTACATAATTTAATTAGGATTTTTGATGCATGTAATTATTTTAAATCAGGAACAATATATTACTCATGTTACATGAAGTACTTGTGGAATTAGTAATTCATTACTTACCAAAGTGATTATTAAAAAAAAAAAAATCTCATTCAAATTTATCTTTTTTTAAAAAGAGTGTAGTAGAGCAGACAGGAATGGATTTGTTGGCTGTAATTCCCATACTAAAAAGAAAATATGTTGTTGGATGCAATTCCCATACTTCTTCCTTAAAAGAAACTATGTAGTCGGATGCTGTCCTGGGGATCATGTGAAAACCATACAGCAATAACTATGTCCTCAGGTTCTCTGCTCTCCTAGATTCACGTTGGAATTGATAAAATTGACCCAACCCACTGCTCCACTCTTTTTTTTTTTTTTTTTTTTTTTTTTTTGAAAGTTACATCTTCAATGGAGGCAGTATTATGGTGGGGCACCTGTTCAACCTGGCCACCACTAAATTTCATAAGTCTTCCAATCACTGAAGTTCAGTTTCATATCACTGGTGGAAGGCCATGGAAAAAAAGACTGCATTTCAATTTCATTTTTTTTCTAGAAGTTTTTCATTGTTAAGCATGGGGCAGGTTGAAGAGCACTAAACTCTTTAATGTGACACTTATATAATAGCCATTGCTGGAGCACTGGAAGAGGCAGTCTCTTCCTCCAGAACACATTCTGCAGTATCCTGCCTAAAGGCTGCAATACACCTGGATTCATCCCAACTGATTTTCACTGCTGATCCAATGTCTTTGCCCTCTTTTATGCCCTTAGACCAGCAGGATTATTTGAAATTATCATCTACGTTTGGTGAAGCTTAAGTTTGGAAGCTCTGTAATGTCCCTCCTTGCTCACGGGACACAAATAAAAATCTTATTTCTTGATCTTTGATCTTTTATGGATCTTTTATTGACTGAATGGATAAACGCAGTTTTCTATGGGGAAAACATTTAATGGTGATTTAGTTGATTAAAAGAAAGTTTGTTAAACTCAGGTGCTTAAATTAGTAAATACAGTGAGAAGATGCCATAACTGCTGAATAGATATCCACCTTAACATCAGTGCCACCTCAGTGTGATCAACCTCGCAGTAATGGATTAAATCAGTCGAGCAGTCCAGGGATTCTCTTAATTATTGAAGAGGAAACTTAACACTTAGATGTACTCCTCAAATGCACAATAAATATTACTCTCTTCTCTTCATTAAGAAACAAGCACAGCTAATAAAACTGAAAACTGCAACATCCTTCTCAACAGGTCTCTTGTGTTTTGAGTGGAATAAACCCAAGAATCAACCTACCCTTATTTGCTCTGGGGTTTAAGGGAGGAAATGGCATGCAATGCCCTATTAGTATAGTACGATGTATTCTCATTCTCCTTTTTATTTTCTGACACATGGCGAAAAAAACTTACAGAGAGAATATACTGAGGTGTATTCTTGAAATCAGACAGTAATCAAGAGGGTTCAGTGTTCTGTTACTTCTTAAAGACTATCTAAAGTAATGCATTGGAGAGCTTTCTGGTTTTGAAAACAAGTATTAAATATGGGTCCAGTGTGTCTTGTATAAAAAAAAAATAATAATAATAACCCAAAATAAAAATTCTTCATTATTAAGACACACCAACATATGGATATAGTTGGCTTAAGTTCTGGAAATATCTGTCTTAATACAGCAAGTTTTCCTGAAGTTATGGGTGAAAGAGGAGGGAGAAGTAAAAGGATGAGGGTCTTCACTTTGAACTCCTGTTTCAGCCAATTTCAGTGTATGTTAAAAATAAAATAAAAATAATAAAATATAATAATAATATTAATAATAGAATAGAATAGAATAGAATAGAATAGAATAGAATAGAATAAAAATAATAAAATACAATAAAATAAAATAGGATATCCACTGCAGAAATATAAAGGAGGTGCAAATAATATGGAGGAGGACCAAAGACTTTCTATGGGGGAAAGGCTGACACAATGAGCTCTGAGAAGTTTGGAAAATGAACTATTATGTTACTTGTTCAAATCTATATTATGTGATTTCCCCTTAAACAGTAAAGTTTTTCTTTGCTGCAATACTTTGGAGAATAAAGATTAAAATCTATTAACAATTCACCCATATGTCTTTAATAAAATCCAGGTTTTCCCTTGAGGTCACTAAAAGAAATACAATTTATAATTCATGTTTTAACAAATCCGTAATGCATCAGTAGACTCACCTTCTTACCGGAGAAAATTCCACAGCAAAATAATGCTGTGTGTGCAAAAAAAAAAAAAAATAAAAAAATAAAAAGTGCTATGGATGCACATCTCTATGAATAAGTGGATGAATAGAAAAAATAGTTCTTAGAACTTTTTGTTTCTGTTTCCTTAACTATATGCTGTGGTGGTTTTACCACAGCTGAACACCACAACCGCTCACTCACTCCCCCTCCTCATCTGAGGAGGGAAGAAGTAAAGGAAAGAAAAACTCACTGGTTCAGATAAGGAGAATTTAATTAAAGGAAAAAAAAAAAAAAAAAAAAAAAAAAAGGAAATATTATTATTAATTAAACAAATCAACTAAACGGAAAAAAGGGAAAGGGGAAAAGGGAGGGTAAAGGGAATAACAAAACAAAACAAGTAAAGGCTATGTGGAAGTGCAGAGGAAAGAAATTACTCTCTACTTCCCACAAATGAGCGATGCTTGACCACGTCCTTGAAGCAGGGCCTCAATGCACATAGCCAGTGTTCGGGAGGAGGACAGACGTCTTCACAACGAGAGCCCAGCCCTCCCCTCCTCTTCCTTTTTCCACCTTTTATCACTGAATGTGACATCATATGGTATGGAATATCCCTTTGGTTGGTGTAGGTCAGCTGCCCTGGTGATGTTTCTTTCTCAGTTTTTTGCCCACCCCCTAGGAGGGTTAGAGAGAGTCCTGATGTTGTGCTAGCACTTCTCAGCAGCAGACACAACACTGGTGTGATACCACTGCTGTTCTAGCTACAAGCACTGTATGGGCTGCTGCAGGGAAAGTTAACATCCCAGCCAGACCCATTACAACCTCCACCCCTTATTCCATAACATTTGTGTCACTCTCAGGTCCCCCATACTTTGGCATATTCTCATCACTGTTGTTCCTTGTTCTTTAACAAATTGATAGGTAGGTACATCTTTACATTCTATAGGTCTTTCTTGGAAAATGTCCATATGAACTGTTGATGATTAGCTCTTCATCTGCTGAAGTGGTCACACTTCAGGGGCAGGTGGAGTTGGATGTCTGGATGCCAGCACCAGCTTAGCTCAAGTCCTTGTTGCACTTGCCCAGTTCCTTTCAAAGCTGACCTGCCATTGATATTGCAGCATCTTCCTACAACATATAACTTAGATTACAGATTAGTTTTCTCCCAAAGTTAGATCTCCTTGAGGCACACACCTGATATCCCCATCCTTCTGCATTACCCACCAGCTGTACCCTGGTCCTTGGGCGAAGACAATCCCACAAGTGGGTTTGCCTTTTCCCGAGGTAGGAGTAACTCACACCTCCTTCCCCATCCACTTTCCTACATGCACTATGGGGACTTTAGCTCCCTTCACTGTGTGTAGTGGTTTTGTTTCAGCAGGACCAGCACAGCTATCAGACCCCGTGTTATTAACTAGCCAAGTGGCTATTGGTAGATTTATGTTTCCATGTCCCAGCACCCAATACTCTTAACATAGTCTTTAACTGTCCATTGTACCTTTCAACCTTCCCAGAGGCTTGTGGGTGATAAAGGATGTGATACACCCACTCAATACCATGCCTCTTGGCCCAGGAAGTGACAAGATTGTTTCGGAAATGACTCCCATTGTCAGACTCAATTCTTTCTAGTCTACCATGACGCCACAGCACTTGCCTTTCTAGGCCCAAGATAGTGTTTCGGGCTGTGGCATGGTTTATGGGGTATGTTTCCAGCCACCCAGTAGTTGCTTCTACCACAGTGAGTATGCACTGTTTGCCTTGGTGGGTTTGTGGGAGTGGTCCGATACAGTCAATTTGCCAGGCCTCATCATATCGAAACCCTAGCCACCTCCCCCTGTTCCAGGGAGATTTTACCTTCTTGATTGCAGCACATCTCACACTCATGGGTAACCTGTGTGATGGCCTCAATGGTCAGGTCCACCCCTCGATCACGAGCCCATCTGTATGTGGCATCCCTCCCTAGATGTCCTGATGTTTCATGGGCCCATCAAGCTGCAAACAGCTCACCCTTACGTCCCCAGTCCAGGACCACCTGAGCAACTTCAATTTTTGAAGCTTGATATGCCTCTTTGTTGTTCTGATGTTCTTCAGTAGTGTGACTCTTGGGAATGTGGGCATCTACATGAAGTACTTTTACATCCAGGTTTTCTACCCGGACAGCAATATCTTGCCACAGGGTAGGAGGCCAGTTAGGTTTACCTCTGCACTGCCAGTTGCTCTGTTTCCATTGCTGCAGCCACCCCCACATAGCATTTTCCACCATCCATGAGTACTGGCCATTTTTCCCTTTTGGCAATTTCTAGGGCCAGTTGTATGGCTTTCACTTCTGCATACTGACTTGACTCGCCTTCCCCTTCCATGGCCTCTACAACTCGTCGTGTGGGACTCCACACAGCAGCTTTCCATTTCTGATGGCTCCCTACCACGCGGCAGGATCTGTCAATGAACAACACATACTGCTTTCTGTCTTCTAGCAACTCATATGGTGGTGCCTCTTCAGCACAGGTTACCTCTTCTGTCAGCACTCCGAAATCTCTGCCTTCTGGCCAGTCCATGATCTCTTCCAGGATTCCTGGGTGATTAGGTTTTCCCATTCAAGCCCGCTGTGTAATTAACATTACCCACTTACTCCACATAGCGTCAGTCACATGGTTTGTAGTGGGAATTTTCCCTTTGAACATCCAATGTAACACAGGTAGCCGTGGGGCCAAGAGGAGCTGGGCTTCTGCACCCACAACTTCTGAAGCAGCTCAAACACCCTCATATGTCATTAGTATCTCTTTTTCAGTTGGGATGTAATTGGCTTCTGATCCTCGATAGCCCCAGCTCCAGAAACCCAGAAGTTGACCTCGAGTTTCTTCTGGGGTTTTCTGCTAGAGGCTCCAGGTGAGGCCATGCTCCCCAGCTGCAGTGTAAAGTATGTTTTGTACAGCTGGTCTGGTGTGGACAGACCCAAGGGCTACTGCACAAGTTATTTCTTTTTTTTGATTTGTTCAAAAGCCTGTTGTTGCTTGGGGCCCCACTTGAAATAGTTTCTCTTTTGAGTCACTCGATATAAAGGACTCACAAGCTGACTATAGCCTGGAACATGCATTTTCCAGAATCACACAAGGCATAGGAAAGCTTGTGTTTCCTTTTTGCTAGTTGGCGGAAACATTGCTGTTATTTTGTTGATCACATCCATCGGAATATCGCGACGTTCATCCTGCCATTTTACTCCCAAGAACTGGATTTCCTGTGCAGGTCCCTTGACCTTACTCTTTAATGACAAAACAAGCTTTCAGGAGAATTTGGATTACTTTTTTCCCTTTCTCAAAAACTTCTTCTGCTGTATTGCCCCACATGAGGATGTCATCAATGTACTGCAGGTGATCAGGAGCTCCCCCCTGCTCCAGTGCAGACTGGATCAGTCCATGGCAAATGGTAGGGCTGTGTTTCCACACCTGGGGCAGTCGATTCCAAGTATATTGGATGCCCCTCCAAGTGAAAGCAAACTGCAGCCTTCATGCTGCTGCCAAAGGGATGGAGAAAAATGCATTAGTGATATCAGTTGTGGCATACCACTTGGCTGCATTTGACTCTAGTTCGTACTGAAGTCGTACTGGCACTGCAGCACTCAGCAGTGGCGTGGCTTCGTTCAGGCCCCAATAGTCCACCATTAGCCTCCACAAGCCGTTAGACTTTCGCACTGGCCATATAGGACTATGTCTTGGTTTGAGCTAGGAGAGAGTTAATTTTCCTCCCAGTAGCTGGTAGAGTGCTATGTTTTGGATTTAGGATGAGACTAATGTTGATAACACACTGATGTTTTACTTGTTGCAGAGCAGTGCTTACACTAAGCCAAGGACTTTTCAGCTTCTCGCTCTGTCCTGCCAGCGGGCAGTCTGGGGGTGCAGCAAGAGCTGGGAGGGGACAGACCCAGGACAGCTGACCCAAACAAGCCAAAGGGGTATTCCACACCATCTGACGTCATGCTAAATAATATATAGGGGTGGCTAGCCGGGGTGGGGGGCCAGCTGCTTGGGAATAGACTGAGCATCGGTCAGCGGGTGGTGAGCAATTGTATTGTGCATCACTTGTTTTGTACATATTATTATTATTATTTTATTTTCCTGTCCAATAAACTGTCCCTATCTCAACCCATAGATTTCTTTTTTTTTTTTTTTTCTCGTTTCTCTCCCCCATCCCAGAGAGGGAGGGGGGAGGGTAAGCGAACGGCTGTGTGGTGTTTAGCTGCTGGCTGGGTTAAACCATAACAGACTATTAAAGAGTGAGCGAGTCTTGCTGATCACTCCTTGACTCTCCAGCTGATGAACCAACTCATGGATGGGAATCATTGAGTCTTGGTTGGTGCGATATTGCTGTCAGTGCACCATTGCGGTAGCGATTGGTACCTGCTGTTCTTCAACCTTCAGTAATCCTACAATGGAGGGGTCTTCTGAAAGGCCAGGCAGGGTAGACTGCTGCCTAATCTTTTCTGTGCTCAAAGCAGCTATGCCAAAAGCCTACCGGTACTTTTTTGGATCCTTGAATACCCTCTCTTGAGATAGTCTATGCCAAGAATGCATGGAGCCTCTGGGCCAGTCACAATGGGATGCTTTACCACTCATTTGCAGTTAGACTCACTTCAGCTTCCAATACAGTTAGCTGTTAGAATCCCCCTGTCACTTCAGAGATACAGATGGGTTCTGTCCCTTGGTAGCCTGATGGCATTAAGGTACATTGTATGCCAGTGTCCACTAGAGCTTTGTATTCTTGTGGTTCCAGTGTGCCGTCGGATCCACACAGTCCAATAAATCCGATTACCCCTCTCCTCTACCTGGCCAGAGGCAGGGCCCCTCTGGTCCTGGTTGGAGTGTCTGCCACTTAATTCTTGCAGATGAGAAGCAGAGGTCCCTCCCTTCATCAGGGTCAAGGAAAACATTAGCTCTTCTACTGCCTCTGGAGAACTGCCCAACAGAAATTGTAGCAGCACTTTTCTTAGGAGCCCCTCTTCTTGCTGCTGTATTTCCTTTCAGTTCATGTACATGAGCAGCTAGGGTTGAAGTAGGTACACCATCCCATTTCTTCATATCTTCCCCATGGTCAGGCAGATAAAACCACAAGGTGCCACGAGGTGTGCGTCTTGGGTACTCTCTTTCTCGAGCAGGAAAATACTGATTCTTAGTGGCTGAAATATCCCTCCGTCTCCACAGCTGAGACACAGGCCCGTAGTGGAGGAGAGAGATTGTCTTCATATTTTTTAAGCTGGCAAGGCAGACTATACACTGTTGGTCCCATCCCCTCATTCCAGTTAAATATTGCCAGCGTACTGGCATGTGATGATGGTGCACTCTGCACCAATTTATGCCACATGGATGTTGTGCACTGGACTTCATTGGGATCTTTAGGTGTCTGGGCATTGTCCAAATCACTATAAATCATCTCCAGCACAGCTAATTACCTCAGTTTCTGGAGACCTTTTCCCAAAGTGGCCCACTTGCCTACTTGATATATAATGCCTTCCTTATGGGGTTACCTTTCTTTCACAGCTGCCAGGAGTCGCCTCCAGAGGCTGAGAACCTGTGTCCCTCTCCCAGTTCATTTGTCAATTATAATTTCTCTAGAAAGGGATCCCAGCTGCTTGGCTTCACTGCCTTCTAATTGTTGGCTATTGGCCCCAGTGTCCCAGCACCAAAGCAGACAGGAGAGGATGTGTTCACCAGGGTGTCAACCATAATCCTTTCGTATTTCTCGCAGCACGCTCAGGGATAGGGAATGAGTGGTTTCTGATTTGTTTATGATTTCCATCTCTTCTTCCTGCTGTTTTTGTGATGGCTCTGCTTTAGAGGTGCCTGCCTTTTCCCCTTCTTCCTCCTTCTTAGGAGAGGCTTCTTCCCTTACTAAACGAGCTGACTTCTGTTTCCATTGTTTTGACTTGACTATGGGGGCGACTGATACCATAGTCGGTTGGTCCTCTGGATCAGCCACAACATGTGTTATCTGGTCATCAGATTCAGAGACTTCCTCCCTCTCTCCAAAGTGCTGGATGACGTTAATCAATGTTTGATAGGAGTAAGCCAAGACCCAGCACAGTGCTGCAAGCTGTCGTTCTCCAACATTGTCAGGGTCAGGGCATACGACTCTCAAATATTTTATCAGGTTTTTAGGATTTAGCACTTGTTCAGGGGTGAAGTTCAAAACTACTGGGGGAGACACCCGTGACAGGTACCTGCCTATATCCTCCCACATATCTTGCCACCTGCCACAAGGCTGTTTCAGGACAGATTGCCAGGTAAGCTTTCTAAACAATCGACTAATCTTAGAGAGAAGAGGAGACCTGTTATGCAAAATTAGAAATAGCAATATATGGGTTACACATGGATATTCAAAATACTCAAAACCTGTTGTAATTAGCCCACTGTGAAAGAAGGAGAAGGTACCATTCCTGATATTACTCATAAATTGACTTCCAGATGGGGAAAGGAAGGCAGTGTAAATCTGAATATTCTCTAAAAGATAGTTTCCATGAGATCCAAATGATAATAGTGCAGAACCTGAATGCCAGATTAAACTCAAGGCCAGTGCTTGGCAGCACAGCAAGTTTAAAAAAAAACAAACACAGATTGTAGCACATTCTCGGATTGGATATAGAGGAGAAAGGAGAATATGACACAGATTGCATGACACATGATCAAAAAAGCCAATATTAAGAGGACACTGAACATGGGGACTAGCAAGTAAGTGTGTTAGTTGTAAGAGTTTTAATCAGTTATATTGTTATCTCAACCCTTCAAGCCCCACATTGGAGCCCAAAAAGGACTGTGGTTGTTTTACCATATTCAGATAAAAATATTCAGGTAAAAATATTTACCATATTTTTATTTATTATTATTATTATTAATGTTGGAGTTGAGGCTGCTGTGTACACTAAGCTTGCTAAATTGTGTTTAGCACCAGTTTGCACTATGTATGGATTGGATCTGCTGAAGGTGCAAACTAACTTGCTAACTGGGCACTTTCATATGTGCAGGAAACATATCCAAGTTACAGGTAGGTTCAGTTGTTGGCTTAGGTGGCAGCTCAAATACAAGCTGTATTGAATGTATCCTCAAGTAGAGGCCACACAATGCAGTGCATGTTGAAAAAGTTTTGAAATAAAAGTAGGAAATAAAGTGACCTGTGTTGATTGATATTTTTTGCTCGTTGATATATATATATTTTTTTCTAGTGACAGCTCTCATGTGTTATTAGAACAGTTAATGTAAAATCATTGAAAAAATAGTTCACAACAGACAAATATAATTGATTAGATCAAATTATGACAGACTAAGATGGTGGCAGACAATGAAATAACTTCTGAAGTAGAAAAGAGTTCTTGAAAACCATATTTAAATTCTGATATGACCAGAGATAATTTCATTTTTTTATTTATTTTATAGGATAAATGTAACTTGCATTTATTTATTTACTAAGCTTTTACTTCTATTTCCCTACATTTAAATAGAAAGCAATTATGTTGGGGAGAAAGCGCTGTATATTTAAATTATTTCAGATCTGTATCACTTTCACTGATGATATGGACTGTTTTATAAACAATTACGATATGTTAATCTATGAAATAAAAATCAGTACACTGAATTTATTAATTGCTATTCTCCAATTTATGCACATGGCAGTACACTAACTGTTAAACACAGAAGTTAAGAAGCACATATGGTTAAACTGTCAGAATTGTTTATAAGCTCAAATGTCACATGAGTAAAATACAATAAGGAGATATTGTGCTATGTGCATCAGACTTTATGGTAAATGGTGACTCATCTTTGAATCTATTGAAGGATGGATTGTTAAGGAGTGAATAGTGGATTCATCAAAGCAGATCCTTCAAAAAACAAAGATAATGCAGATCCCTTCACTGCATGGCTAGTAAATTGTAATGGTAACTCAAGTCTAAACACTCCCATAAAACATCCTCTCTATATCTACCCCTCATCTGACTCTGCTAGAAGACATTTAAACCTGTATATTTAAGGCAACATAACAAAATAATTTTCTGCCAGGTTAGTGTGCTGAAGTAGTTTGGCACCTATTTCTGTGCCAAAGCTATCCAAAGTCATGACAGGAAAAGAGTTGAAATGTGGTCATGAATGAAAGAAAGGCTCTAATTGCAGTAGTCAGTTTTTACATTGATGCAGACTGCCACTGAATCATAGCCTTAGAGGTTTATATGATAGCCACTCTTGTTAAAACACATTTATCCAACCTAACTCAAGGTATAGTGGGACCCATTTCAACTATATGTTCTACTGCAGGAGGCTCTCCAAAGAAAACTGGAGAGGACGAGTTTTTATTATGTTATTATTAGATGCCAAAATGTGTCATAGTACTTTCTTTTCTCAGACAGCAGGGAATCAAGGTAAGTGGGAAACAAAAATTCAAAATAAAAAATGCTCAAGATCAACTCTCCTTGACTAGTGAATCCTTTCAGGGATGTCTGATGTCCAGGATTTATTTCTAGGCTTTGCCAGTGAGTATCTTTCTGGTTTGCAGCAAACTCTAGGGTCCCTCTCTATGGAGTTTCCTTGCATATCTTCTGAGGTCTGTCTGTCTGCCCTCTGCTCTGCTCATCACAGCACATTTTCATCTCTGCCTGACCCAGCATTGTGCAACGTATATGCTGCGGACTGCACAGTGTAGTGCTGGGAAGTTTCTCTCTGGCCCTCCTTTCAGACCATGCTGTTTCCCCATAAAGAATCATAACCTCTCCACTTCTTCTAGAGGTTGTGACATTTCCCAATCACTCCAATAAAGGGGTAATTATTATCAGAAAGTTTTATATATAAAATATAAATAATAATGATAATAATAAAAAAAGATATTGTGAGTGCAGAATAGCAGAGTTTCAGATTGCTCGATGGGAGGATGGCAATATAATAAAAGTATACCAGATTAATTTTTTGTCAATGCTGTAAGATTTATTCTACTGGAAGTAGTGGTCAGGTTTGTATAAGAATGGACAATTATTATACTTTGTACTTTCCCAAGGAAATTTGGAACAAAGTTTTAGTGACCTTAAAAAGATGAATTCTTGTCAAACATCAAATCTCAATTTATTCAAACACATCTCCCAAACTATGCTTTTACATTAAAAAATGCTATAGCCTTACTATCTAATCTACTTTATTAAAAATGACAGAAAATAATATGTAATGGTATATTAAAGAATTAAAATCCACAAAACGTTCTATGCATAAATAAGTTTATAATGCAATCACAGTTGAAAATAAAATCATCCCAGTTCTGATTATTGTACTTACTTGAAAATCTTTGAATATTCAGCTGTGTCTCTGCTTCACATGTAAAGCATTTAGTCATCTCACAAATACATTTATTCATCTATCTTCCTATTATTTTTACCTCTGTCACCTATGGTTTAAAGGTGTAATTTGCTTCTATCCTAAAACCAACAAAAAAAAAGCTACTGAAAAAAACTACCATTACAAAAGGCAAACGGATAAGATTCTAAAACATAAATGCCATGAATCATAAAATATTTAAAAACATAAAAGTATACCATTTTAACAATTTAAATAAACCCATAAACATACAATACTGAATCTCAATGGATTCAAATTGTTACTTACTTTGTATAAATAACTGTAAAAGTGACACATGACATCTGTTGTTTCTTGATTTTCTTTCCCATGATATCTACTCCAGTTCCTAATACAGGGAAAATAATAATAATAACAACAACAACAAGACATTTTGAAGCACAGTCTTTTCTCTGTCCTTTCATTTCTATCTAGGTGAGGTTATGAATTTAAATTTAAGAGAGAAACTATAGGCAGTAAATAGTTACCCTTCAGTTTTGCTAAAATACGTTGGTATGTATATTTACAGGTAAGTAGCATTGCATTAGCAATCTCAGCTATTTTAAGTTTCATCTTTTCTTGAAGGTTATTAATGCAATTTTTGGTATTACAAAACTATTTAGAGATTTTTAATATATTTAAAGCTCATTTCTTGTCCTGTTTCTTAGGAGAAGTAAAAAGGGACTCTACACAATGTTTGCATATATATATATATATATATGCCGAAAATATATATATATATATATATATTATTTAATTACAAAAGTGGAGGCTTCATCACTGTTACCCAGTAGTCATAAAACACCACCATTATAGGTATTTGAGTAGTGGTCAGAGCAGACCTGGACATCAAGCTGTAATGGCTGAATGCACTGCAATATAGGTTTTAGCTGAAATTCCATAATTCCCCTCTCTGCCCACTTCCCCCAACTCCAAATTATATATATACATATATATCATGCATTTGAGGTGTTTTTCACATTTTTGCTGGAGATGCCTTTACCATCTTCTGAACTAGAGTTCATTTTGGAAAGGAACTTGGTTACAGCCATTTTGTTAGCAACTGCCAGTAAACATGTGATAGCAGGCAGTATCCTAACCATAACCAGATAACTCAAACTAATTGAAATAACTTGTGAAAAATGTGGATCTACTTTCATAGGGAGTGTAAAAACAAAACAAAACCCTCAAGCAAATAAACAAGTAAGCAAGAAACTAGTACAAATGTATATAAATAAATAAATAAAAAATCAAGAAGCTGTTGGCTTCAACATGATAAATACAAGGAAAATTAACCCTTGTGCCAACAAGTACTGCAAACTGCACTATTGCCATCAAAGCCTGATATGTTTTTTTCCCCCATTTTCCCCCATTCTTCTCAGGGTTAAAAAAAAACTTTCTTCTGATGAGCACATTAGGGAAAATGATGGAAATATGTCTGGGCAGGTGAGTATGGTTCAGTTGTCCTTTCTGACAGTTAAGAAGTATCTTTTGTTAACTGAATTTACGGTCCTTATTAACCAATTGCCCAGCAGCGAATCCTATAAAAAAAGGATGAAAGGAAGAAAAGCTTAACTCCTTTCCCTCTTCTCTGTAGTGATGTAGCAGGATAAAATGGCTACTCTGTTGTTGCTATGTACTAGGTAATTGGAATCATATTGTAGTAGACCTCCATACCAGCTCCATATAAAACTTGATTTGTCTACAGTCACAAATCTGTACAAGTAAAGCAGCAGCATATAAATTTGTTATAATATGTTCTTTTGTACACTAGACATATTTATTAAAGTGATTTTGCCTTGAAAAAAATGTAACCAAGAGCAACATATTTTAAAAGTCATCTTATATGTAAAGGGCAGAGAAAAATACCAAAGATTCCTTTGTTTCAAAAGCAAAATTATTTCTGAGGCTGAGCTGCTTGCCATTAGCTCTCTAGTTTTGCTTTTAAGAGATGCAACTAAATATCATTTATATAGTAGTTCCATTATTGCAGATATACTGAGAAAGAAATGGCAAGGAAGTACTGCAAATATAGTGGTAATGTGGTAATGTAACATGATTTACTTGCAAGAGTCACTGAAAAATTGTTAATGGTAACCACTCCTTCTCCCTAGGTTCAATGGATACATAATTAAATCTAACCCACTATCAAAACAGAATTTATTATTATTGTTATCATTATTATCATTACTATTATTATTATTTTTTAGAATGTATATTATGCAGAGAAATAATTGTGATTTAATGTGATCGGAAAACAGATAACACCTTGTAGGTACTCTTATGATAAATACCACCACCCCTCCTCCCACCACCCCCCCCCCCCCAAAAAAAAAAAAAAAGAAAAAAAAAAAACTAAAGAACCTAACCTTTTCTGTATGTTCTGCTTCTAAATTTCTACTGCATCAGAACGGAAAAAAAGAAAATAAAAATCCAACAGTATAAGAACCTGTGAGTCATGTGCCAATGTCATGCATCATACAGCTAACAAGTAAGAAGTAATTTGAAGCAAAACCCCTATTTAGCATACCATAATTTGAAGCAAAAAATTCTTAATACAAAAAAATCAAAAACTGAGTAAGAAGTGTTGACAATGTATCTTATTGTTCTCTTTATACCCTTCACAACCACCTTCATACCCCTTTACCACTTCTTAATGTAAGAGAAAAATATAGACATAGCTATAGAAACATGGTTCTGAATTTTGATACATGGATGACAGAGCAATACCAGAGCTTATTCCTTGGGCAGTATAAGTATCATACAAAGTTATTAAGAACACCTGTTAAAAAACAAACCAAACCAAACCAAACAATAACAAAGCAAAACAAAACAAAACAAAAAGATACAAAAGCAAACACCATCAAAAAATATAACTAATTTTTGTTTTACCTAGGAAAAAATGTTTCATTTTTAAAAAAATACAACTGTATGAGCTATTTTCTCTCAGAAGAGAATAATTAATTGTTTCAACATTTAGCAATACATTCTAAGTATTTTCTAAGTTTAAAGATATCCCAGATTTTTTTTCAGTTATGTAAATATATTCCCATCTTTTTATTTTTATTATTTTTTTTTATTTTGAAAAATCTTGCAGAAATCCACATGCTTTACTTCATATTTTTAAATTGCAAAGGAAAACAACTTTCACATTTGAGTTAAATCTTTCCTAGATTATCTTCGGTACACATATGGAGTTACTTTCTCTCTTCAGACTTGGAATATTGCCAGAGCATAGACTGAGAACTTTTCCTCTAGAGACAGCTCATGTTCATTATCTGAACATTGGGATATCCCTGCTTCTGCTTTTAATACATTTGGATACATCTGTTTTCATTTTTGATTACTGATAGTAGTTTCACTCTCAATAATGACTCCTGTTCAATCCAGGAAAGAATATGGAGTAGTGACAAAAGATTATTTTAAAGATAATTTTAATATACAAAGCAAAATACTATGACATCTCTATGCACAATAGCGTGTTTTAAAGAAAAAAAAAAACAACAACAACAAAAAAAACTTTAAATATGTATTGTTCTCAACAAAGCACAGAATATAGAATGTTTATAATATGGAATCAACACTTTTACTGCTATGTACATGATAAGTGAATGCCACACAACAACTTTTGCTGTTTCATTTTCTTGTTTGTTCTGTTATTTACAAACCTAGAACATGAGAATATGATTTTGCTTTGTATGTACAGACAACTGCTCTTTATTTAAAATACATTCATAAATCAATGTGCCAAATGTGTACCTTACTCTTTTTTTTTTTTTTTTTTTCCTAGAATAATCTATTAAGTAAACATAGTGCTATGTATTTTATGTATTTGCTGTATTGTTATGTGTTTTATATATCTCTATTTGCTAGAAGTAGATCTGATGGAACAAAGTCTGGAAGTGGAAGCTGAATAGCTTACTGTATGGGTAAGACTGGTAATGTCAAGATCTATGAGAAGGGTGATCACTGAAGAGTTTTAGACCCCATCTTTTGAAAAGTAAGACACATCATGTCTTTCTTACCATTATCATGCCTGCCTTCACCTAGAGAATTTCCATTTAATTAAAAATAAAATTCTCATTTCTACTTTCATCCTCTCTGATCACATATGTATTTAAATTCCCAATTGCTAAATGACAAACAGTTAAAATAATGTTATATATTCCAAAATATATACTTTCCTTATGTAAAATAAGAGAGTAAGGTATCTTACTGTCCTCTTTGCACTTATTTTGTTCATCTGTGGTCCATCTTAGTATCAGAACCTGTCATATTTTACTACCAACTCTGAAATCAGGATAGGGAGAAAACCTCTGAGTGTTGTAATGATGCTGTCAAGTGGGTGGTATCAGCAATCTTCCTGAATACATTCTTTCCTTCTTTATAAATAACTCACCCCCTTCCATATGATCTTTGCCACAGCATTGGTATTTCTGTTTGACCTCTGACTATGTCCTTTATATATATACTAAATATATCCTTTACTTATCTGATCCTGTACTAAGCTGGGTGACTAATAATAATAATAATAATAATAAATATCTTACCATATTTTATGTTTTCTCTGTCCCTTTACTGATGCCAAAATCTACGTTTCTTTGAGTCAGACACATATTTTTTTTTTTCCTTATCTGTCTTCCAACCACAGTAAACACTACTAAAGTCATCTAAGAGGAACTCTGAAAAATTCAACCACAGAACAGGTGGAATTATCGATGGTAATGCTGTACGTTTAGAAGTGGGGAAAAACGGAAAGTTTACTTGATGGCATACTTCTGTCCATCCATCTGTTATTATCTGTTATTTACCAAAAACACAAATAAATTTTCCATGCTATAAATAACTTATTAGAAACTTCACCAATAGACATTGCTGACAACAATGTTTTCCACATTTTTGTACATTTTTGTACCATTTCCCCCTTTGGCCCCCCGCCGCCCCCATAATTTAACATAAGGATCCTTGATGTTCCATAGTAAAAGTAAAAATAAAAATAACAATCATAGGAAAACAATGGGTGTGTGCCATGTCTGGGTGATGTCTAGCTGACAGTTACAGCAAAAATAGAATTCCTTCAAGTGGAGAAGAGAGAAATATTGGAAGAAAGGAAATGACTTATGCTTGGTATCTATCAACTGACATTAAGATGAGTTCCCTGTTTCCCTTTTGTAGCAAGAATTATGCTTACATTCTAAAAGTATGCTTCTCTTCCTTTACATTTTCTATCTTCAGCAACAATGCTTTTATACCTCTTTTGATTAAATTTAAAAACCTTTAGTTTCCAGTTTTCTTCCAGTGTGTTTGTACTTCACCTCAGAATCTATTTTTTGAAAAAGAAAGTGTATTGTATCATAAAATCATAGAATGGCTTGGGATGGAACGGATTTTAAAGATCTAACTCCAACCTCCCTGCCATAAGCAGGATGACACCCACTAGATGGTTTGACCAAGGCTCATCCAGCCTGTTCTTGAACACCTCTAAGGATGGGGATTCATCCAATACTTCTCTTGGCAACCTGTTCCAGTGCCTCACTAACACATACAGTGAAGGATTTCCTTCTAATGTCTAGCATAAATCTTTTAGTTTAAGATCATTCCACCTTATCCTATCATTATATACTCAAGTAAATAGTCCTTCTACATCCTTTTTGTAAGACCCCTTTAAGTATTGAAAGTCCTCTTCTCCAGGCTGAACATCCCATCTCTCTCAGCCTTTCTTCATAGGAGAAGCTCCAGCCCTTCTTGTACTGGATGATATTAGCCTACTGTTGTAAGATGTGTTTCTTTGATCTTTTAATTATTTGCAATTTCTTTACCAAACCCTTTCCAATTTTTCAATATCTTTAACAATATAAATAACCTATATGTGGCATTGCATTATCAGTCACACCATTATCTTATATAGCAACAAAATCACTGCTTCCTTTTCCACAACTCCTCTACTTACGCATCCAAAATATATGGTATTCAAAAAAGTAATGTGTTACTTCATTTTGTCACTATCACATTACATTAAGATAGAGATTGATTTGCTAGGTCACATGTACACTAGACCATTCTCCAAATCACTGCTTGTCATGACGCAGTATATGATTCCATTCTTTAGATATATCAGATATAATTTCTTACAGTGCAACTTTATATTTAGCTGTATGTTACTAATCATTAATTAACATTTTTTTCAAGCTTGGCTACAAGTAGAATATTTATTAATACTCACATTGCATTCAGTTCCAAACCATTAATAAGACAATTTTCAATTTTGTATCCTTACAATTCCCTGTCAGGACCACTGGCTATCAACAATTGCTGAATTTTTAGGTCCAGTACACACATTAGGTCCAGTAGGCACATTGAAATAACTTTTTAATGTTCATGTTTTAGTCAGAATATAATTTATTACAAAGTGAAATGTTGCTCAAAGATCTAAAATATTAAATGCACAGTTTCATTTAAAATCTCAATTCTAATGATTTTATTTAAAAAGCTTTATTTAAAAGCACATTCATTAACATTACTGATATTCAATTAAGAAAATGTTATCAAGTTTTTCCTAATGTTACTATTAATGCCAAACCATCTTCCAGTATAGTTGCAAATTCCTCTGACCAGCTGATTTGAAAGGTTTGTCTCTAGCAGATGTTGTTTAACAAACTCTCCAATTGTTGATGGATTGGAGAACAATTCATTATCCTCTTTTATGAGCCATCACATTAATTCTTTCCAAACACAGAAGAACTATTTGTTTAACACTTGTTTTCTTCTCCTTTATTAGAATTGTTACTATCTCAATCTCCTAAAAGCATTG
>NC_048894.1:127777205-127792205 GCF_011077185.1 Oxyura jamaicensis | reverse complement strand
TATCAGAAAATGCTTTTTGATGACACTAACAAATAAATCAACATAAAGCACTGTACATGACCTCTGTACATCTAGATTCTTTAAAAAAAAAAAAAAAAATCTGCCTCAGTATCTTCCTCCAAACTCCAATGCTTCCTTTATTTTTCTTTCGAATGAGTATTAACCAGATAGCTCCTGTCCATATACAATTCTGAATCTCATGTCAACTGAAGCCATTAATATTTTTTGACTGGTCAGGTACACAAACAGGCTTTGTGCAGGAATCATTGAGGAATGCACGGGGTCATTATTTACTAAATCAGCCAAATTCTGCCATATGCTGGAACAGCATATTCACATTCTTTTGTGGAAATTATTGCAACATCATACTACAAGTATGATTACTCTGGTTTGTGTTTTGTTGCTGTTGCTGCTATTTTCAGAGAGTAAAGAAAGAGTCAAATGCTGTAAAAACCTATACATTATTTGCTTTGGTCTATGTATCTTGTACTATATATCCTAAAATCTGATATAGATCCACCTCTAGGCATTGAAAAAATAAAGATTTCAATCCATGGAACTGACAACCCAAAACACTTTTCCACTTTAATTGTGATAAAGGGCAGCATTACGTTGTACAGCCCAGATATGACTCAGCTGCTATACTTGCATCCACACTAGAGAACTCACACAGCTTTACCCATGCTCAACCTGGAAAGGCAGTGTAACCTGCATACAAATAAATCCTTCGAATAAAGATGAGGATGCATACTGAAAGCATAATGCCATATTCTTTCTCATTAGACTTCTGATTGGCCTTTGTTACATGTTAAAGTGTTCAAATAAGAGAATAATAACGAACATAATTCCCCTGAGAAGTCAAATGAAAAAAAAAAAAAAAAAAATTATTACACCTGTGCTTTGAAATATCTCCAAGAGAAAAGAACTGTTCTCCAGTTCAAGGAAGGACCACAGGTAAGAAAACACTGCCTCTAAAGAAACAGGACAAATCTGATGGAAGTTCACTTGTATCAAAGTGCAGGCAGTAATTAGAAATATATTGGAAAAATATTAATCCAATATTAAAAAAAACAGAACTGATACAGGATACTAAAGACAGGACACTAAAATCATGGGTCACAAGACTAAGGAAAATAAGGTCTAGCTTCTAGGAAGGAAAAACAAACAAAGAAACAAACAAACAAAAAAACACAAACAAAACCCCTAAAACTAGCAAGGAACGAAATCTTACTAGTGGTATTAGGTTTATTAGTAGACAGAGATGATGAAACCTGTTCAACAAGTATTTCTAAATTCTGGAAATAAGTGAACAGGAATAGTCTTTGTATGAGAAAAATAAAATAATTTTTGACTAATATCAAATGATCACCTTGCATCTTCAAGGCAAGGCAGCAGCCTTATGGAAAAGCAAGCCAGAGAAATCAACTTTAGCAACCTGAGGCCTTTTGTCTTCTGCAAAGTTATAAATGTAGTCTGACGTAGTCTGAGAATTGTCCTGGACAAAAGGGGGAGGGGGGGTAGAAAAAAAGAAATAAAACAGTTCAAGAATCAATAGATAAATAGTCAATAGAGAAGCAAATAATAGTCAATAGAGAAGCAAATAAACTATCAGTAATGTTAATCAATATCTATAAAACAAACTTAATTTCATTGTCAGAGCAGATGCTATTTTTGATTATGATATTTTATAAAGATAACTGTTTTCCTTTGGCTTTTTTCTCTTCTTCTTAAGCAGATTGATAATAATTGTGGCCCTTTGATGAGATTTTTCCAGAACAGAATAATTCTTAGCACCACTCTTACTATATACTTGTTACTTAATGTTTATACAAGAAACTTTCATGTACTTTATGAGATACTAAACAGCTTGAAGAAACCACACACTCAGCAATGAACAAATTAGAAACTTAATAAACAAGAAACAATGGATATTTTTCTGCCAGCATTTTATCTGAGATGTACTAGACTTTCATTAACAAAGAAAATATATGATTTTATTGATGACTCCGTTAAGAAAAGTATTCGATAAGGTAGCAGCCAATTTTGCTAAAAAATTCATTTCCCAGAAAAAAAAAAAAAAAGAGAAAAAAAAAAAAAAGACCTAATTTTTTTCCAAGAACAGTGCACTTCACTTTCTCAGCTGAACATGTTAGCAGTAGGTTCATGGAAAGCAGATACAAAGAGAACTGTTAGCTTTAGCTGAATTTACCCAGCTGATTCTGCCTCTGCATTACACTCTAAAATCCAACTGCTTCTGTGGATGTGTGATGGACTAGATGGGAAAACTCAGCCCATGGAGAATCCCCTGGCTGAGCAGGTGGAGGTGGCCTGGAGGAGGCTGCGGCCCATGGAGAGCCCCTGCAGAAGCAGACCCTGGGCCGGAGCTGCAGCCCATGGACAGGAGCCCACGCAGGAGCAGGGGGTCTGGGGGGAGCTGCCGCGCATGGGGGACCCTTGCTGGAGCAGTTTGCTCCTGGAGGATGGACCCCATGGTACAGAGCCATGTGGGAGCAGTTGCTGAAGAGCTGCTGCCTGTGGGAAGTGCGAGTGCAATCAATGATTTGGGGGAGGAGGTGGAAGAGGATGGATGGGAGGATAGTGTTTTTAGTTTTGTTGTTGTTGTTTGTTTGTTTCTAACTCCTCTAGCCTGTCAGTATAGGTAATAAATTTTATTGATCTCACTATGCTCTTTCTGTTTTTCCTGTGATGATAATTGTTGAGTGATCTCCCAGTCCTTTTAATTGTATTTTCTCTACCTTTCCCTCTGAGGAACGGGAGTGAGTGAGCAGTTGTAGTGTAACTCAGCTACCCAGCTTGTTGATACCACCACACTGAACTATCTTGTTGAAATAACCAAGCACAAATGATATGTATAGGAAGAAGTAATGCCCAGTGGTGTTTCAGAGTGGAGGAGTTAGTAATTTGGCAATGAGGGGAAATAAACACCAGAACAAACAAATGCTAGATCCTCTCACTCTTCATGTCTTCATGTTAAAACCATATGTATTTCTGAATTTTGAGATTTTTGTTCCTCATCAGAAGCAGCACATGACAGAATCACAGAATCACAGAATGGTTCAGGTCATCTGGTGGTCATCTAGTCCAATGCCCCTGCTCAAGCAGGGTCAACTAGAGCAACTTGCACAAGACCATGTCCAAACAATTATCCAGTCATAACTCTGTGGCAGTCATTGTGCATACAGTAACTACAGTCAGGGAAATCAAAGGTTTCTAGGCATTCCAAAGGCTGATGCGATTAACATTATCCATATCCAAATTAAAAAGTATAAGCCAAGATATTAGAGAATGCCTATCAGGATTATTAGTTTGGGGCAGAATTAATCAAAGTCTGTGCTACTTTTTCTTTAAAAAGTGTTTATATAGTCTGCTCTGAGGAATATATTTTGTAATAAGAGTAAATCCTGCTAAATGTTATTGTCAATTGATCAGAATGTACAGTACATTTTATTTATGTCAGAGAGCAAAACTGTCTGAAATCAAAAACAAACAAACTTAAAATGTACAAAACCAATACAACTGGGACCAAATAGGTTAATAAATAAATAAATAAATAAATAAATGAGTGTAATTAACAATAATAAGCTACAAATTGAAGAAACAAGTATTTTAGATTGGAGGTTTCTGATGGAACTATTAATAGGTTTTATATAATATAATGTATGATTTCTATTGTATCACAAAATGAAATGGAGGCAGCTGAAAGATATGATATACTGTAATTTGAAGATATTGATATTGATGGATAATATAAATCTTTTGCCAAATGTATCTCTCATAACATAGGCAATATCTTTGTGAATTTCATCACATGGCAAATTAGAGTACAATGGTAGTTAGTGAGGCTTTTGAGTGATTATACAGTACCCCTATATGTGGTAATGATCTTAATATCTTAAAATGTAACTATGATGACACAAACATATTAACTTAGAAGCATTTATAATCTGTTAAATCACTTCCAAAAGCCATTTGGGAAAAGAAAATTCAAGAACTGTCTAGTTTTAAAGTAAGTGATTGTGGCCTATGGATAACATACCTGAAATGTCCCTAAAATATCTACTTATTTTGTACGTAAATGTTCAATACCATTTCAAGGAAACTCTGTATTTTAAATTACCGCTGACATGAAGAATCACTTCCCTGGACCTGCTGGTCACACTGTTTCTTATACAGGCCAGGATGCTGTTGGCCTTCTTGGCCACCTGAGCACACTGCTGGCTCATATTCAGCCAACTATCAACCATCACTCCCAGGTCCTTCTCTGCCTGGCAGATCTCCAACCACACATCTCCCAGCCTGTAGCTCTGCTTGGGGTTATTGCGCCCCAGGTGCAGGACCCGGCACTTGGCCTTGTTGAACTTCATGCAGTTGACCTCGGCCCATCGGTCCAGCCTCTCCAGATCCTCCTGCAGAGCCTTCCTACCCTCGAGCAGATCGCAACACGCACCTAACTTGGTGTCATCTGCAAACTTACTGAGGGTGCACTCAATGCCCTCATCCAGATTATCAATGAAGATATTGAAGAGGACCGGCCCCAGCACCGAGCCCTGGGGAACGCCACTAGTGACCGGCCTCCAACTGGATTTGACTCCATTTACCACGACTCTTTGGGCCCGGCTATCCAGCCAGTTTCTAACCCAACGAAGCGTGTGCCAGTCCAAGCCAAGAGCAGCCAGTTTCTTGAGGAGAATGCTGTGGGAAACGATGTCAAAAGCCTTGCTGAAGTCAAGGTAGACCACGTCCACAGCTTTTCCCTCATCCACTAAGCTTGTCACCTTGTCATAGAAGGAGATCAGGTTCGTCAAGCAGGACCTGCCCTTCATAAACCCATGCTGACTGGGCCTGATCGCCTGCTTGCCCTGAAAGTGCTGCGTGATGACTCTCAAGATAATTGATGACTCTCAAGATAATAAAGATGATAAAAAACATAGAATAGTACTGTTATCAGAACAGTATAACAGTACAATCATTAGAAAAACTGTTTTTCAAACAGTTTGAAACCTTAAACAACCTTAAAAGAAGGTTGTTTATTTATTTATTTATTTATTTTATATATTTTTTTCAGTAACACTGTACTTTAAAACATTTCTGTTTCATAATTTCTTCCCCAGATTGTTTTTTGATCAGTATTAGTTTTAGGGAGACTTTCCTACTATTAACAATATCTTTGATAGGTGCAATTCGTTTCTCCCAGAACAGTTTCCATTCTAAGTCCTCCACGGAGCAGCAGGCTGCAATTTCTGCATCTGTGCTATAATTCTACTGTAATTCTTGAACAGAATCCTAGTCAATCAACACTGTCCTCCCCATGCTAGCCAACTGTCCCTTTAATACAACAGTAGAATTCAATATGAATTGAGTGAATAGAATTGCGGTGCTAGGAGGACAGTCAGCTACTACAGAGAAAAAAGATTGATTGACATTAAAACATCTGTGGAAGAGTTATAGAAAAATTACAGCAGAGTCACTGAAATTGCACCCCCCACACTTCAGGAGAGGAAAAAGTAACTACAAGAGATACCATGAATAAATAAATCTACCTTCCAACTAGAGCAGCATCAGAAATCTTTTATTATTATTATTATTATTGTTTTTAATTGTATCCCCAATTTCTATTTGTGAGCAGCTTTTATTAACTATGTGAAAATTGGTTGTGACTTCAATTCTACAATGGTTACAATGCCAGGACAGTTTTGATTTAAATTAGATGACTTTTTTTTTTTTTTTTTTTTTTTTTTCTTTAAGCAGTATGTATGTTTTCCTGTTTGTTCCTTTGTTCCTCACTTTCCTCACTATTAATATAGTTGGAAGAGTATGAGACTTACACATACACAATTTTTATTCTTTTTTTTTTTTTTATATATATATATATATAGTATCAGAACAAGAATGTATGTAATACTGTTGCAAAAACATTTTCAATATGCACAGTTTCTGTTTTTCAGTTGTAAAAATCTACGTTATTATATAGATATGGTACTTTATGTTAAAGTTATCTGATTATATTTTGCTTTAATCAGAAGTATGTAGGATTATAGTCATAAAATCATACAACAAGCATATTTGGAAGGGAGCTCAAAAGATCACCAGGACCAACCTTTATTTGGAAAAAGGGAGACAAGATTAGAATATTTAGCATGCTGTCCAGCCTCTAGCAACCTGTCTAATCACATCTTGTAAACCTCCAGTGGCTGGGATTCTGCCACATCCCTGGGGAAGTTACAATGATCAATTGTTCTCACTGTAAATATATATATATATTTGTTATATCAAGACAAACCTCTCCTAGTGCAACATTCACGCATTTCCCTTTGTCTTCTTCATGTGACTGTTTGAGAAGAGAGAGCCTCTGTCCTCTTTGTACATTAAGGACTAGGATACACTGATGAATTCGCCACTAACAATTTAGTTATGCCCCAAAGTTATAAGTCCCTATATTAATTTCCTTTCTGTTTCTCCATGCCAGATTCCATCTAAATATATACTAGTTACTCTACTTTTGAGGAGCAATGTCTAGGTGCAGATTTTGAAAATAAGGATAATGATGAATTTTAATAAACACAAACTTTATTAATTCTGGTTTTATATAGATTATTAACATATACTGACATGAGAGTTTTATTAAAATGACATCAACAGGTGTGTCTTGTTAACTTTAAGATAGAATCATAGAATGGCTTGTGTTGGAAGGGACCTTAAAGATCATCTAATTCCACCTCCCTGCCACAGGCAGGGATGCCACCTGCTAGATCAGGTTGGCCAAGGCCCATCCAACCTGTTCTTGAACACCTCCAGGGATGGGGGTGCATCCACAACTTCTCTTGGCAACCTATTCCAGTGACTCACTACTTTTATAGTAAAGAATTTCCTCCTAATATCTAGTATAAATCTATCCTCTTTTAGTTTAAGACCCTTACCCCTTGTCCTATCATTATGTATAGGAAAGTAAATAGTCTTTCTACATCCTTTTTATGACCCCTTTAAGTACTGAAAAGCTGCAGTAAGGTCTCCCCGAAGCTTTCTCTTTTCCAGGCTCAACATGCTCATCTCTCTCAGCCTTTCCTCATAGGAGAGGTGTTCCAGCCCTCTGATCATCTTTGTAGCCCTCCTCTGGACTCGTTCTAACAGGTCCATATCTTTCTTGTGCTGGGGGCCCTAAACCTGGATGGAGTACTCTAGGTGGGGCATCCTGAGGGCAGAGTAGAGGGGGACAATCAACACCTTCAACCTGCTGGTTGCACCTCTTTTCGTGCAGCAGAGGACACAACTGGCCTTCTGGGCTACATGCGCGCACTGCTAGCCCATATCAAGCCTTTTGTTTATGAGAACCCCCAAGTCTCTCTCCACAGGGCTGCTCTCAATGAGTTCCTCTCCCAGTCTGTACTCCTGTCTGGGACAGCACTAACCCAGGTGCAACACCTTGCACTTTGACTTTTTGAACCTCATGATGATCACGTTCTCACTTCTCCAGCCTGTCCATGTCCCTTTGAATGACATCTCTTCCTTCTTTGGTATCAGCCGCACCACTCAGCTTGGTGTCATCTGCAAACTTGCTGAGGAAAGCCCATCATCTATGTCATTGATGAAGATATTGGAAAAGACTGGTCCCAAGACAAACCCCTGAGGGACACCAGTCATCACTGGCCTCCACCTGGACATAGAACCATTGACCACCACTCTATGGGAGCAGCCATTGAGCCAATTTCATTGAGCCTCCTTTCAACCCTTTTCAAAAATGTGAGGCATGTTTCCCTTTTTCCTGTCACCTGACTGCCATGATTTTTCAAATATGATGGAGAGTGGCTTGGCAACTACATCAGCCAATTCCTTCAAGACCCTGGGATGCATGACACCAGGGCTCATAGACCTGTAGTTCTTAAGTTGCATCAGGAGGTCCTGAACTTGCTCTTCTCTTACAGTGGGAGGGACTCTGCTCCCCCAGCCCTGCCTTGGGATTCAGGGACTTGAGAGATGTGGGAAACTTGACCACCATTGAAGACCGAGGCAAACAAGTTGTTACATACCTCTGCCTTCTCCACATCTGTTGTTACCAGTTCTCCATCTGGTCATTTGTCCGGGACACTATGCCCTATGCTATCTTAGTCAATTCTTTTGTGGCTAATGTACCTGTAGATCCCCTTCTTGTTATTCTTTGCATCCCTCGCAAGTTTAGTTCTATCAGTGCCTTGGCTTTCCTGATCCCATCCCTGCAAATCTAGACATCGATTCTGTACTCTTCACAGGACATGTGGCCCTGTTTCCCGTCTGTACATTTCCTTCTTTTGCCTAAGTTCTACCAGCAGTTACTTGTTCAGCCATGCCAAACAACTTCAACTTTATATTGAAGTTTGACCAAGTTTTCCTTGAAGATGAAACTCTTCCTAGCAGGATGACAAAATAAGAAACCAATGCTAATAGAAAGTGATGTTCAGAAGGTGTTTTTTTTTTTTTTTTTTTTTTTTTTTTTTTTTTTTTTTTCCCTTTTTGTGTTCCCTTTTCTGTCCTCTTAGCCTTTCAGACTTATTTTTGCCTTTGTCTTGCTTTTCTGCCAACCCCTGTTAAAATACATGTTTCATCATCAGTGGAAAGGATAGCAGTGTTTGTATACGTTACAATTTCTTCAAATAATGGGCTGTAAGATCATGAATGGGACAAGGTATCTCACATTCTTCATGGCTACATTTTCAAGGTCTTTATAGAAGCAAATGAATATTGTGGCATGATTTTCCACTGAGTCATCTCTGCAACTCTAAGTTCTAGAAACACTTCTGAATGAAATCTGTAGATTTTGAAAAAGAAGTTGAAACCTTGTATTTCACTATGAAGGCTGGTGCCAATATTTTGTCCAAGTTAAGCTATCTGGAGAAAATGTTTGGGTTTACTTTTTTTTTATTTTTTTTATTTTTTTAATAAGTTTAATAACTATCTATAATGTTAAATCTTAACAAAGAAGTTAGTTTGAACTAACATAATCTTTTGAATGATCTTACATTAAATCCAGTTAACAGTTTTACAGTATACAATACAAAGTAGATACAGAAACTGTTTTTCTGGAGGCAGTTAGCATAGAAAGGAAGAATAATAATAAAATGCTTCATGAGTTCATACTTTATTGATCTAATCAGCTTAAAACTATATGGATTTTTATGTGGCTACATTTCTATTTTATTTAACTGATACAAATGTCTAAAAGAAAAGTATGAATTATTAATACTTAATTTTAACTTTTTAATTTTTTTTTCTTCTTTACAATGATCTCAATGAAACAAATCATCCATTTCAGGCACATAAGTTACATAAATCAGGAGAGAAAAATTATTTATATGAATAATGTGGCTCAAATATTTTCTTACAGTGCTTAAAAATAGTTTTTTGCAGTTCTGATTTCTTAATTGTAAAGGAACTGGACCGGAAGGAGAACAGTTAAATTCCTGGCTTGTAGAGAAAACTGTTGGACATCAGAGGACTACTCTCTCCTTGAGTTTGTTTCTCCCCATGGAAAAGGAATAAGGAAGATTACAAGATCATTCCCATTTGCAACAGAAGAAAGGATGACAATGAATCATAGAATCACAAAATCATAGAATGGCGTGTGTCAAAGACTACCTGATTCCTACCCCTCTGCACACCTTCTGCTGGACCAGTTTGCTCAAAGCCCCATCCAACCTGGCCTTAAATCCTTTCAGTGTTGGGGCATCCACAACTTCTCTGGGTCTCCTGTTCCAGTGCCTCATTAGCCTCATAGAAAGGAATTTCTGTGAATATCTAATCTAAATCTACCCTTGTTTAGTTTAAAACCAATACCCCTTTCCTACACTCCCTGATATCCCCCATTCTCCCCATATTTGTAGGCCCCTTTTAATATTAGAAGGCTACTATAATGTCTCCCGGGAGCCTTCCCTTCTCCAGGTTGGACAACCCCAAATCCTTCAGCCTGTCTTTATAAAAGAGGTTCTCCAGCCCTCTGATTATTTAGTGGCCCTCCTCTTTACCTCTTCTAACAGGTTCATGTCTTTATTATGGTGGAAGATGTTCTGCTCAAGAACAAAGATATCTTAGTGAATGACAGCCATTTCCATTGTTTCTTGCTTTTCTTTTTTTCATTCTGTCAAAAAGAAAACATTTATAGTTGCAGAACATGGGTTTACACCTACACCTTGTATCTTCCATCTCATTCACCAGACATGTGAGAGCTGCATTCCGTCCTTGACATGTAGCAAGCAAGGCATTGGCTGGGGTTCCCAGCAGCCATATGCTCTTGTTAAAGAAAACAAAACCAACCTGAGAAGGAGGTTGAAACTACTTGCCTACTTTCTTATGCTGCACTGACTTTTTTTTTTTTTTTTTTTTTTTCCAGTAAAATTGAGGCAAGATTTTGCAGCTCTTCTACGCCAAAATATGAAGCATAGGAACTAAAGCCTTGTGAGTAGTTAAAGATCTCCTAAAGAGACTCTATACTGAGGCAGAAACAATCACGTGGAAAGACAAAAAATGGACCATCACTTATGGCTGCTTCTTCATGCACAGGGATAACAAAGTTTCCAGTTTATCATTTTTTTCCATGTAATTTTAACAAACAACTTCTCTAAATGCAATGGCTGTTAGGCATAATCTCCCTATACTTCATGATTTTTCAAACCTCTTACATGTAAATAAAATTTGTTATTTAATTTTCCATATCTAGAGTTCTGGTGAAAGCTTTCTCTGTTAGCCTTAGATGAGTCTGACATAGCTTTTCAGAATATTCATACTTACTATGTGGGAGATGAAGATCTATCTTAAAGAAATAATATTCTGCAAGTTCTAGTAGCCTGGAAATGGAAAATCTGACCAAATTCACTGTTTGCATCCATATCGTCCCTCGAAAGATGTTAATGAGAAGATTGTTTTAAATCACACCAAAATAATTTTCAACTGAGTTTTCTCAGGGCTGATCTTTATGACAAATGTAATGCCTTTTGGAATAGATCTCATTGCCACTTGGGCTAGCAGTGTACATTAACCTTCTCTTCTACGAAACTAGGTGTTGGAGAGACATGACCTCTTGCTACTCAGCTTTAGAAAATGTTCAAAGGCAGAACCAATCATTCTTTCAAGTAGACTATGAAAAATCTTATGTTCCCGTGATTGGTTTCCTTGTTAACTTTATTTATTTTTTTTTTTTTCACTTCACTTAATTGTTTTAATTAATTCTTTGCCCAGAGTATGGCTTTTTGGTTCTTCTGTTCATGAGTTAACACTATCAAACAAGTAGAAGCTTCCCTGTCATAAGTCATAGGCTAAAGAAATATGCTAAAGAAATGGAGTATTCTTAAATTGCCTTCATCATTGGATTGTATTATTCCCATTAAATGTGAATGGTATTCCACAACATGTAGTTAAAAGACTTGTCAGTAATCTGAGGGTGAATACACAAGTGAAGCATCTACATTTATTGTAGATGTTTCTGACATCTCTGACACCATATTTCTTCAGCTTTACATCTGAGGCTGTCCAGTACAGTAGAGGAAATAGGAGATAGTACAACATTAATAGCTACTGAAGCTTCCTATGTAGGAAGTAGGAACCTGACCAGAGGTCAAGTGGATCATGAAAAGTACTTGCCCCATACAGAGGATAGCTGGGTCTACGTAGCCCAACATTATCTGTCCCAGAAGTATTCTTTAGTACAAAGCTTTCCAAACTTGTTAGTCCATAAAAATGTTAGTCCATAAACAATGTAAAACAATGTAAAACATCATTAGAGATAATCAAGCTAGATTAAATAAATTAATCTTGGATCTAGAAGCAGTATGTCTGTCTTTGTATATTCTTACACCTGACATCTGAGAATCAGTTCTCATTAACCCCAGGCACTGTACTGCATCAACAAATCTGTATTGTCTATAGGAATATCTTGCCTGTGTTGTCTATAGGCATATTTTGCCTGTGTTTTATATTCCTGCTGCTGCTTCTAGTGTTTTAATCTTATATTCTGCTTCAAAATAGTTTGATTAGTTTTAAAAAGTATCAATGAAGGATATATTTTCTTCTTTTCCTCCACAAATGTAGCTCTCTAAAGAGATAGTGGCCTAATCCCCAGAAGTAACACTACAGCTCTAGACTAATAAATCTAATCTAATTAATAAGGTTGTTTGTATCACTGTAGTAGTGTTGATTTCCTTTAATATCCCTCTGTACAGAGAACTCACAGTCGTTGCTTTCAGCACTCAGGTTTTCCCTGTTTTGACTGCTGAATTTGAAACATAAATACATAAATACTTAAAGGAGAACGCCCCCCCCCCCCCCCCCCCCCCATTCCCCCTTCATTCAAAATTTTAGATTCCAATAGATTACTATTTGATTCAACTTTACACTTCTGGGTACAGTGTAAGTGAGAAAACCTGGTTTTCCAAAATATAATTTTGAAAGAATATCTAAAATTTTACACTAAAAAAAATCCTTATCTTTTATAGAAAAACAGTAGCTCATAATCATACTGTCATAACATTAACAATCTTGAATTTCACCTAAATTCTAAAACATCTTTGTGCTTTACATCATCTCTTTTTTTTGTTTGTTTGTTTGTTTGTTTGTTTGTTTTCCCCCTTTTTCAGTTTGGTACTTACAAGTTCCTAAAATATTTTTGAATTTTATCTCTTCACAGCATGTATAATGTATTCATTCCCACAGTAAAATAGATTAACTGGACAACAAAAGGGTATATGAAATCATTGAAGAGATTATATCCTAAAATAAATCAGAATATTTTAAGAATAAAGTAATGAATCCATTTCATTATTTCTTGCATGGAGAACAGCAATCTGAACATTGGGAAGTTCAGAATGTAATGCATCATGGACTTCCATATAGAGAGCAGAAAAGCAATTTTAATAAATAGGCAGATCATATAAAAATGATTTGTATCAATATCTATCAGTCTGAACTCTGACAGTACTGCACCCACTGTTTCCCCCAAAGTAGGCAATAATGAAAAAGTGTCTCTTCCATTTATGCATTAATTTCAGGACTGATTGCACCTAACCACATTGAATCTGTCCACATCCTTTTCAAGCATGGCAACTAATGATCACAGTTCCTGTCATGTAGATCGGTGCTTCAACATCTGGTTGGAAATTGTCAACTCTGCATACTACAAATCTATGTTCTGTCAATAATACAAATGGATAAGTAGGTAGGTGCCATTTCAGAACTCCTCTCATACTGCTTTAAGTTGTGCTGAGCCATTTTGTCAAATAATGCTCAAAAATATTTTTGCCTAAGCTCAAAAATGATGCCTGCCTTTTCTTTTTAATGCATGCTATTACATTTATTCATTATCATTTGTCTGCCTTATCTTGATTAAATTCAAAATTCTAATCCTGATCTCTGTGCATCTAGGAGACATTTTCTTTTAAAAAATACCTATTCAGCCCAATTATGTACTTTTCATCATGGTGCAACCTTTAAGTATGAAATCCAAAACTAAAAAACTGTGAAACCTTCAGAGTTATTTTCTGTCCCAGACTTTCAACAACTCATATATAGGGAATGTCTTATGGATCTTCAGATCAAATGTAAACATTTTTGTATTTATTTCTCTTGCTTCCTTCATTAATGACTTCTTCTTAATTCTAAAACATAATGATGAGCACAAAAAAAAAAAAAAAAAAAAAAAAAAAAAAATAAAAAAGGAGTAAATGTGTGGAAGAAAAATGACAGTTACAGAATAATCTGCACTTTAATTATTATGCAGTACTTAAATGTTACAATGAAATAAAAGATGATCAATAAATTGCATAGTGTTAATCATGTCAAATAAGGGACACTGCAGGCAATCTAGAAAAGGTCAATGATGATTTACTTACTGGAGTAAAAGTATACTTGCAAAGAGAATGCTAGCTTTTCTGAAGAAATCCACATTCAAAAATTTAGAGAAGGTGAATAAATGCTGTCAAATTAAACAAGGAGAGTACTTACAAACTAGGAATGGCAAAGGGATAGCATGCTGACATCAAAATATGTTCATAAAATATCATCTGCTGTTAAAAAGTATAAAGGGTTTTGTTAGTCATGAATATTTTGACAGATATGTCACACAGGTTTAACGTCTCCTCCAAATTTCCTTTTTATTAACCCAGAATAACAAATGCAATAGAAACATTTTGGTAGTATGCACATATACATGCATAATTTTTTTGATATATATATATATATATGCACTCAGAGTATTGTTGATGGTTAGTGTATTTGGTCTGACAGTTTTAATCTTTTATAACTTGTTTAATTTGTTAATCTCCTAGTTCAGATTTTAAGATATCCCCCATAGGAAACTTTCATTGGATTTCTATTTCCAAAAGACATGGAATCTGCTGTAACTGCTTAAAAGATGTTGATCTAAGCCTCATAACCACAGAGTGAAAAAAAATGTGATTTCAGGTCTTGGATTTTTTGTGCAAAGAAGAGAGGTTTGTAATTTTTTTTTTTCTCTTAAAAAAAAAAAAAAAGTTCTCATTTTAATGCATTTCAATTTTCTGTATGTTTTGCTTCAGGCTATATCAGTGGGAACCATTGCAAAAACTGTTTAATAAAGAGAACTCAACACTAATGCACAAATATATATAAAGAAATATATAAAAATATATGGATCTATATATATACACTTTCACTTTGTCCTTTTGAAGTCTGTGTTGTGTTCACCTTATCCAGAAGCCAGACACCCATTTTTGCCTCTTGCTCATTCCCATCTCTGGCAGGATGGGGACAAAATAGAAGGAAAGCAAGACTCATAAATCAAGATAATGACATCTTAATAGAGAAAGCAAAAATTGCACACACAAACAAAGCAAAAAGAGGAATTAATTTGATGCTTCCCATCAGCAGGCAGATGCTCAGCCTTTTCCTGGCATTCAGGACCTTAGTGTAACTGTTGCTTGGGAAAACAAATGCCATAACTGTAAACCTCCCCCTCCTCCTCCCCCTTCCCCCTCCCCCTCCCCC
>NC_048894.1:127749961-127772205 GCF_011077185.1 Oxyura jamaicensis | reverse complement strand
CCCCCCACTTTCTACTCCTTTCTCTGAGGTTTTTATTGCTGAGGATGACATCATATGGTATAGAATATCCCTTTAATCACTTTGGGTCAGCTGTCTCAGCTATGTCTCCTCCCAGATTCTTGCCCACCTGCTACATACTGATTTTGGTGGAGCATGGAGTGGAGAGAGAAAGCTTTAATGTTATACAAGCACTGCTCAGCAATAGACAGGCACTGGTGTATTATCTACACTGTTTTAACCTCAAATATGAAGCACAGCATCAAATGAAGAAAGTTATCTCCTTCATAGCCAAATCCAGTTCAAAGTCTCATTTCATAGTTGCAGATATGTGGAAAGAGATGTTATATATTGCCCGCATCTTTCAAACCATTACCTTTTGCACAAAGAGGAAAATATTAGACTACAGATCCTAAACCTAATACTGCTTAATACTGATAATACTGCAGCATGGAACAGTTGCCGGCTCTAGTCAGTTTGAAGTAAACTTCAGCTGGTGATGGTAAGCAGAAAAGAACCAGAGAGTATGGGAGAAGAAAGCATACTGCTGAATTTGGTCAGGGGTAATAGGACAATGTTATCGGGCCTTACTGTCTAAATGACCTCCTATCTCTAAACAGCAGATAGAACCAATAGAACTATAGCTACATAAATAAATTTATAATTTGTGTTAATATATTAACAACATAAATTAAATTTAAAATTGTTTCATGTGTGGAGAACTGTCTTTAACAGTACCATGGCTTTGCAGAACATAGTAAAAAGTGGGTGGTCTTTGCATGTTTATAAGAAAGGATAACAAAAAGTACTTTTCAGTAAGCCTTCATTATAAATTTTGGGACTACTTTTTTTTTACACCATCTGAAGTAATACTATAATTTCTGTTTGAGTTACATAGTCTTTCAAAATTATTTTCTTATTATTTATGTTTAACGCATTTCTGTCTGATTCTGGAAAGACTGTAGAACAAACAGTTGGAGGAACTGATGTGATGACTACATAAGAATGAGCACTATACAGTAGAGAATAAAACTCCAGGATCGCTTCTGGAATCATGATTCTAGAGTCACACCTAGAATCACACCTAGAAAACATCTCAGTTTTGCAATGACAGAATAGGTCCCTTATATATTTTAATGCCAAAACAGGTAGGAAAATACAAGCACTGAACTTTCCAAGCAAATCAGGAATTCATTATCTTCTATCACATGTGCCTACAAAACCATGGTATTTCCATCTCTTACTGCCAAGCCACACAGCTTAGTGGAGAATTTGTATCCCAGAATAAACTACAATAACAAAGTAGTTTGAGCAGTACAGGAAAATGATTATAAGATTAATCATTAAGATTGCATTACAACATAGATTTATACTTTACTCTTACTCTGTGGCAAAATATAATTATTCTCTCCCAGATCCCAGCTAAAAATTTTAATTAATTAATTAATTTATTTTTAAGAATAACAAATAACAGTCATCATGGCATTTTTGAACAGACCATGTATTAGTATCTAAATCAAGTTGATTTTATCGCTGTTTAGACTATTTTTAACAATAAACATGTTGCAAGATAATAACATGAATAAAAAATGTAGATTGAATACAAAATTTTTAAAAAAGAAAACAAAAAACATTACAAGAATATCAGAATGTGATTGGAAAGTGTTATTTGATGTTATTTGCAAAAGGTTTCTGTGATTATGTTTAGCAATTCTAAACATTTTTCTTTAATAATGTACACACATTCCCAGAGAAAAAAAGTAGTAAAATGAATCCTTTGAAAAGAGGCTGGGGTTTTGTAAATATGAATATAGTAAATTATTCTGCTCATGGTTCCTTGCTTTCTTTAACATTCAAATAACTTGAAACAGATCGAGTAGCTTACCTTCTTCCTCTGAAAGTGATTAAAAATAAATATAAAATATGCTCTATAAACTGTCACACAAACAAAAGAATAGAAACAAGATTTTCAGTAAGAGAAAGAAGAAAAAAGTTTTTCTATTATCAGTATTATGTCAAATATGTATAGTACTTTCCTCTAATGTAAAAGAGTCAACAGTAGTAAAGTTTTTCCACTCACTTAATATAAAGGCTGTGTAGAAACTTAGATATACTTTGGAAATCAGAAGGCTTCTGGATTATTATTTTTTTAGTGTGCACGTTTGTGTGTGTGTGCGTGTGATGTGTGCACTGATTTCTGTCATGGGAATTGGGTATATAGCCAGTTGATTCATTATCATACAGAATACAACGGTTGGGCATTCTCATGCTTAGAAGCACAAAGGAAAATATAAAGTTTGTATGTGCACTGCGAGGAGGTAAGCTTGAGAAAAAAATGAACAAAAACTATGTTAATGTACAGAAATTCAAGCATCTTTGCTTACAACAGAAAACCATCCCTCACCGAGATGGTGAGTGAAGCAAGTGGTGAAGCATTATTTTCTTTGCACAGATGTGAGACATCAGACAAACAATAAATTTTCATGAAGTAGAACCAGAGAATTCATAACATTGTTTTTTTTAGGTTAATCAACATTACGGGTAAATGAATCTGTGGTGTAGTACTGGAAGGTACTTTGTTAAATTTTAAATGAAATTGTTTGGGTTCCAGTCACAGGATAGCTGTTGAAATACAAAGCACAATGAAAGGGTTTCCCCTCTTCCCTTTGCTGGGGTATAATTTACAGCTGTTATTAAACTGAAAATGTTCTGTCCAGGCTGCTGTTGGAAATGCAGTAATCAAGTTTAAATTTAACTCATCTCTCCATACTACACTGTACTACTGCCATATTTTCAGATACTTTATCAAATACGTAGTACAGTGCACATCCACAGCAGACCTACTGAAGAGCAGAAAAGCTTCAGTTAAGGAAAGAATTGGAGAGAAACTACTGTATTGATGGAAGGAAACAGAATGGAGAAATTTAGTTGATTAAAGGTGTTGAAGAAAGGACAAATGTTCACTGCAAATCTGTAAATAAAATATTGGTATAGAGTGGAAAATTATAATTAAATATATCTATATTGATGGACTTTTAAGAACTATGTAACACCTCTTTTTAATAGTAATTTAGAAGTAGAGAGACAGCCAAGTCCTCAGTGAGACCAATTGCTCCAGAAAAAAACAGTCTGTGTAAGTGAAGTCTTACAGTTCACAGACCTACCCATCATAAAATTTTTAATTGACTTTGAAGTCTGAATTGTGCCTACTAAATTTGACAAAATCATGAATGGTTCAAGAAAGATCCATTTCTATCCCCACTTTCATATTTTCTTTTAATGTGGAAGACTACAAGAATGATGAAGACATACACAATATGTACAAAATGAGAGCAAACTTCTTAACACCTCTCTCATGAAGCTCAGTGCTGATAGCAGGCATGCCCTTACCCCTCAGAGTCATTTCATTCTGACATACTAAGCTGAATGATGGGAGGGAGACAGAACTTACTGGAAAAGCTGGAACCACTGGAAATCTGAAGCTAAATAATCAAATGATAGAAAACCTCAAAAGCTATTTTAGAAGAGAAATATGAGAAAGGAACTTACTCTCTATATTACACAGTTTCTATCTGATACAGTCAGTAGTGATATTTAAGCTTTTTAAATATTTCAGTTTGTAACTATATAACTTTGCAATCTTCTTTATGGAAAAGATTATACAGTGCTGTATGATGAAACAAAATATTACTTTATCAAGATATACTTTGTAGTTACATCCCCGCAAAATGTTTTGCCTTTTTGTATCCTGAATACTAATTTCCAAAGGAATTCAGAATTCTTAGTGTCTTGTATATACTGTCTTTTTACTGACCCTGTGTGTTTTGCAGCCTTACTGATATGAAACTCATGAAACTCGACCTTTCAATCTTCAAATATTTGAAGAAAAAAATGGGCTCATTGAATGCAGCAAATCTTGTGGCCATTATCTGCACTTCTAGTAGGAAGTTCATTTACTATTTTCTTAATTAATAAAAATAATAATAATAATAAAAGTTCTCTATACTGAAATGCTCATGATGTCTGTAATTCCTGAACTCATATCTAAAGTTGACAATTTCCTTTGCATATCTAAACATGCTTTAATATGTGATGTTTCTTTCCATTCTGCAGTTTAATTAAAAGATAAATCTTAGTAATTTCAATATATCTTCAACATCAAATGTAAACACAGATGGACATGTATTCAACAGCACAGGTACATTAACACTGTATGTACACATATAGATAATTATTTTGATTTCTCTTTTTTTAAGATGTTATCCTAACCTTATCCTGAATGCTCCGAGCTAAACAAGCTTCAGTTTCTTTCTCTATCATCAAACATTTCTAGAAATAACATTTTGTCAGTGTTGAATATTCTCCCATCCTCTACACTTCCCCATCCGCAAGCATGACCTAATATTCTCCCCCAAAATAAAAGCCCAAAACAGGAAAGACTTTGTCAGACTTACTGTATATTTTATAGGGAAATATCTTTAATGAAATGAAATGAAAAATCAGGTATATGGATAATACATTTGAACATTTAGGGCTTTTTTCCTGATATCAAACATTAATTGGCTGTCATTTGTATGTATATTTAATATAGATGATAAAAAGTGAAATAGAAAATTTATGTTTCAATTATTTGATTTTCACAATGGTTGTGCATCTGCACCAGCAGCTGTAGCACCACCTGAGTCTGATCTTTACTAAAGGTATTAGTAAGGTGTACCAGAAATAATTTCCAAACACTGCCACTGAGCTTAAAAAGGGGGAAGAAAGTATTGCCCTACATGGTATACCCCTGAGTTTTCTAAGATGTAAGGTATCACTTATTTCAAAGTAGTTTTTCTAGCTCTAACATGACTTGTCACATATGAACAAGCCATGTACCATGAATATCATGTACCATAATATTGCCTACCATAATATTAATACCACTTCATTGTATGGTTACACTGTGTGGTGCAAAGAAAACTTAGCAAGCCTAGGATATTAATTCAATAATAATTAACCTACTATATAACAGTCATGAAGTGATGTATTATGAAGGACATCAGATATTCTAAATCACAGTTTACATGAGCATAAATCCTTATGAAGCAAGGAAATTGCATGTCCCTCACCATAGATTTCTTTAAATTAATTTGGAAAAGAGAAGAGTTCTTGTGGGAGAAAACAAAACAAAACAAAACAAAACAAAACAAAACAAAAAAACTTTTAAACAAAAAGAGTAATATAGTAATATATAAAGGATTTTAAATATGGGAAGTAAAATGTTGTATAAGCAGGACTGTTTCTACAGACACACAAATACTCAGAATCTTCATGCAGGTTACTACAATGGAATATATATCATGTGGGTGCCTGGGATGTCTCCTGAGAGGATACCAAATTAAGAATAAATTATTCAATGACATGCATTTTGGAGAATGATCTCACATGAATTACAGGCAATACCCCTGATTAAAGCATAACAATGAAAAATGAAAGGAGGAGATTTCATAAACATGACTCTCAGAATCATTGGACTCATTGTTTGAAACTCCTATGTTTTGGGGACTTTCTTTTCTTATATTCACTCAGAAGTGGCTTTATTATTCCCTAATTTCCAACAATATTAGGGACACAATGAAGCAAATCAGGACAATGTAGCCTTAGTTCTATTTGTTTTCTGTAGATATTAATATCATCCTGACTTGAATACACTTCAACCAAAAGCCAGTTTACCAGGGAAACTGAGAAATACTATACTTTCCTTTTAAAAGATAAAACTGTACTGAAAAAATGGGGTATACAATAGCCACAACATTTAGATATTTAAAACATACAGTCCTATAACAACAGATTGGAATATAATAGATATCTGTATAGGAACAGTAAAGTGCAACAAGGAAACAACTGAACTTGTTAGGCATTATCTTATTCTGTATTACAGTAATATATAAACCAACACCCTGTGTGTTTTTTTTTTTTTTTTTCACTCTGAAAACTTAGCTCTTTATTTGACCTTTTTCACTTACAGTATAGTTTTTACCATAATAGTTGCTAACAGCCATTCTACTATATATACTATATTCCGCTCTTGTGAGACACCACCTGGAGTGCTACATTCAGCTCTGGGGCCCCCAGGACAAGAAGGACACAGACTGTTACAGTGGGTCCAGAAGAGGGCCATGAGGATGATAAGGGGGCTGGAACACCTCTCCTATGAATAGAGGCTGAGGGATTTGTGGTTGTTCAGCCTGGAGGAGAGAAAACTTCAGGGACACCTTATAGCAGCCTTCCAGTATCTCAAGGGGGCCTAAAGGAAAGCTGGGGAAGGACTCTTTGTCAGGGAGTGTAGTGATAGGACAAGGGGTAACAGCTTTAAAATAAAAGAGGGGAGATGTCAATTAGATATAAAGAAGAAATTATTTGCTCTGAGGGTGGTGAGGCACTGGCACAGGTTGCCCAGAGAAGATGTGGATGCCCCATCCTTGGTAGGCGGGGGAGGGGGGGCAGGGGGGGTGGAAATAGGTGATCTTTAAGGTCCCTTCCAACTCAAAAAATTCTATGCATTGGACCTGTTATCTTATGCTTAGTAATGTATCCTTTAACTTTCAAAAATTATAAGGAATAGTGCTATAGATAAATAATATTAACAAAAAAAAATGTTAATTAAAATGTTCATTAATTTTATTTTGATATTAATTTAAAACATGAGTAGGGATTGTTTACAAAACTAAAAATTAATTATTCTTTCTATAAAATTAATGTTGACTGGTTCATATTTTTGAGGTACAAACATGCCCTCCCTCCACTTCTTTTTTTTTTTAATTTTAGAAGTCTACCTGCACATAAATGTATTGATGGCAATGATGTGTGTGCAAACATGCATTTGCAAATATACATTACAACAGAAAATCTAACAAACATGAAAGAACAGGATGCAATTTTCATAGGATATAATTTTAATATAAAAATATAGTGTTATATGTAATTTGTTCAACAGCATTATATAGCTGCCCACCCCCAATTCCCCCCCCCCCCAAAAAAAAAATAAAATAGAAAAAGAAACAGAGAAAATGAAATTACTGAAAACAAAAGAACAAAATTAACAACCTGTAACAGACCTGTTACTCTAATCTCAATACCTTGAAAAGTTATGGAAAAGATTATCCAAGGTCCTATTGAAAGGTTTTTAAAAACACAGTTACTATCAGGCATAGTCAACATAGGTTCATAAAGAGAAAGTGCTTGCCTTATAGTTTGATCTCCTTCTATGATAAGGTCACCTGCTTCATGGATGAAGAGAAGGTGGTGGATATAATCTTTCTGGATTTTAATAAGGCCTTTGACACCATCCTTCACAATATCCTTCTAGATAAATTGTCCAACAATGAGATGAAGAGGTACACAATACATTGAGTGATGAACTGGATCAGTGGTAGAACTCAAAGGTTTGTAGTGAATGGGGCTTCACCTGGCTGGCTGCTGGTCACCAGCAGCATTCCTCAGGGCTCAATTCTGCTCAACAATTTTGTTGATGATCTGTATGCTGACTTGAGATGAATGTATCATGCAAGTTCATTGACAACACTAAACTGGGAAGTGGTGTTGGCTCCCTGGAGGGACAAGAAGCCTTGCAGTGGACTGTAGATAGATTGGGGCACTGGGTGATCAGCAATGGAATGAAGTTCAACAAAAGAAAAGGTTCTGTGTCTGGGATAGAGCAATGCTGGACACAGGTTCACACTGGGAGATGAGTGGCTCAGTAGAAAGGGAACTGGGAGTACTGGTTGACAGCAGGCTCAACATAAGCCAGCAGCATGCCCTGGCAGCCAAGACGGCAAATGACATTTTGGAATGCATTAAACACAGCATGATCAGCCAAAGGTCAAAAGAAGTGATTCTTCCATTATAAGTACTGTTGGTGCATCCTCACCTTGAATATTGTGTGGAGTTCTGGGCTTCATAACATAAAAATGATGTTGAAAGAGTCCAGAGGAGGGCAACTAATCTGGCAAAAGGGCTGGAAGGTATGTTCTTTGAAGAGAGGCTGCGTTGTCTAGTCGAGAGAGAAAAAAAAAAAAAAAAAAAAAAAAAAAAAAAAAAAAAAAAAAAAAAAAAAAAAAAAAAAAAAAAAAAAAAAAAAAAAAGGCCGGGAGGTGACCTCACTGCTCTCTTCAGCTTCTGGAGGAGGGGAAGTAGAAGGAGGTGCCTGTCTCTCCTCCCTGGTAAATGAGAACAGATTGTGCAGGAAAGGCACAAAGCTGTGCCAGGGTAGATTCAGACTGGACATTTGGAAAAAGTTATTTACTGTGACGGTGGTCAAACATTGGAACAAGCTTCATACGGATGCTGATGCCCCACTCTTCTCAATGTTCAAGAGGCATTTGGATAATGTTCTCAACAGAATGCTTGAACTTTCATTTAGCCCTGAAGTGGTCAGGCAGTTTGACTCAATAATCTTTACAAGTCCCTTCAACTAAATTGTTCTATTCTAACAAAAGAATGCATAGTATCTTGGGCTTAGGATAAAAGTGATTGCAATCACAGAAATATAGATATATTTTATCTTGCCAAGGTAAAACATACCTAAAAGTTTTTGAAGTGTTTTTGACAAAAAAAAAAAAACAAACAAAAAAAAAAAACATAAATAAAATCTAGATCATTTCCATAGTGTTTAGTCTTGGCAACCTTGAAAGCTTCTTAGACAGTACAGATTGCTATCTTATACAGATTGCAGATCTGCTAATATTTTTTAGTTTTTAACAAGTGATAAAAACAATTCAGGAAAGGGCAGTTACTTATCTGTTCCAAGCAAAATATCAGAAAAACTTTCCATTAATTGTAGATACAGAGACCAAATGTGCATTATAACTGTGAACTTACTTTAAACACATCTTGTCAAACCATCTGCTTTATGAGATTTAAAATGCTATTGATAAAGATGACATTATAAAAGACTTTTAATATATATTAGGCTTCATATTACATGCAGAGTAAGATGATAAAATAATCGAGAGTCAATATGCTATATGTTTTCAAAAGGTAGTTTTACTAAATATTGGTGCAACCTATGAAGGGTTGACATGAATTCTCTAACACTGGATCAAGACTGTATTAAAAAATATATGATCCATTTTAATATGCTACTTTTCAATCACATTTTGTGATTCAATCACATTTTAGTTCGACACTTCACTTAATTCAGTAAAGTCCCATGGCCCGCATTGTACCACATATCAGACTTGATTACAGTGTTTCTTCTGGATTTATAACATATGATACATGAATATCTGGAGAATTAAGCAGTTTTATCTGCCGTATGCCAGATATTTTTATGTCCAGTATTTAAAGACTTATGTGACTGCATTAAAGCAGACTAAAAAGTTACCATAGTTCAATGTAAAAATATTTCTAATTAATTCTTTATATAAGATAATATTGTTTTCAGAAAGATGAAACCTTCAGTGTACCTTCCAAGTTACTTAGCTTCAGAAAATAGGAACTGACTAATACAGAATCTTAATGGAACCAGTTGCTCCCAGTAGTAATTTGCCTCTATCAGGCAGAAAATCAATATTCATAAAGCAATTTGTGTTCTGATACATTGATAATCCTAGCTTCATCATGAGTAACTATTTCAATTGTTTGATTAGAATTTCATTGTGTATTTATCTTTACATTAAATCTTTCTATAATCCCAAATATATTTATTTTATTTTATTTTATTAAAGCACTTATTCAAGCAATTGATTAGAAACCTACTTCATTTTTTATATATATACCCTAATTATATTATATGTTACAAATGATGGAAATACAAAACATTTATCATAAAATTGAAGTAAAAAATTTCATCCAAAATTTGTGTAGCATTTCTTGAACTAATATTTCCAGAGAAGTTGTATACAATAAATCCTTGACAAATTACAACTCCCTTCTAAATATTTTTAACTGAATATTTATTATTTTTTCAATATAAGCACTTTGCCATCATACAGCCTACAGGCGACAACATATTTCTGTTCAATAAACTTTATTATACTGTGCATAAGTCTCAGTCAAGCTCCAAAATTTAAACACCACTGTAGTGAAATAATATAGTAGAGAACCCATCTTTTGGCACCCTTCCAGTAAAAACAAAGTGGAGAAAGAGTATTGTCATATTACTAATTCTTTTGGTTTTCTCACTTGCATATCTATTCACATTTTCTTATCCTTCTTCTAGGGGGAAATTAATAATAATAATAATAAAAAACCTTAACTATAAATAATAAAACAAATGGTAATGGTTAAGAAAGAAAGGGCTCTAGTACTCAGACTCAGGAAAGACATACATATATTATTTTAACCTGTCTTTCTCTTTCTCTCTGCCATTAATCATTTCCATCTAGCTCATTGTCTTTATATATTGGATATTGCTTAGAGCAATGACCAGTATTTAAGCTTGTAAAATATCTAGTATACTTATTACAAAAATAAACAAATAAAATAAATTTATGGCATATAATGAATTACTGTAAAAATGCTAACTTATCAGAACTTCTCACCTGAATTTGGATGTCTGCATTTAGATAACTGTGTATGACTTATACCTACATTTCCATTACCTCAAGTTGAGATCTGGTCATGCAGTCATCTAGAGAGATTTTCTGCTCATCTGAAAAAAATAATACTTGTTTGACTGTATGTTTATTCACAGAATCATAGAATCACAGAAGGGTTTGGGTTGGAAGGGACCTAGTTCCTATGCTCCCACCATGGGCAAGGACACTTCCCACTGTACCAGGTTGCTCAGGGCCTGGTCCAGCCTGGGCTTGAACACTTCCAGGGATGGGGCATCCACAGCTTCTCTGGGCAACCTGTTCCAGTGCCTCACCATGCTCAGAGCAAAGAATTTCTTCCTAATATCTAATTAAAATCTCCCCTCTTTTAGTTTAAAGACATTACCCCATCATCACTACATCCCTACACTCCCTGCAGGGTCCTTCTCCACTTTCTCGTAGGCTTCATTTAGCTACTGGAAGGTAATCAGCCCTTGATTCTACTCACAGAATTGATTAGCTGATGACAGTAATGGGAACTTAAACATTTCAAATAGTCCCATCCAGACTTGAGACACCTCAAGTTCGACAAAATGAATCCCACTCACAATACTGAGAAAAAGAAATAATGCTCTTTTATATTAATATTAGTAGATATTTTAAGCAATATTTCTCAAATTTGTCCTGAAAGTGAATTTTGCAGATTCTATTTAAATAACAATGGAAAAATCCTCTAAGAACATTCACTTATATTACTTCAAACACTAAGTTTCCATTTCACGTGTTGTACAAAGGGTATTACCTGAGTACTGGGGCATTTTATCAGTTTTTTCACTGCAGCACAGTCCAGCTATGAGACTGTTCTTTTAAGGGCTCCTCCTTTACATAGCAGTGTTTTTCCTGTGTCTGGCCCATCTCTTCTCCCAGTTTTGCTATGTGATTTTCATGGTTTTAAAAAATAAAAGTAGATTATATGATATAATTTAGATACTTTCATTCCTGCCAAATCTTTATTTCTTTTTCTAGAACTATCCTATTTAAAGAAACATTTTATTACATTAATTGCTCCGCTGATCTTAATCCTTTTCATCCTTGCTTATTAATTAAAGGGATGCAAATTATGAGCAATCAAGCCACATTATTTTTATAAAAACTGTGTCAAGTTAAAATTAAAAATAAATAAACAAAACACCAAAATGATATAAATATTCCATGTATTCTATAAATACATATGTAAGAGAAGGCAGGTGAGAGAACTAGTTCTCTTGAACTTTATTTGGCCTTATCAATAAAAATGATTTTAAACCAAAGCTCCAGATTGGGCAAACAAATTAGGCAAAATTTCAGTCCCTATATACAGAGACTTACTACACAATACCTGGCTCCTGTGAACACATTTCGTTATTTGTTCTTTTGATATGACTTCTTCACATATGTTTCTTGAAATGGTATCCATTTTTTATCTTGATACCAAAGACAAGACAATTTACAAGACAAGACAATGTAAATCTTTACATATAAAAATCCATACCCCATAATACATAAAAAATACAAACACATAAAAATCTAGTATTAAAAATAAATAAATGAATAATTGCACATGCTTTGAAAATGTAAAATCTCTTAATGTAAAATCTTAAAATTTGTTTTAAAGACATCGGGGTACATTAAAGGACTGTAGAAGAAGAAACTCAAAGACAAGTAATTCAGTTCTAACTTACTGGCCCTATAATTCTCAGGAGCTTATGTCCATAATTTAGAAATAATTCCCAACTAAATAAATCACCAAACCCCAACTGTTCTATCTGAGTCTGCTTAACTTCTATAGCTTCTATATCAAAACATTGTTTTGTCAGTTAAATATACAGGTAAAGACATGCCATAACTTCAGAATTTGGGCTGGATTGTGTAACGTTGCATGCTAACACAGCTAACTTCTGAATTTTCCCTGGCATACAGTGTTCTCATTTCAGATTTTTGTCAGCTGTTTTTCTGACAAAGATCACTTCAAAATATTTTCCAAAATTACTTCTCCCGAAATATGAAGGCTTACCAATTTCATAAGGTCAGCATCATATTTTTATTCTGCCCAAGGAAGAAAGAAAAAAATAAAAATAAAAAATAAAAACAAAAATAAATAAATAAATAAATAAATAATAATATTAATAATAATAAAAGCATAATTAGATAAAATATCACAATTCTTCTTCTGGAAGAGATATAGCCTTCCAGTTTCTTGGACTATTTTAATAATAAAGTGTCATACTCAAAGACCAGGCAGATACTCTATTCCTTTTCTTACAGTGAGAAAATAAGCTGATGGCTGCAGATAAACTTCTGTTAGGTGTACAAGTGAGTATTTTAATTGCTCTGTAAAGACTGATCAGTATATTTTATAATAAATTTGCTAAGATGTTATTTTCTTTCCTATATGTTTCAGCTCAGTGTTTGAAACTGTGGCTTTAAAACAAAGCTACAGAAAGCTATTTCCCTGCAACTAATTAATATCTGTTAAAAATATATATATCAAAAGGAACAGTTGTCTATTGTATAACTCAGGTGAGTTGTTCTAGGTCTCAGTAGGTCTCAATAGGTCTAAGTGTTGGAGTGTGTGTCATTTGTGCAAACTCAGGATTTCTTGACTACCTTACTGTATATCTTTATAAAACCTCACCTTCTCAGAATACTCAGATCTTCATCAGAGTACCTTATTCATAAGGTTCATGGGAATTCATATTCATAGGGTTCATGGGAATGAGAGAATAATTGTGGGATCTATCTGGGCATTTTTCAAGAAGTCGTTATCAAGAAAACAAGTTTTTCATTACTCACTTCATTACTCACTTGGCAACTGCCTGGTAATTACCTTTCCAAAGAATGCAGGATTTTTATTTTTATTTTTTATTTTTGTTAGGTATTAAAAAAAAATAAAAAATAAATAAAAAAAAGGCCATAGCAGAGTGTGATGATCATGTCTGAAAACATTCCTGGTGTCTGTTTCTATGCATACCTGAAACAGAAACTCTAAAAGCATGTTTCAGGGTTTGGCTGAGCCTTATTAGGATATTTTCTAGCCTGTAAGGAAATAGATAACTTATTCAAACAGACATACTGAAATACTGAATACTGAAAAAATACTCTGGGGAAAAAAAAAAAAAAAAAAAAAAATTCTGGAATAAGGGGGGGGGGGGAGGGGAGGGTTATTTCCAAATATAATAGAGTCAACATCTACATGACAAAATAAATTAAAATCATGTTATGAAGATAGCCTAGGTATCAGAAAGGGTATTGTCTATTTGCTTCAATACGCTACATTCCCTTTTCTGGAGTTAGCTTTACTAATTAGGCCATGACAGTACATCTTGTAGAACATAAGCAACCACAGTCACCACAGTCACAGTCACTGCATGACACTCACTCCAAAATATGGAAAAGATAGATCACTTCTGCTAAACACCTGATGTGGTCTGCCTTTTTGTATTTCTCTTTATGAAAAAAAAGTAATAGTAGCTGTAGATACTATGACAAATATTGTTTACACTGTGCAGTGATGTAATTCTCACACAAACAGAAAAAGTTGGCAGAAATCTTTATGTAGGACAGCAATAAACAAACTTGCATTCCATGAATGGCAAAATATAATTGGTTCAAATCTCAGTGAAGAAACAGCTGTCAAATGGTCATAAAACCCAGGCCAAATTTTAGAAGCAATAAAACAAGAAGATGAGAGAAAAACAACCAATGTCTGTTATATCAAGGAAACACCTTTGATAAAAGAAATAATTATGTTTGACTTTTTATATTTTTTTTTTCAGTAGAAGATATTAAAAAGGTGTGAAAGGTGAGCAGTCCATAACAAAAATGCTTCCAGTGACGGAGAATATGTGAGGAAGTTACTGTGGGTTGTGAGCAGCATTCCATCTCAGACCTTGGGCAGTAAATATAAATCCTTTATCATTTCTTATTGAGCCACTGCTATCAACAAACTTCAGTAAGTATACTTAAATTTAGCAACAGGCAAAGTGGAAGGACTTTAAACTCTTGGTTTTCATTATCTTTTTTTTTTTTTTTGGGGGGGGGTGGGAGGGGCATTGTATTTTTTGTATTTGGGGGGGGGTTGTTACTATATTTTCTATTTGTTATTGTTGTTTGTTTGCTTTATAGATAAATAGACATTTGGTTAAATTTAATACAACAAATCTGACAACCTTGCATAAGAAATTTTTGTGCCATAAGATCCACAGATTAAATTTTGCTTTGTAGCTGCAAAGAAAGAAGCAAAGTCATTCAGGAAAATTGGATTCAAAGAATATTCAACAATATATCTACCACAGAACATTCAATTCTCCTGAGAAGTCTATAATGACAAGGATGGACTTAGTATTGTCATGTCCTATGATAAAAGTTTCTACTTCAAACTCACTACCTGACTTGTAAGACTCATGGAACCATCTACCTAGAATTATTCTTCAAATCAAGATGTAAGAAAATAAGATGTAAGAACAGATACCTGGAAATTCTGAAAATAACTCTGGTGTTTTTTAAAAGCATTAAGGACTTAGAGTTTTTAAGGGCCTTGATGTAATCCCAGAGTTTGCCAGATTTTGAAAAAGAACACATATTGCCACTATGAGCTCTGATGACTAAAATATCCATCTGAAAGAAAAGTGCAAAAGAATTTAAATGAACTAACTTTAAAAAAAAAAAAAAAATCATAAAGAACCATGACATCCTCTAAAGCAGAACAACACATGCAAAATAAACCAGCGAAAAGCAAATAAAAGAAAGAAGCAGCTCTTGGTTTTAGAAGAATGGCTTTTACTGACAAAAATGACAGATAACAAGTCCTTTCCATATAAATTTCTGAGTAAAATATTGAAAGAATTCAAGAACAAGAACAGGACATTTTCCTTGATTCAAAATATATTTTAGATTTTTAGATGCTATCACAGACTGTGGTCCTTATAGACACATAAGCATACAATACAACTTTGAAAATTATAAGCAAGCAAACATTATATTTTATGTCAAGTTTAAGTTTCATACATTAGGGATTTTAGTTGTTATTTTCAAAATTTCAGTTCGTACCTATTAGCCAAAAAGCCTGTGCTTGCTCTCATCCATTTCAACAAGATGGTGTAGTCCATGTTGATCTATCTTCCTCTATTGGCAGGATGGTAATATCATTGTTTATCGTGTTGCCTATCCAAAAAAAAATTCCAACATAAGACACAGTTTTCAGTTGCTTAGAGCTTTGTCAAACTTAATTTGTTTATGTTGAAATTTGTCTTGCTGAGTTTTTTCTCCAGGCCAAATTATCTTGGAAAGTTTAAATGAAAATAATAGTTATTTCCACGAATGAGATTAACAAACCTATGTGTATGCATGTGTGTGTGTGTGTGTGTGTGAATACAGAGAGAGTGCTGCAGACCTTAAAGTTCAATATTCATTCTGTTCAAAAATCCTGATGTCTTGGAGATAGGTGCCTTGCTTTGTGTATTAATTATCCTGCATTTTTCCTGGCTTGGACATGAAAAAAAAATGGCTAAGAAAATTTTTCAGATAGATTTATATTGTTGCAGTATACCTTAGCCTGACTGGCACAAGGTGGCCAAAAATGACAACAATTACTTCCCTATTAGAGAATGAGTCTGCTTGCCAAATCACTGTCTCTTAAGGTCAGACAATACACTACACCAAGCAACAAATCCTTTTTCAGTTTGAAAAATATTCATAAGAAAGAAGTGAATCTATTTTTACTTTTAAGTCTGGGTACCTCCTGAAACCTGCTTGACTTGGGAGCAGGTTCTGATACTGATTTCTAGTTTTCTTGCAGAGTAGTCCTAGCAAAAGGCCATGATATAAACTGACCATGATGTAATCAGATCACGGAAAGCTTTTGAAAATGCTGTAGTGCTAGGTATAACACACACAAAAAAAAAACAAACAACTTTTTCATATAGCAAGAACTTAACATTCTACTCATGGTGTGTTTAATTGGAGGAGAGAAGATCACTCACTGCAAATACTTGTTAAAAAAAAATGATTAGAATAACAGATGGAGTGAAAGCAATATTGTAGATTACCATAGAAATGAGTGGTTCACAGAACCAGTAAGATAACACCCTGAAGTTATCAGCTACAGTGTATTTTCAGGAATGATATTACAGTGTGAAGTTTTACACTGTAAAATTTTCAGTCCTGGCTGTAGTCTGGGTGTTTTAAAATGAATCCAGTAGTGGAATTTTCATAATGCAATGTCTCTGTTTTTCTGTGCCTCTGCTCTGCTCTCCTCTCCATTTCAAGGAATCTATAATCATCTGAGGATAAAGGAAAAAATGTTAATGTAGAAAGAATACTTTATATTTACTTACACAAGTGATTGGCTCTGGAATTTTTTGTTCATACTAAGAAAAAAAGCAAAAGAGAACTTCAACTATTTGACTATTCGTTACACCCACAGAACCACAGGTTTAAAAGCTTTTCAGTATTTTTAAGGAAGTCATAGTTGATTTTTGTTGTTGTTGTTGTTTATTTATTTATTTAAATCTTTTAAATATGTGCTTCACTTCTTTGTCATCTGGTTCTGCCCCATGTTGGAATTACTCCCTGCTGTTAATTAGAGGTGACTATGGTTTGATTAATTTCAAACATGTGTTATATATTCACAATATGGAACACTGTATTATATATTTTTCTACTTAAAACATGCTTGAATGTAATGGAAATAAGCCAAACATTTTTTAATGACTCAGGACCTAATCTTATCACAATGAACAATATGGATATGATCAAAATAAGACATTCTAATCCATCTGAAGTGTTAAAAGTTCACAGAAATATGCACTAATCATGTACAGTATTTCTCAATATAATACAAACAGGATTTCAAATACATCAATGCATACCATCTGAGCATCATTGCTATGTGTAAATCTTAAGTACTCCATTTCTCTTTCCATTTCCACAAAATTTTGTCTCAGTCTGACAATTTGCCTTTCCTGGTCCCACATTGTTGGCATGTTTCCCATTTCAGCTTTTTGAAGAGATTACACACATTTTTCAGACCTAAGCAGCTAGCAGACAACAGCGACAAAAATATTTCCGTTCTATTTTATGTAGCTCTTGGTCTTGAAAGGTCTTTAAGAACTAGATAAAAAATGTAAGCATGTAAAAAAGATAATTTATTATGCCAGGATTATTCATCTGCTTAAATCAAATTTTTGATTTAATAATTATACAAGTGATATCAAGAAAGTTCCTTACATAAGGAAAGTTATGCATATGATTAAATGATTTTTGAGTTTAAAAACATCTTTAAACATCACTCCTAAAGAGAAAAGTTATGAATACTTTATATCACATTAATGTAAGTGCTTATGCACCTCCATGAAAATAAAAGTATTGTGAGTATTAACAAAAGTTCTATAAGACATCTGTAAGGCCATTCAAGACAGATTATTTTAAATAAGTTAAATCTAACAATTTTAATTTTTAAAAATGACTTATTTTTAATGTGCTGACTCTGATTTTTTGATGTTGAACTTTTTGTTATTATTATAATTATCATACAACCTCCAATAATAAATGGAATATAATTGTAATTAATTTTTCCTGCAGCTGTATACAAATCAATAAGTGTAAACATCCCAAAATAAAAGCTTGCTGTATGGCCCTTCAATTTCCTAATGAATGCAAATAATTTGACCTTTCTCTGACAATTATGAATATTATTTTTCAATTTGCCATTGAAATTGCTGTAATCAGCAATTCATATTGCAAATACGGAGCCAATACTAGTTGTAAATAACTATTCGTTACAGGAAGGGGTGTTATAGAGTTACAATAGAGAACTAATTTTATGCTTTTGGGTCTCAGTTCCTTAACATAGTTTGCTGAATAAGGCCTTCAAATAAAGCATGAACACTCTCTTTATTAAAAATAAAACAATCCCTGAAATACTGTAGTTTTAATCCTTTTGTTGTTGTTATTGTTTGAAATACAAATACCTTCAAACCTTGAGTTATTACTTTCTGAAATTAACACTTCCCTCCCCACCTTTCCTTTAAAGTGAATGTGAAATGAAAAGATTAAATTCAAAAACAAACAAAAAATAGGTTTCTGCATTAAAATGGGGCAAAATGTCCTTGAAAATGCAATATTTCACATGGAATTATATAATAAAACTGAGAATGAATACAACAGATATGAGACCATAAACTGCTACAGTACTACTACATCTAGTATTTCTTTCCCATAAATGTTTTTCAAACAGTGCTGCAAAAATTAATGTAGAAATGAAAACTATAGTGCTTTTTTAACATCTTTTTTTTTTTTTTTTTAAATTAATAAAAATAAATGAAAAACCTGTAAAGGCTTAGTAGGAATTCAAATTTGGACCATTTGAAATAGATTGTTCTGCTTTATATAGAGCATTGTAAACATCTGTGAAAATGTTATGTAGAACAAATTTGGAAGAAAACTCCTAAACAGGTTAATTGCAGGTGCATGTTGAACTCAGAAAAGTAACAGGATACAGAAAAAAGAAAGAAAGAGAGAAAGAGGGGAAGAGAGAAAGAGAGAATACAATTATCTGTTTTATCTTTTCTAGTCAGCAAAAAATCTTGAAATACATATGCCTGGAAAGTACTAACATCAACTGAATACGATTTATTTTAATTAATATATTAAAAGTTTTTTTTTTTTTTTTTTTTTTTTTTAAGACAGAAGTTATTGAATTCTTCTAAGTAATTTCAGTTATATTATTAGTTCTCTTTTTCTTATTTGCATGCTTTACAATAAGTAAATATCTGATTTAATAAGCTTTCAATGCTCATGGATAATAATAGATCTAATGTCATGTTTGTGTAATGTATGTGATATTTTAAAAGAATGGTCCTTTCTTGATGACATTTCCTCAAGATCTCTACTCTCATACTTGTAATTCTTTCATGTTCAGAATGAATCCCTGCTACATCTCACTCAATATTGATCTTCAAGGCATTTCTCCCAATCCTTTTCCCAGTGTGGTCACTGAACAGTATAAAGTTCAATAGGAAGATCAGCTGCTCATCCACTTTTTGCTAAAGCAATTTGTATTATGGATTTATTTTAGCAGTCTACAGTGGCAGTTGCTGTTTTTACTATTTAAATGCTTTGATTATCTGACCTTGCTTACTTTATCTTTTTAAGTGCTGTGCATGGGCTTTAAAGTTGATCAATAAATGGGGATTCCTCCACCACATTATGTTGAAATCAATCCTGATTCAGACTATTTGTATTTCACTCTTATGAGTCCATCTGTCTTTTTTAATTTTATATTCTCTTTTCTTAAATAATTTTGCCTGCCACTGCAAATGCTTACTGTCACGTAGATTTGTGTTGCCATCAGTTTAGCTTTTCCCAGTAGTAACTATTCTGCCTGGGAAGACACAAATGTATAGGATCATATTCTATACCAGGATGGTCATCTGATATATTATTGTTATTATTTCATTTATTTAATTATTTGTGTCAGAGGTACTCTGAAAGGCAATAAGCACAAATTTTCACTTCAGGTCTTAATTTTTGCAGTAATTTCTTTTTTTTCTTTTTTTTTTCTTTTTTTTTTTTTCATTTTTTAGCTATAACTTTATACTTCTATGTTTATGATTTTATATCTTCTGTATTTAAATCCAACTAAATAATGCAAGACAATTAAAATTGTTCAGATTTTCAGTTCTCTCTGAGATAACCAAAGTAATGGATCCACCTGGCCTTCAGTTATCCCTCAGTAAAACCTAGAATTCTCTGGTTAAATTTGAGAAATAAAACTAGTCCTGAATTTGTGCAGTCTAAATAATTGCACTTCCTGGGGAACACTTTGCTATATATAGAATCTTTTTTAAATTAATATAAGTAAACCTTTTAAATATTTCAAATTTGTTTAACCTCTTGCAAATTTTAAAGTTTAATTTTCTTAATTCATAATGAAATATTTTCTGATAACTGTAAAAGTCTTAACAATGATATTTCAAAATAGAAAAGAAATAGGAAACTAAACATTAAATCAAGCAATGAAGTTACCATGATATTCATGGATTCCTGAACACTTAGAGGATTATCTACCTAGAACATAAAAAACTTACTGAATTACTACCTTGATCTCATTTAAACATATCCACACACGTTTAGAAAAAGGAATACTATGTCACCCTTCTTTAAGTAAATCACATGCATCTTACCTACTTTTTACAAATTTTCTAGTTCTTCTTCTGACTGAGACTATTTCTGTTTCAACATTATTCCAGGTCCAGTAGGCATTAGGGCCTTGAGTAGCTCCTGTTCTCCCTCTGTCTTTGATGCTGTTTTCTTACCTTAAAGTTGTCCACATTTTTTTCTGAATTTTTAAGTGAAAATATGAATTATTCTATTCTGGTAAATGAGCTAAACCTTTTGTAATGGCTGGGAGCATTTCCACCTCAGTGGTAGTTCTATGAAGCTCACAGTGGGATGTCTCTGATGAGAGGGGGAGGATAAAGGGAAACATGACCACAAATATCTTAAATATTTGTATATTTAGAATACATTAGAAATTAAATTTTAGAAAAAAAATAATGGCATGACAGAGGTCTAAATCATATTAGCGTCAGTTGCAACACATGTGAATATTCAGCCTATTTTGTGAAAGCTATTATTAAACTTAGGTTACAAACATGACCCAAGTGAAAGTAACCATGTAAAGTAAGAAAAACAGACGGGGATTTTTACTAGTAATTGCGTATGTACATGAAAGAGTAATCTTTTAGGCATATAATTTAGAAAGAAAACCCATGCTGGGGAAAAAATAATAATAATAATAATGCAACAGTTACTTGCAAAATGGCATAATGCCACTTTTTTCTTTTCTGGAAATGAGTAACTTCAGAAATACAAAGTAACAATTTCTAAGATTTGCCTACTGAAACTTCAGTACATATACTTTTATATTTTAAATGATAAAAATTCAAATACTCCCCTTTTGGTATTCTTATAAGTAACTTTATAAATGCATGATGTCACTCCTAAAAGTGAATATTTTCTAACTCATAGTTCACTTCAGTTTTTCAGGGAACCATTTATTCTTTTTCTTTCAAAATTCCACTGACTCCTATAATCACATATATCATTATGGGACAAATTCCATTAAACACTTCTAGAAAATGGGGGTGTAAGGAGCAGGGGTTGCTTTTGCCATGATCTTAGCCACTTAGAAAATAAAAATGAAAAAACAGAGGTGGATAAAAATTACTAGAAGGAATTACACAATAGCATATAGTCTATTGTGGATGAAAGGTTCAACTTATGTAATACTTACTAACATAACTTCTGAAGATTTTTCATTTTATTGTGACAGCAGAGGGTAAATTCTGAAGAATTCATTGCACCAAGTATTATGCATTTCTGCAGAGCACAGCTTAAAAGAGACAAGTCCATACTGTTTCCCTCAGGTGGGTAAATGTTAAGAGAGAAGAATTCAAGTTTCATGATGCAGCAGCACAAAGCTGGGAAGTGAAAATTATGTTGCAGCAGAGTCTTGAAAATATGACTGTAAAAGTTAATCAATAAAATGTCTATTCCTGTCTATTCACTAGAGGCCCCAGCTGCATAGCTTCACACAATCGATACTACAAATTATTACGATTTCCAGGTTCCCACTGGACATTCTGAACAAATCTTTCAAGTGTAACAGGCTTATATTGGAGGTGG
>NC_048894.1:127740827-127749861 GCF_011077185.1 Oxyura jamaicensis | reverse complement strand
CCCCCCCCCCCCCCCCCCCCCCCCCCCCCCCCCCCCCCCCCAGGTGTTACTTTAAGTTTATTTCTTCCAGAATCAGTATACAGTGAACAACTCTTGTGACCATTTAAAACATTTAGCTGTTTCCACCTGGAATGCATGCATTTTTGGCATCTTGTGAAGTTAGCAGAAAATATTTTTATTCTATTTTAAAACTAATTATTTTTTATTTTTGTAACTAATTTAAATAATGTTCCTTTTATTTTTAAATTTTCTTCAATCCCTTCCCTTTTTACCACTTCCAGGAGAAATAAGTTTTAATATATGATTTCATAACAAAGAAATAAAAACATGCAGAAACGGACTTTTCCCCTTAAAGGCCCCACAACAGCCATAACAGAATCTTAGTTCTCTGTGTAGTTTAAATACATCAATTTATGCTGCACTGTATTTTTCATTGTAAGGTCCTATGCGCTCACCTTGATACAAGCTGCATTTGCCAGAATCACTAAGTAGGGCAGTAGGTAAAATCCAGGAATGTATGACTTCGTAGAAGTCAGCACCAAAGGGATCCTGCTTTACAACATGTGCTGTACCCTTCATAGTGACTTGTCATAACCTTTATGACATTCCCTGTCCCAGAAGACCCAGGGGACAAAGATCCATTGTTCTTTCTGTCTCCCAAGGAACTGAGCACAGCAGATACTGGCACAACATGTTTGTTTTCAGATATAGAGTAAAATGTTATTTTAAAGGAAGATTTCAACTTTTAAAATCTGTATTTTATTAATTTTAAGAGTTTAGCTTTGTTAGCTCAACTTAGTTAAAACTGTTATTTTAAATCTACAGTGTTAATTCTCCTAATTTGACAAATACTTCTCTATGATCCTGCAGTAATGTCACAGTACTCTTATATTCAACTATTACAAATTTGAAGTCAAAACTTAAACAATAAAAAGTCAATAAAAATATTTTAATAATCTATACAGCTATCAAAAAACTCCCCATACTCAAAGTTTATTATGCTCATGTACAAAAATAACAAACTTCTGAAGTCACTGAACTAATATAGAAAATAGAATAGAAAAAGGTAGTTTAGTTAATAATTTTTATATGTTAACAGAGTCATTCAAGTTTTGATTTGTTCACAATGTATACTGTAAAAATGTAAAACCGAAAGTATCTCACAAAGTCTTCTAATATTTACCATTTGAATATCTAGTTCAACAACAGACTCATTTCATTCAACTTTTGCAAAATTCCTTCTCCCTCAAATGTATTTCATCATACGGTTGATCAGATACAGCTGGAATTTTCAGTTCTCCCCTCCTTGCCCCTAACACCACCACCACTATCTCACAATAAGTTACAACCAGTAGTCCTAGAAGTTTTTAACCTTTTTATTTTCAAATAAGTATCCACAGGAATTTGCATAACATGATATTTTGGCAACTGAGGAATCACTTGAAATGGTTAAGAAAACCTATTGTAGCAAAAGAGTCAAGGTAGGTTAGGAAAGCAAATCAGTGTCACTAGTCTCCCTAGAGAAGTAGTAGTAATGTCTTTAGAGAAATAACTGGAGTTTGAAAACCACCAAGCTATTTTATTTAAAGAAATGAAGACACATTACTGAAGACAATGTTTTTGTTTTGTTTTGTTTTCTATGAACCTTTTCCCAGTCCTCAGCAAATAAAATTGACTTTAACCTTTTGACTACAGAAAGGGTGAAGTTTCAGTCCAAAAGTCATTTACACTGAGTGTAAAAATTACAACATTGTCATATTGTGATTTTAGACATATTATGTTTATTGCATCTAAACTTAACAAACCTTCCCTCAGAGGAGATATGCTGAGACAATCTTTTGATGCTTGCCACAAATCTGAGATAAAATATTTAGCTTTGAACGTTCAGCGTACCACTGAATGAACAGATTTTTTTCAGTCAAACTGCCTCGTATAAAGTATTCATCTGCTTCTGATATTAAAAATCAGCTTGAGATTTTGTTTATCTATTTAGCTATTTTTTAATATGACATTTGTAAGGAGAGAGTAACAGTTTGCATACAAAAAGGCAAAAATCAACAGAAGTGAATAATTTTTACCATACTCTAAATCATGAGAAATTTAAATAATGAATCAGTGGCTCAATACAAAAATATTTTTTAAATCATGATAATTTATACATAATAGTTATTGAAGATTAGTACTTTTTAATTAAATCTTGAGAGTTAACATTTAAACTTATAGATATTAAATTACTCTGAGAAGAACAGAGGTACTTTTTTCAATGTAAGCTATTCTAAAGCACAATATGTATTTTATTTTATTTTATTTTATTTAATAGCAACCTCATATGTACCTTGCTCTTACCAAATTTCCTTTAATTTGATACTGTCTTGCTTAGAGACAGCTTCTTTTAAAAAATATACAAGGATAGTAAGGCCCACAAGTAAACTTTGCTCTCTAAAAAGAGGAAGATGAAAATACAATCAATATATACATTGATTATACATTGATTATATACAGAATAATTATACATATTATTCTGCTTCAACACCACAGAATCTTTTTCATTTCAAAATTTAAAAAGACAACTAACAACAATATTTTTAAATTCAATTTTTAAGTGCACAATCTATTTTAAAACATATCTTAACCATTTAGATTTTAAATTTTATTCAATATTTATAGAATATATTTGTATTGTATCTTACCTGAAAAAGTGTTTAACACAGTATATATTAAAAGGATTTACTGTTGACTTTATGTCTTCTGCTTATCAAATACTGAAAAAGCAATAACTCACTTGTAATCACTAATTTCTTCTTCAGATGCTATAATATGTTCTCTCGGTCTTCAGTTCTGTCTGTGATTTTCTACTGTTCTGTTCTTGGCGAACGGTTTCTGCTATTTGCTCACTTAGCTGCTCTTGAGTTGCTTTCAAGCTGGATTCCATTAGAAGAAGTTTTTCATCTTGACTGGCAAGTTCTTGGGCTGAAAGATATATATGAAAAAAAAATAGAAAAAAAAAAAAAAAAAAGAAGAAGAAGAAAAAAGCATTACATTTTAAACCCAAGCCAAGTGATATCTTTGTTTTAAATGTAATGCAGTGCAACACTCTGTAAGAGCTGGACAAATAATGTTTGCAGGAGAAGAGCATCATTCTGTTCCCAAATCTTGAGGGGAATATATCCTACAAATATATTAAAACCTGGCTTAAAACTCTTTCCTTATATTTCAGTAAAGTTAAATAAAGAAACTTGGATTCAGTATTCTGCAAAACATTTAAACTGCTACCAAATCTTACTGTATATACAGACATTTAGTATTTAGTTCATTTTAAAGCAAATAACTATTGCTTTCATATTTTGTAATGTAAGTTATTCTGGAATTTAAAATCTCAGTTTTGAGAAGATAGCAGCTGTTCTACCATTTTACGATCATAATGTATACAATTTAAGTTCAAAATCTTCAATTTAATTATGTTACTTTTCTTTGTGTGTGTGTGTTTTATTATTTTTATTATTTTTTGAATTACAGAGTACGTACATAGTAAAAACCCATTCTTTTCCAAGGTCATCCAATAGATGGCAATCTTTCCTTAGACCAAAAGAAGCCAGATAGCTGTACACTGCCAGCTCTCAGAAAAATAAGTGATTTAAGACAAAGACATTTTTCCTTTGTTCTTTGTTGACCATTTTCCTAAAAGATATATGTACATAGGTTTTAATTTATATATTTGACCCTTAGTATATGCATATATGAGTTTGTGAGGAGGTATGGGTGTATGTGTACACACGTATTTGTTTTTGTTCTGTAAATATATAGCTTCAGGTACATTCAAACATTTAGGTACCAGTTTTAATATTGGATATATTGAAGTTGAACTGATCATTAAAGCAAATGCTTCACAACAGACATTATATAGGAAGCATTCACATCAGTAGGTAATTAAATTATTTTGAAATTTGACAACAGAAAATTTTTAAAAATGAAGATGCTTCTAGTGATAGCAATTCAGTAAGTACCATACAAGTGGAGTTCACATGATCATAAATAATTTTTAAAAAGCTTGTTTTTAATGTGTTGTTATATAATATTAAAAAGTGATAAGAACACTAGGCTTCAATGAAGTCAGAAAAACAATGTTTTCCAGGCTTCGATGGATAGGATACTTTAAAGAAAAACATTTGTTTTCTGTTTAAATGATTTTACATTTATTGTCTTAATGTCTGACAATGTTCACCATATGTACAAGATCTAAATTCAGCTATCATATCTATCTTTACAAACCCAGATCATCCAGAAAAATTTATTTGTACATATATATATAAATATAAAAATGCTTTGTTCTCTATGACTGTAGCAAAACCTCAGTTCTTACAAAACAAGACAACAGTAACCAATTCTGTAATATTTTTATTTAAAATAATAATAATAATAAGGTACTCTATATAAATTACCTAGATTTGTACCTCAGGAAAGTACACAACTAAGAACAGCTAATTGTTTAACAACTGACACATATCACCCACAGCTCATATTTACTGAATTTCAAGCACATCTGAATCTCTGTTAACTAATGAGTTAAATGTTTAGTAATGGCAACAAATGCTGAAATAACAATGCAGTCTAATAAAACAAACTTGTAACAAGTTTTTGTTCATATATAAAAATGAGTTTTTTAAGCAATAATAATTTTGGTATAGATAAGCCTAAGCTGCCATAATTCAAAAAGAAATATAATATAAAACAAAACTGTATCTGTCAGGGCTTTTTGGACTCAATTCTGTCATACACTTGTATGCAAATTTCCTGAGGTAGATGGTCTCATTGAAAAAATATGACTACTTATTTGAGTACAGTTAATTATCTGTGGGCTCCTAGTATTCAATCTGAGTTTGAAATCAAAAGAATGGTATATTTTACATGCAATACCTACCTTTTCCCTTTAAAGTTTTTCAGCTGTTGATTTATTTATGTAAAAGATAATCCTTTCTATGAAATGTATTCAAATTTCAGAACTTATTAAGTCACTGTCAAATTTATCTGAAATAACATTCTCCGTATTATAACTAAATGGATACTTAAAAATGTTCTTAGAAATCATTTAGATGTGTTGTCTGTTTTTTTGGAGACCAAAGTATATTCCAAATCTATTTTACTTATACTGTTTTTCATTTGTAAATGGATCCAACAATGTATGTTAGTATATGCAATTAGCATATCTATTTAAACATACAAAAAGTCACTTAGTCACTATTTTTAATAGTCTGTTTTAACTCACAGTGTTCTGTTAAAAAAGGGTTAAATTATTTTAAGTTTACCTATGCCTTGGACTTGAGCCTTGGTTGATCCCAAGCCAGAGGCGCTAGCAGCTGCATGCTTTATTTACAATCCCTTTGTCAGACTTACAACTGCCCCAGGCTATAACATAGTGTACCTAATGTTCAAACTGGCAGGTAATCTTATGTCAAACATACTTCTTTGATTTAAAGTGATCAATAGATTCTTGTAAAGAGGTAATTTCTCTGATGTTTCCACCTTGCCTTTCTTACAGGTGATTCACACAAAAGCCTGCTTATATGATGTACGAACAATAAACAGAAAGCTATAATCATGTTTTTTCAGATGTTTCCGGTGCACAACGATTTTGGATCAATACCCTGTGTAATACAATTATCTGCAATGATCTGGTTGTATTGAAAAAGAATTTGCAGCAGACCTCTAGGGGGTTTTATCCAGAAATACGTATCTGGCAATGTTGTGAATAGTGGAAGAGAAAATTAAGGGGTTGACACAGGCTGTCTATTATGTTCCAAATGACTTCATTAATAATTTATTTGGTAAAAGTAGTATATTTCAAACTCTACTATACTGTGACTTCAAAATATTAATATAGCGATTTACTCGTGGCATTTGTTTATTTTGAAAACTAGTTCTAACACAGACATTGAGTGTAAAAAAAATTACCAATGAAAAATGATTTAAAGCAGTTTTTGTCAATCAAAATGATTGCTTGTTTTTCTTGCATCTTATTTTTCTTTTGTTGATATTATTCTCTCTCTCAGAATATATATATATATGTATGTTATATTCATTAGTGTGTTACTGCTAAAGCTGTTAACTTCTCTATAGTGGGGATTAATCATATCAGTTTAAAAAGTCACCTAAATATTAGTAATTATGTCAAATTTGTTAAGTTCAAATCATACCTTGTATTGCCAGTGAATGAGCAGGTGTTCTGAGACAGAAATGGTTGTTTTACCAAGTTAATACAAAGATCATAGAGCAGAAATAGAAATAAAAAAATCAGTTGTGTTCATTTAGTTTTGATGAAGACACAGTCTATAGCTGTAAATTTACCCTAAAGCAGCACAGGAAACCTTTTATATTCATTTGATTACAACAATCATATATCCATGTGATTGAAAATTCTGTTCCATTAGACTGTGCCAAATTCACATTTCCGTAATATTACTATTTTTGTACATTATTACCTGTCTTTCTACACTGCTTATGCACACCCTGCAGTTCCTGATTTAGCTGCTGAATCTCAGTTCTCAGTATGGTGGTTTTGGTTTCCGTCTGATTCCTTTCTTTCTGTGTGTCCTGGATACTGGCTTTCAGTTTCTTGACCACACTGTCAAGGTGCTCCACCTCAGCCACTTTTGCTTTGATATCTTTCCTTGCCTGCAGGAAATCACCTTCTGACTTTCTCAGAAGGTCATCTCTTTTGCGTATTGCCTGTGAAGACAAAAAGCATTCCAATAGTGCCTTTTATGATGTACTTTTTATACCGCATCCTGCTATTTTGAGCTATTGGGTATGTGAGATTATACAGCACCTCATTAGCAATTGGGTCAAGTACCCACATATACTTTAGGATCAAAAAGTTACAAGGACTTTAATTTAGAAAAGTCTGTTGAAGAAAAGATTCAGTATTACAATAAATACATCATTAATCAATACTTATAATTTCAAAGGCAAGAAGAAATATTCCATGTAATTGTGAGAGAAAAGTGTGAAATATGGTTTGACCTAAATGAATTATTTTCCTTTAAAAAAAAAAAAAATTGAAAAGGTTTGATAAATAAAATTAACAATAATAATAATAATAATAATAATAATAATAATAATAATAATAATAATAAAAGTAGGGGGGATATCTAACCTCTTGGTGACAACTGCTACAGAACTTTGGCACTCAGGAAAATGTGATAGGTTAATAAGACCATAAGGATATCCAAAAAACACAGGAAAAAAAAAAAAAAAAAAAAAAAGACAATTCAATTTTTCCCCTCTCACCTCTTATCTATGTAAAAGAACAATATATAGACTTTATTTTATTATTGCTTGCGGATGTTACATACAACTTAGTCTGTATTTAGAAGAGCCCTTTCCCTTAAGATGCTGTGCTACAGTTTTAATTTTTATGTACACAGTACTTAACCATGTCTTGCAAATTTATAGATATGTTTCATATCAATCACTATTGAGTATTCATGAGTGACTGTGCTTTATTGGCTTGATGCCACACCTTGATTCTCTATCATGCTCCATCATGATTCTTTTAATCTGAATATTTAGTACTCTTTCATGTCTTAATTACAGCAAATTGCACACAGTTGGCACCATTTCTTGAAATTAATCCCAGAGTACTTTGTTTCTGTCAAGCACAGTCAAAGCCTTAGAGAATAATAGTAAATGTTATTGCAGATCTAAATTTAAATGACTGTCTATGTATTTAACTTAAGCCTTTAATTATTCGTGCTGTACTGTTTTTGGTTCAAATGTTAAACATTCTTTACTGAGAATGTAAAATTGTTTCAGACAGCTTGAAACCTGCAATGTTAACATGACAACAGTTATTTGTATTAACATATTTTTTCAGGTGTGTAAAACTTAATAGACAGCATATAATATCCTGCTACACTAATATGTTTCCATTTCATTCTGTTTATTCAGTAAATAACAAAAAGGTTCTAATTATAAGAATGAGATTGTTGGAGAAGTAATTCCCTCTGTTCGTTCTTTTTTTTTTTTTTTTTTTTTCTTAGATAAAAAAAGTTCTAGAATTTAAGCAATCAACACATTTTCCTCATTGGCTGAGTTTTAAGCTGCCTGTACACACTGTACACAGTTGAATATATCTTCTACATCTTTCTATAACCCAAATAGAAAACGGGGAGTTTTTCTTTCTATTTTTTATTTTCAGTACACTAATAAAAAAAAAAAAAATAGAGAGAAACAGAGTATCTTAAATGTTATTTCTAATTGAAATTATGTATTTGGCAAAGTTTCCAAACAAGGATAAATTATTTCTGCTCATTGTGTAGTTTAGTAATGTGGACATTATACAATCAATAATTAAAAAAAAAAAAAAATCACTTCATGAATATTTTTTGTGCGGGAAATATTCACAGAGCAAGGTAAAAAGAGTAAATAAACCACCTTGGCCTATGCACCATTTATCCCAAGAAAAAGTTCAAAAATATAGATTTCTCATATTGAAAATGAATATGAATGAGATTTGCAGTTAAAACTGGCAAATATAAAACTACCTCCAAACATAACAGAAGTCATATTACTGTGACTAATTTATTTTTATCAGCATGCATTTTGACCTCATTGCTATCAGAAACTAACATATCTTGAATTTAAAGACAAACACCAGAGAAATATGTACTTACAAAGTTTGTGATAAAGTATTTTTTCTCTAGAACTCATAACAAATATGCATGAAGTAGTGCATTCCCAGCTCCTGCACATTCTATTTTACAATGTGATTTTTAAAGAGATTGCTGTTTTGCTCACTCTCATAGAAAAAACAGACCCAATCTTGTTGACTATAAAGTTTACTGGCATCTGTAAAGTCTAAAGTCTCTTTCAAGCTGTGTTATCTGCTGTTATAGCTGAGCAAGTTCCACTTTGTGTTTCTGCTGGGAAGCTATTACACCCAGACACACTGACTTCAAGGTCTTCTCTGGATTTTTAGTTTCAAGAACAGATTTTTGTTCTGTCCACCAAACATATTAGCAGATTCAGCTTTATATAT
>NC_048894.1:127715753-127740727 GCF_011077185.1 Oxyura jamaicensis | reverse complement strand
CAAATTCTTTGACTTTGGAGGTTTTTTCACTGTATTGATTTTTCAACTTCACAAGTAAGTTTTAAATTAGAAATCCTGTTATCTATCATTTAAGAAACATAAATTATACCTTCATTTAGTTTTCAAATGTGGAACATATCATTACCTGTGACTTATTACATGTGATTATTTTCAATGAACAGAAATATTTGAAAATATTTATTAAATTTATATATAAGAGGAAATTCTCATTTGCAATTCTACAAAGTAGAGTAGTATCCTCCTTACCTGCAAAGACACAATTAGATAATAGTACTATTATTCTTATTCCAAAAAGTCAATTTAATTAGTTGATTTAATTTATTTAAAAAATAACAAAAACTTCACGTGATATGTCCAAGATTTTATTGATATCCTGTTAAATCAAATCAAAGTTGAAATATGACACCCTCTGATTTTTTTTTTTTCCCAGAAATCTTTATAAAGTACATAAAATTTTCTGATCTGTATGACAGATAAGATAAAACCATTGATGAGAAATGGAAAAAAATATCACAATATAGGCTCTAGAGTTTTGTTTTTTTTTTAAAAAAAAAAAAAAAAACTTTTTGGAGAAGGACAATTTTGCCCTTGTCCTTTAGAATTTTTAGACAGATTGTAGTAGCCTTTTGGAATTTTTATTTTTTTGATATTTTTTAAGATTCCTCTGTGATCCCTCTTCTGTCAGCTGGTTGATCATATTTTCAAACACCCATTTTTATATTTGCTTCTTCTAATGTTATTTGTGACTTCAGCTACAAGGATGTCAATGTTATTCACTTTAAGTGGTTTAATAGTCAGCAATGTGTCCAATCAACAAGATGTAATAGCACAAAATATGAAAGGTACTTAAGTAAGAGAGAATAAAGTCTCTAAATAAGAATATGTATCACATATATATATATATAATAGTTGCAGGTATTTTTTTTCCTTGCTCCTAATTAAAATCTTAAGTCATTATAAATATAAATAAGTTGTGAAGTGTCCCAGCTGTAGGAGTCTTTAGGTATGAAATTATTTTCATTTCAATAACATTCAGTGATGAAATATTTAGAAGCAATGGTTTTATTTATTCTTCTTGCAGTTTTTAATATTAATATTATTTTCCTTAAAATGTGTTCTGTTTCATTATGCATTAAATATAAAAGGGAAAATAGTAACAAATAAGTATACCTTCTACTGCTGTAAAAATATTTGAATTTTCACAGCTTCATAGTTAAAACTGAGTTCCAGTCCCAAAAAGATAACATTAAAGGAAAGTCAACCAACCATTGAATTAGCCATTCTACATGGTTAATTTGTATGCAATTTAAAGAAGAAAACAAGCTTAAAGACCACTGGAAATTGCTCTCAGGTTGTTTCCCTAAATTTAGTAATTGATTTTTTGGTGAAAGAATGGATATTTTTCATGTAGGAGATCTATTCAAATGTTCTGTTCTAACCTTTAAACAACATCCCAGATTTTCCAACAATTCAGAGTTACCCTGTGTTCCATTTTTATGACAACCTCCTAAGAAAAATATCTAGATTCTCATAAAGATTCTTCACAGCTCAGCTGTTTTCTCTGGGTAGCTGTCTCTAAGTTATTGTTCTGCTACAGAATGTGTGGCAAATGTCCCTCAACATGCACTCTTCCCCTCCCCCCCCCCCCCCCCTTTTTTTATTTTATTATTATTATTATTATTATTTAAGGAGAAAGAGAAGTTCCAAGTTATTTGATCATTTCTTTGAGATTTCATTTCTCTGGGTTCTTTTGAAATCTAACTCACAGAATTCCCTTTGTTCATAGAACACTGACAGCTATGTGACAGAGTTTAAAAAAATAAATTTGGAGACTAATGCCCATTTATTGTTTATTCTTCAGAAGTGAAAACTTTTTTAGATCTGAGACAGCATGTGGTACTCATTTACCCCTAAAGGTGATCTGAACTTGCTTTAAATACCCTAAAACAATAATGGCTCTCATCAGTATTTTAAAAATGACCAATTATGTTTAATAAGAGTAAAATATGAGTATTCATATTCAAATTCACAAACTTTTATTTTTACATTGAGAATAACAATTTTACCCATTCTACATAGAAAAAAAGAATTTCATAAACTAACATTTCTGTTCTATATCTTCTCTACTATCTGATGTTTATTATTTAGAAATGCATTTACTTTAAAACTATGTACTTCAGATGCATAAAGAATCTACTACCTATTATGTCCCTGATAGTATACTCCAGTATTCATTAACACACACTGTTAGAAGAAAAAGCCTTATTTCTGTTATGATTTTTTCTAGCTTTCTCTCTGGACTTCATTGAAACACATTTTCATTTTGTAGATCAAGAGGACTTCTACTATCATTATTTTTCTACTTCTGTAGTTCATAGAATCATAGAATGATTCACGTTGGAAAGGACCTTTCCAAAAGATCACCTAATTCAAACCTCCCTTGAACAGACAGGGATGCCACCCACTAGATTAGACTGGCCAAGGCTCATCCAGCCTGTTCTTGAACACCTCCAGGGATGGGGGTACATCCACAACTTCTCTTGGCAACATGTTCCAGTGCCTCACTACCCTTACAGCAAAGAATTTCCTCTTAATGTCTAGTATAAATCCATCCTCTTTTAGGTTAAGGCCATTTCCCCTTATGTTATCACTATCTAACCAAGTAAATAGTCCTTCTACATCATTTTCATAAGACCTATTTAAGTATTGAAAGGTCACAATGAAATATCTCTGGAGCCTTCCTGTCCCCAGGCTCAACATGCTCATCTCTCTCAGCCTTTCCTCATAGGAGAGGTGTTCCAGCCCTCTGATCATCTTTGTAGCCCTCCTCTGGACTTGTTCTAACAGGTCCATATCTTTCTTGTGCTGGGAGCCCCAAACCTGGATGAAGTACTCCTGGTGGGGCATCCTGAGTACAGAGTAAAAGGTGGAAAATCACCTCACTAAACCTGCTGGTCACATTTCTTTTGATGTAGTTGGCCTTCTGGACTGCAAGCCTTTTGTCTATGAGAACCCCCAAGTCTCTCTCCACAGGGCTGCTCTCAATGAGTTCCTCTCCCAGTCTGTACTCCTGTCTGGGACAGCACTAACCCAGGTGCAACACCTTGCACTTTGACTTTTTGAACCTCATGATGATCACGTTCTCACTTCTCCAGCCTGTCCATGTCCCTTTGAATGACATCTCTTCCTTCTTTGGTATCAGCCGCACCACTCAGCTTGGTGTCATCTGCAAACTTGCTGAGGAAAGCCCATCATCTATGTCATTGATGAAGATATTGGAAAAGACTGGTCCCAAGACAAACCCCTGAGGGACACCAGTCATCACTGGCCTCCACCTGGACATAGAACCATTGACCACCACTCTATGGGAGCAGCCATTGAGCCAATTTCATTGAGCCTCCTTTCAACCTTTTTCAAAAATGTGAGGCATGTTTCCCTTTTTCCTGTCACCTGACTGCCATGATTTTTCAAATATGATGGAGAGTGGCTTGGCAACTACATCAGCCAATTCCTTCAAGACCCTGGGATGCATGACACCAGGGCTCATAGACCTGTAGTTCTTAAGTTGCATCAGGAGGTCCTGAACTTGCTCTTCTCTTACAGTGGGAGGGACTCTGCTCCCCCAGCCCTGCCTTGGGATTCAGGGACTTGAGAGATGTGGGAAACTTGACCACCATTGAAGACCGAGGCAAACAAGTTGTTACATACCTCTGCCTTCTCCACATCTGTTGTTACCAGTTCTCCATCTGGTCATTTGTCCGGGACACTATGCCCTATGCTATCTTAGTCAATTCTTTTGTGGCTAATGTACCTGTAGATCCCCTTCTTGTTATTCTTTGCATCCCTCGCAAGTTTAGTTCTATCAGTGCCTTGGCTTTCCTGATCCCATCCCAGCACACCCAGACAGCATTCCTATACTTTTCCCAGGGCAAATGGCCTTTTTTTTCCCTGTCTGTACATTTCCTTCTTTTGCCTGAACTTGACCAGCTGATCCTTATTTAACCATGCCAGTTTCCTACCTTCCCTGCTAGATTTATTCTATATAGACACAGAGAGCTCTTGTGCTCTTAGGAAAATATTCTTAAAGAATTGCAAGCTCTGATCAGATTCTTTGTCCCTAAGTACTGTGTCCCGTGGGATCTCATCCACAAATTCTTTGAACATCTGGAAGCTGGCTCTTCCGATGTTCAGGGTCCCGACTTTGCTCTTAGGCAATCCTGAACTGACTGGGTAATGTCTTTCTTTTAATCAGAATGCATGTGGTATTCCTGGATGAAAACAGATTTTTTTTCACTGAAAAATATAATTCCTTGCTGAAATCTGCATACATTGTCAATATATATCACTATAATTGTTAAAAATTAAAGATTTGCTAAGTTTGAGTGTTGCTGGCTAATAGAAGCCCTCATCTAGTCTTACTCTCAATTGTGATATTGATGAACTTGCAGATTGTAATGTTTTGTTTGTAAACTTTTGATTAACTCCTCTTTAACCTCCTCTGTATTTGAAGAAACAAAAGATCTTGGGATCAGTGAGCTGTACTTATATCAACATGTGATGCAATGTCTGGCTGCGCAGGTACTCCATAACTCAAAGTGATGATTTGAAGCCAAGTATGTGAAGCATTTTATCAGTCTTTCTAGCTCTAAATTATAAGTTCAGGTCTCTTCTCAGATAGATGTCTCTGAAATGGGAGTGACTCACATTGCTAAAGAACCTAAGGAGATTCAGCAAGTTTAAGTGCTGATATGGTCCCTAAATGCATTTGTGATAGCTCTTCATTGATGATCTGACAGGGTATCAGATATTTGACAAGATGTCAAGCGTTCTTCCTGGCTCTTATTTGGACGGTATTTCAGTAAACTTGATTTTGACAAAAAACACTAAACAAATTTTGGGTCATATACAGACATACTGTTATTTCTGTGGTGATGATGTGAACCAGCAAATTCCTACTGCATTTATTTATTTATTTATTTATTTTTACCTGAGATATCTCCAAGTAAACATCTAGATCTGGTTCATCATGCTCACATGTGGTCACAGAAATGGAAGTGTCTGAACAGCACATGGAAGAAGCTTAAGGAAAAAAAAAAATATGCAAAAGAGATAAAGGTAAGTTTGTTTAAGAATTAACTACATGTATGCACCTGTGTACTTGGAGAGCCACAGCCCGACTAAGTTTCGTTCCAGAGAAAAAACAAAAATGTGTTAATATCTGCAGCCATCTGCATCACAATAGAATCCCATGCAGTACTACAGGCTTGGGGGAGAGTGGCTTTAAAGCTGTTCAGAAGAAAAGGATCTGGGGGTGCTGATTGATGCTCACCTGAACATGAGCCGGCAGTGTGCCCAGGTGGCCAAAAAGGCCAATGGCATTCTGGCTTGTATCAGAAACAATGTAGCCAGCAGGACCAGGGAGGTGATCGTGCCCCTGTACTCAGTTCTGGTGAGGTTGCACTTTGAGTACTGTGTTCAATTTTGGGCCCCTCAGTACAAGAAAAATATGAAGGCCTTGGAGCATGTCCAGAGGAGGGCTATGAAGCCGGTGAAGGGCCTGGAACACAAGCCCTATGAGGGGCAGCTGAGGGAAGCAGGGTTGTTTAGTCTGGAGAAGAGGAGGCTCAGGGAAAACCTTAATGCGTTCTACAACTACCTGAAAGGAAGGTGTGGGGACCTCAAGGATGGCCTCTTCTTGCAGATAACTAGTGATAGGACTAGAGGGAATGGCCTCAAGTTGTGCCAGGGGTGGTATTGGTTCAAAATTAGGAGACATTTCTTCTCAGAATGAGTGCTCAGGCATTGGAACGGGTTTCCCAGGGAGGTGGTGGAGTCACCGTCTCTGGGGGTGTTTAAGGTCCATGGTGCTTAGGGACATGGTTTAGTGGGTGATATTGGTGATACAGTGATGGTTGGACTGGATGACCTTGGAGGTCTTTTCCAACCTGAATGACTCTATGATTCTATGATTGTAATTGATATACCATAACTGATTGCAGGTGTCATTTTTGCTTGCTCCAGATGGAAGTAGCATACATTTGTTTCAACCATCTTTACTGTCGTTAAACATTTTGTTTGTCAGTTTCCACAATTATTCTGAAATGCAGTAACATTTTTGGTTTTGTGTTAAAAATGGTATACACCTACATGTTAAATACTTTCATATGGTACTTTCATAGTACTATTTAAATGCTACAATATATAAATACATTTCTATGTTGGCACTAATATAAATGTACATATAAAAAAATATTTTAAAAATTCAGTCTAATTTAAATAATCAAACCATAGATATTTAATTTTCCAGGTCTGAGAAACTCTACCATTTTTAGGTCTGTAAATATTACTGAATAAGCAAATATTTCTTAAATATACTTGGAATTCTCACATTCTAGTCTTTGGCATATAAATAAATAAAGAGATGGATGCCGAGTTAAAAAAGAATGAACCCACTCTCAGTACCATTAAGGATGATTCAAGAGGTACTGTGACTGCCACCAGCACACAGGGTGGAATATTTACAGATACTGAACTTAAAAATGGTTGTTACAGACCAGTCAGCTCCCTTTAACAGCATCAAAGTCAAGTCTAAAAAAAGGAATACATACACCTGGAAATAACTACATGCAAGTGGCAGCAGAAATTACTGAAATCTTCATAGATATCTCCTCTCTGAGATGCTGATGTTTGTTAGTAAACTGAGAAATTAAGATGAAACATACAGTGCTATCTTCAAGTGTATTCAAGAATATGACTTTGTCCTGGTTTTAGTTAGGAGAGAGTTAATTTTCCTCCTAGTAGCTGGTAGGGTGCTATGTTTTGGATTTAGGATGAGACTAATGATAACATGCTGATGTTTTACTTGTTGCAGACCAATGCTTACACTAAGCCAAGGACTTCTCGCTCTGTCCTGCCAGCGGGCAGGCTGGGGGTGCAGCAAGAGCTGGGAGGGGACAGACCCAGGACAGCTGACCCAAACTGGCCAGAGGAGTATTCCATACCATCTGACATCATGCTGAACAATATATAGGGGTGGCTAGCCGGGGTGGGGGGCCGGCTGCTCGGGGATGGGCTGGGCATCGGTCAGCTGGTGGTGAGCAATTGCATTGTGCATCACTTGTTTTGTACATATTATTATTATTATTATTTCATTTTTTCTATCCTAATAAACTGTTTTTATCTCAGCCCACAGGTTTCAGTTTTTTCTTATTTCTCTCCCCCATCCCAGAGAGGGATGGGGGAGGGTGAGCGAACGAGCGAAAGGCTGTGTGGTGTTTAGCTGCCAGCTGGGTTAAACCACAACAGACTTTTAATCTGGAAGTACCAATCTATTCATGATGAGCTAGGGTTATGGTTAAGATTACGCTGATATTTTATTTCTGAGTTGCTAAAATGAAGTAAAAGGTATCTAATACTTTTCCCTGAAATTCTCTGGGAGGTTTCCAAGTTCCTGTGGAGATTCCTTAAGCTGTCTATGCCTCTGTAGACAAAAACACTCCTTTCTGATTCTGATTCTTTTGATAGTGTTGATTGATTTTTCCAAGAAAATAAATAAATAAATAAATAAATAAATAAATAAATATTATGGAAAAGAATTTTTAAGAAATTCATACAAATTTTGGTTTGATCAAGTAACACTTGAAAGGGAGATCAATAGCAGTGAAATTTTCTTCTCCCAAAGGTACGAAGCACTTCATTCACTCTAGCAAATATACAAAGAGTTGAGCAGTGAAACAAAACACCCCTAAAAGGCTTAAAGGGCTTGAAAGAGGAACTAATCTTGGTGACATCTAGAAGTTCTGTTTTCTGGTACAGTTTCTTCACATAACAGAAATTATAAAATGCACAATACTCATAGAAGAATGCTCACAAAAGTCAAGAGGCCTGTTTCATTTTGACAATTTAATGTGGAATGTCAACCGTGAGATTACTTCAAGTTCTTTCCACATCTAATTATCAAATACTGAAATCAAGTTAAATAAAAATAGATAAAGGTGGTGAGAAACTTCTGGAAAGCTCTTCTATCTAATAATCGTAAGACTGTAGAACTAGTCCTCCAGATTTTGGGAAGTTTTCAGTAGTCCATTATAGTGCTAACATCTACACTAGAAGCATTAGAGAGCTTTTTAACATATGGTTTTAAATGCAATTCCTATCCATAACTAATGTGATACCTGCACAAGACTTAATACCTATGTCTATACTGGGTTTTCTCACTCTATGCCCTTGCATTCTATGGAAAACAAGTATGGCATAAGATAGGACATTATGTTCAAACCAAGAACATGGTCTAACTTCTAGGGAAATAAGAATCTGATGGCATTACTCAGGTGGAAATCAGTTTAGAAAATCTCATTGTTTAATCACATTAACTAAGAAGGTCCAATATATGTAGTCAGTATTCATACAGATATTCACATCTAACTTACTAACAGTTTCTAAAGATTTGACTTGCATTCTTTTGTTATGCTTTTGTCTGTTTAGCTGTATACAAAAATCACATGCTTCTTTGTAAAAAAAATCAAATTAACCTAAAGACATATATAGTCTCTTACAAATACAATTACACTGCCTTTATGACCAGACTACACAGAATTTTTAGTTGGTACATTTTATTTACTTATTTATTTATTTATTTATTTCCCCTAGAACTAAGCATTTTTGAAATGACAGATCATATATCCCTTTGGAGTGTCAGGTAGAAAAGATTCCTAGCCATTTCAATGTACATCATTTAAATAATAAAATACCTTTTAAATTCTACAAATTAAATAATAAAATATATTCTCATATTTTTATCCAAATATATACATCTAACTCCACCATGAATTAATAATTAATCCAAAATTTTCCTGTTGCCAATATTTGTTTTAAAAATCATTTATTTATTTATTTATTTTAACAGAGATCTTTTCATGGCTAATTAAAAAATTCAGTAGGGTATTCTATGTCTTGATTCTTTCTCTTTCTATGGATTTTGTGTTTGTTTTTCTTGTCCTTGAATTGAATCTGTGCTAATGGTATTTTTGTTAGAAGATAGTATTATTGGAGGCGAAAGCTTTTGTCCAAGAACCATCCACATTTAAGCTTTTCTTTAAGAACCCCATAGAGCTTTTGCATACATGCAACATCCAAATTTAGCTTTCTGACAGTTTATTCATATTGCTCAACACACAGGAAAATAATCACATTGATAGGAGCATAATTAGAAGAACTGCAAGGTAAGAGAGTTTGCACAAAACAATAAACAACTCCTGTGGTGTTAATAAGCTGATCAGAGGGAGTGGGGTGGAATATCATTGCCAATTAAACAATTTACTGCCATGTAGAAGTAGGTGCTGCTTTAGGAACAACAGTTCATTTAGGACCTATTTTTCAGCAAAGATTTTGTTCTTATCCTACTGTAACTGTGTTGTTCTAATCACTGTGTACAACTGTGCTCCCATTTTAGTGATTTTTAAGAGAGAAAAAAACAATGCTTCTGCCTCAATTCCCCTGCAAATGAAAGCTTTGAAAGCAAGATCAATGAGGGTGTAATGTAATCTGTGCTGACAACATCTAAGACTTCATTCTTAGAATAGGAAAACATTCATGCTTCTTCAAGTGGGTCATTGTAGGTCCCAGTCCATGTGATTATCAAGTATCATTGAGTATGAATGTTAAAATTGAGCAATGTCAGCAATGACAGTAAGCTAGAGAAGTTACTACTGTTAGTTACAAGTATCTGTTCTGCTGTCTATAGTGGTAGACAAATATGAGAAGGTTGCTACATGTAGCTGCCTTTGAAAGGTGTCTTCCCAGCACCACCAGAGAATAGAGAACTATCAGGTATCATTTACCCCAGCAGGTAGCTGTGATTTCCAACTATGGTAGCCAGGGCACAATGTTTGCTCATATTGTGACTGCTGTTGACCAGCACCCCCAGGTCCCTTTCTGCTGAGCTGTTCTCCAGCCACTCACCTCCCAATGTGTACCTATGTCTAGCATTACTCCATCCCAGGTGCAGAACCTGGTATTTTCCTGGGTAGAACTTCATCCCGTTGCTGATTGCCCAGCGCTCCAATCTATCTACATCCCTCTCCAAGGCCTCTTGTCCCTACAGGGAGTTGGCAACACCTTCCAGTTTAGTATTGTCAGCAAACTTGCTAAGGATGCACTCCAGTCCTGCTAAAAGCGTTGAAAAGGATTGGCCAATAGAACTAAGCACTTCACCTCTAGTGACCATCCAGATGTAGCCCCATTCACTACACCCCTTTGAGTTCTACCATTGAGCCAGTTCATCACCCAGCAGAGAGTGAACCTGTTCATGCATGTTGGACAGGGTCAATGAATGCAAGACTACCTGAGTGACAGTTACTCATAAGTAACTGATCTTTTCCTGTAAAAGACCATTGTCAGTAAAAACAAAAATGAAATGCACAGTACAGAAAGCAGTTATTCAAAATGGTGTTGAAGAGCATATAAAAATAGCAGAAAGCAGAAAATATCTCAAAACTCTGTATGGCACTACAGTAGTTCTAAAGTAGCCATTGTTGTTGCTCCAGAGTTTATAGAAAACAGGAATAAAATTAACAGAGCTGGTGGCAACTATATTGTACTCTGTATAATACATTTTGGGGGTATCCTATTTATTTCAAGCTCATTATATATATATATATATCACTATCCATATTTATAGTGTCTTTGGGGTGCTGAACTGTACAGAGGGTAATATAAATCAAGATGAGGAGAATTAAAAGTATACCTATGAAAAATTGAGAAAAGGATTTTGAACTCTTAGTTGTTAGAGTAAGTATGCTTTAGACAGTTAATAAATAAATTTGTGTTTCTGTGAACTTATTACTTTAGTTGGTGTCAGGTTTCTTGAAGAAACATGACTTTTCTTTTTTATAAATTAAATTAATTGTAATTTCATAGTTAAACTTGCTATTAGTAGAAATTTGGGATTAGTAGAATTTTTAGTAACATTGCAGCATTTGGGGAAAAAAAAAATAAGGTATACCATGGCTACAAGAACCTTCAGATTATTTGTTGGTAGTAAACTCTGAAACAATAAGGACTTGGCTAACTTTATTCAGTATTTTCAACCCTTCATATTTACAAGCATTGAAGTTCATAAAAGAACTAACCAACCATTAAACTTTTTCTAAATTGATATTTTTTCTAAACTACAGATTGAATGATAATTTTTTTAGGATCAAATAAAAATTGGTTCATGAACAACAAAAAAAATCCCACAAAGCTACAAAAGTTTTTATATTGTTACATCGTGAATATAAAATTAAATAATAGGTATTTTTAATGAATACATATATTTAATGTGCGGTTAATATATTTAATATAATATATATATAATGCATATTAAATTTGCTTTGTCTTTTGAAAATGTTTATCTTCAAATGAATACATACAAAACAGAAGTATATATATATATTTCAGGAAATATATATATATATTTCAGGTAACCAATTACAGATCAAAATAAAACTATTCTACAAAATGCACAAGAACTAATTATTCCCTATAACAAGAACTAATTGTATTTGGAATTTAAAAGACATTTTATTGCCATTACACATATGTAATATAAATAATAATAATAATAATAATAAACACTTTTAAGGGAACATTATACTTCTGCTTCTTGTTTGGTAATTCCAGTTTTCCAACTCATTGCAGGTGTTGTACATGCTTCAGATAGTAGTGTGTTTGTAGGCTGTTGTTAGCAACTTTGGGGTTTAGGGTTATTTGGTTTTGTATTTTGAAGACTAAGTTCTTGTATCTTCAGAAATTCATTTTAGACATCTTTATTTAGAAAATGTATTTATTTTTGAAGAACCAATGTTTTATCAATCACTATTCTAAAGCATTATTTTTAAGGCTCAAGTAAAAATGTAACTTTAATGTGGCTGTGAATCTTAAACACACACACACACATATATATGAAAGTGTGAATGTGTTTCCATCTTTTAAATGAGAAATTACTATTTTATACACTTTTTGATAGCATAACTCATACTTACCACTTCTTTTTTCCTCCCAAATTAGTTTTGTAGCCCAAACTCAATTTTTGTAACCTTATACTCTGTAACCAATGGATAAATCTTTTATTAACAACTCATTAACAACTAGATTTCCTTGATTTGAAGCTACCTGCATTAAAGAAATTAAATTAGAACAAAGATTTTTTTTTTCTTGCTTGTTTTTCTCTTTTGTTTTGTCAGCTTCAGGAAATACTGCTCAGTTGCCATTCACCAGGAATTTTGGTCTGATCCTTCTGTTTTAGCAGTGTGTATCACTGTCTTACAATGACAAAAAAAAAAAAAAAAAAAAAAAAAAGTAAAAATGTTATAACAATCTTTTTAAATGCCCAAATGATGAATATAATACCTGTTCTATATAATTATCTATTCATACTTCAGTTGCTAGTTTACTTTCTGAGCTTGGTTTAGTTGATCTTTCTGTTTGTTGCATTTGTCATTCTGCTCATGTATATAACTCTAGATTTTTCCCCCTCTTGTTTAGTTTACTGACCTCAGCCTTTTAAAATATTCAGTGATTAAAAATGAGGACATTTAATTAGTGAGGTCTACAGGATCAATGGGTCCTTGTTTTAGAATTTTTTCATTATTCCTAACCAGCTGTTCTTGTGACTCCTAATTATCTTTTAAGGCAAAATAAATATCTGGCACCTGCAAAGTATTTCTGTTTAAAAATATTTATGTGCATCATCCATTTCATTGTGGGATGAATACCTTTGTTTTATGAGAATAAACTTTGGTATTTATAATTTATTTTAATAAGCTACAACTGTATGTAGATCTTTCAAAAAAAAAATCTTGATATCATGCAAGTGTTTTAATTAAAAGAAATGAGGGAAAGGTAATTAAAAGAGCAATTAACAGCTTTCCTCTTAAATAACAAATGGATGAATGTACTCACCAAATTCCCGATACCATAGATATGTGTTTTCTCCTCTTGTCCTCCTTGCACTAGCAGAACATGAGTGTGAATCTTCCTTACACTGAGGTCAGTGGCCAAATTCTAACTGACATAAGTGGAAAACCAGGTTTTAATATGAAGAATTAAAGTATACCATCCATAACTAGCAGGGAAAGGTGGTAAAGTGCAGGACAACTCAAGTAACTTTTTTTTTTTTTCTTTTTTCCACTACAGATCCAAATTCCAAGTTTAATAACATGGAATCGTTCAACTGATAACCTATTAAATATGTCATTATAAGGGAAATACAATCATGATTAAGGGATTAACAAAATATCTAGATTAAATTTGAAAAAAAAAAAAAAATAAATTAAGACATTACGTTGTAGGTTCCTACTCAAAATACTTTTAATTTCTGTATTTCTTTGTAGGTTGATATTTTGCTTCACTTTTTCCCTTTTTGGAATATAATTTCTGATGTTAAGCACAGGTTTCCTCTGAAGAACTTATTCATAGTGGAATATGATTATTGTCTTTTATTTTTTTTTCAATATGATTATTATTCCACCATATATTCACAATTTAGATCAACTGATGTGTGAGAGCCAATAACAATAGATACATGAGAAGTTTGACAATTTATGAGAAAACTATATTCTCTCCACTACTAACCAGATAATACTTCGAACTTCAAGTGTTCATAGTCAGTCCAGTAAACAAACTGGACTGAGATAGCCTTTTTGTACTACTGTAGTATTTGTACTACTGTACTATATTATACTATAGTATATTATACGACCTCAGAAGAAAATGTAGTATATTATACTACCTCAGAAGAAAATGAAAGAGAAAGAATTGATTTCCTTTTTGTCTGACAAACAAATTCAGAGCAAGGTCTGGGAAGGCAGTTTATTGCAGCTAATAGGAATAATAATAATAATAATAAAAAAAAATCTTTAATCAGGTTCTTTTTGCTTACCCTTATATACACTTAAGAAGAATTTTCCTCTGAAGAAGGGATGAAAATTAAAATAAATTAACTCAGTGCCCTACCTCATTAAAGGACATCAATTGTTAGTACTAAAATGAAATAAAATGAAATGAAATAAAATAAAATAAAATAAATAAAATAAAATAAAATAAAATAAAATAAAATAAAATAAAATAAAATAATACTGGTTGGAAAGAAACATCTTTTTTTCCCTGCCTCAGCTGACATTATTATATTCTGTTATAAAATACATGGTTAAAGCAAGCCATAGGACCTTATAACAGCCATAGCACACCCTTCTGAGGAATGAAGCCAGAATCTGACTTACTAGTATACATGCAGAAAATAAGTGCTTCCCAAAGAAACAGAATGTCCATCCAAATTATAACAGTGCTGAGAGTAGAGAAAAGTCAGAAAATGATGTTTGAGTAGTACAAACGATTGCCCTGTGAAGGAGAATCTATCTTTTCCTCTTTTCCAGAGTTCCTTAAAGAATAAGTCAGTAATAGTGGGTGTTACCAATATATACTTTTATATGGAAATATATATATATAAAGAAAAATGCACACATTCTCTCAAAAAATCAAAAAATGTTCTGAAAACAGGGATCAGATTAATACACAGCATTGTATACAGATAAAGTACAAATCTACATAGTAGGAAACTGATTATAAAGTTTCTGAATTATGTGTCTTGCAAGTCTTTTTGAAGGAGCTTGAGTGGAATTTTGGAATTTCTGTCCAAATATGCCAGGTTCATTAAAGGTGCAAAACCTGGAGGAGCTCAATAGAGTCTTCCTAGGTTAACTGCATAATTTAATTGTAGTGTTCTGCTCACAACCAACTTTTTTTATTTTTTTTTTCTGAGGTGTGGTGGGTTAACTTAGCTGGGTGCCAGGCACCCACTAAGCTTCTCTCTCACTCTCTCTCCTCAGCAAAACAGGGGGGAGAAAAAACCCATGGGCATAAGGACAGGGAGATTGTTCATTAATTATTGTCTAAGGCAAAACAGACTTGACTTTGGGAAGATTAGTTCAATCTACTAATAAAAAAATAGAGTACTCACAAAATAGAATGATAAATGTCTTCTCACTATCTCCTTCTATCTCCTCCCCACTAAGTGGCACAGAGATGAGTAATGAGTGTTATAGTCAGTTCATAACACTTCATCTCTGCCTCTTCCTCCTCACACTTTTCCCCTGCTTCAATGGGGGTTGTTCCAACAGGATTCAATCCTTCATGAACTGCTCCAACATGGGTCTTTCCCACAGTCTGAAGTTCTTCAAGAACTGTTCCAGTATGGGTCATTTCCAAACGGTGCAGCTCTTCAGAAACAGACTACCGCAGCATGGGTCCACTACACGCTTCAGTTCCTTCCAGAAAAACTGCTCTATTGTGGGCTCCTCTCCGTCGGCTGCAGTTCCTGAGAGAAGGCTGCTGTGAGTGGGCTATCCATGAGCTACAGCATTCTTTAGGGTATTTCTACCTGCTGCAGTGTGGAAGTCTGCTCCAATGTGGTACACCATGGGCCGTAGAAGCACAACATTCGTTACCAAGGTTTTATCTATAGGTTGTTGGGGAACCTCTTTGGAGATTCTCTGGAGGGAGCACCTTTTCCCCTTTCTTCTTCACACCTCAAACCAAGTTAATCTCTTTCTGTGATAATGATGTTATTTAATCTGGTAAACAGCTCACCCCATCGGGTTGCAGGAGAAAACCAGGGCAAAAAAAGTGCAAGAACTCATGATCTGAGTTAAGGACAGTTTAATAATATATAAAGGGAAAACCAACCAACCAACCAACCAATCCTCCTCGCCCCCCTCCTCCCCCCCCCCCAAAAAAAAAAAAAAAAATTGATGCAGAATACAATTGCTCACTACCAGACATCTGATGTTCAGCTAGTCCTTGAACAAAGGCAGCCCACTAAGCCCACTTCCTCCCCTGCCCCCTTCTCCCCCCACCCCCACAGTTTTATTGTTGAGCTTGGTGTCATATGGGATGGAATATCTCTTCAGACAGTTGGGGTCAGCTGTCCTGGTTTTGTCCCTTGGGCACCCTCAGCCTCCTCACTACCAGGGCAGCATGAGAAACAGAAAAGACCTTGACATTGTGTAAGCACTGCTCAGCAATAACTAAAACATTGTTGTGTTATCAACATTATTTTCATATTAACTCTAAAACACAACACCATGCCAGCTACTTTAAAGAAAATTAACTTTACATTAGCCAAAACCAGGACAGATGATACAAAAAAGTTTGTGAAGGGAAGAGAAAAAACAGCTTGACTCCAAGAAAGTTAATGATATTCTTTTCCACTAGATTCCTATGACCATTTGAGGAACTGTTGTCTATAATACAGTACAAAGAAGCATGATAAGAATCCTGAAAGTTACGAAAGACCATCTACTTTGGAAGACTGAGATTTCTCATCCTAAGTATTAATATTAAAGAATTAATTGTCCAGGAAATAGCCACTTGGGAATATAATCATGGTAAGAATGAATGAATGAATAAAAAAATAAATAAATAAATATTAGGGGGATGGGACTGTCTTCCTACCAGTAAGTCTAGAAATATCAAATAAATTATCTGGAGTCACAGTTTAAAACAAATAAAAAAGGAATCCTTCATACTACAATTAGCTGTGAAACTCATTGCCACAGAACTCTGAAGATACAAAAGTAATTCAAAAGTTTATGGAAAAAGTCTTCTTCAGAGTTATTATATTCTGTGACATAATAAGGCATACTAATTCTATCTTTAACAAACTTTGTAACCACATCCCTGGGAGAGGCAGGTACTGAGTGCTGCCCAGCCAGGGGGGGCTCTGGCTGCCCCTCCAGCTCCTGGAGTCCTTGTTTGTGGGTCCTGCATATGCAAGCCGGACACTCCCAGACATTGTTTTTTGTTTGAGCTGGAGTCCAAATTGCAGAGGAGGGTGCTGTGATCATGTTAAGGCAGATGATGAGACGGCCAGACGGACTCATGGTGCTGACACCCATCTAGGGCTGGCTTCTGTTAAAACACAAGCACAGCCTCGGCCCTCCAAGTTATTAGAGTGTAGGGCCTTTCCCAATAATTGGTGCTGTAATTTTTTATTTTTATTTTTTATTTATTTATTTTACCATGACTTGTGCTCTTTCTTTAACTGAGTTTCTCCCAGATCTGTCTCCTAGATCTGTCTGTCACTTTTTCTCCTGCACGGACAGATGCAAGGACCTTCCTCTGTCCATCGATTTAAAAAATTTAAGAACATAGCATACTTTATCTATCTTTTCCTAGGGTTCACAACCCTACTCTCCCTTCTTTGTTTTAGAAGCTGTCCTGGTTTAGTTAGGGTAGAATTAATTTTCCTCCCAGTAGCTGGTAGAGTGCTATGTTTTGGATTTAGAATGAGACTAATGTTGATCACACACTGATGTTTTAATTGCTGCAGAGCAGTGCTTACACTAAGATAAGGACTTTTCAGCTCCTCGCTCTGTCCTGCCAGCGGGCAGGCTGGGGGTGCAGCAGGAGCTGGGAGGGGACAGACCCAGGACAGCTGACCCAAACTGGCCAAAGGGGTATTCCATGCCATCTGATGGCATGCTAAACAATATATAGGGGTGGCTAGCTGGGGTGGGGGGACTGGCCGCCTGGTGACAAGCTGGGCATCAGTCAGCAGGTAGCAAGCAATTGCACCATGCATCACCCGCTCCATACACATCATTATTATTTTCTGTCCCAATAAACTGTCTCTATCTCAACCCACAGGCTTCAGTTTTTCTCGTTTCTCTCCCCTATCCCAGAGAGGCAGGGAGGGTGAGCGAACGGCTGTGTGGTGTTTAGCTGCCGGCCGGGTTAAACCAAACAGAAGCATACATAAATTGATACAAAGGAACACTTAAATAATGCAACTGCACACAAATATACACAGTTTTAGAGAAATTCACATTAGCAATTGTATAAAGCTTTCTTCTGTACTAAAGGGTCCTGAAAATTTAGGACTAAAACTTTAGCTTTGTAATGTAATGTAAAAGGGTTATCATGACAGTCCTCAAAGGCCACTGTATAGCACACTGACATATTCAAGGCTATCAGCTTATATTTCAGTCTGTGTATTCAAGTTTTGAGGTCCTTTTATGATTATGCAAGCATCAGAAATATAGTGGTATAATAAATGGTATTTATGAAAGCAGAGTTTTAGAGCCAATATTGAATTTGCAGGCTCAAAACACCGACTTAATATTTAAACGAGTATTTGATACTTCTCTTTGTTCAAAAATAGAGTAAATGCACTTACAGAAAAATAACTTTTACTGTTCAACAGGTGCGCTCATGTGACTTTTATATTAGTACAAACTTAGAAACAAACAAACAAATCCACCACGTGACTTTTTAAAACAAATGATACCAATTCACCTTTCCCCTACTTGAGTACATTTACATTAAGGCTTTGAATCATCTGACCCATGATTTTACAACATTAAAATGAATGGGTCCACAAGGATGCTAGTATGTCTTACTGAGACTTAGCATGAATAGAATTAAAGCTCACCACCTTAAGGAAACAGAAAGTCACATGCTCATGCCTTAGCTATATTCCTTTTTGTCTCCAAACCAGAACATAAAGTGTAATAGTAACAGTATTTCATGGCAGTAGATGAGTACTTTTCAATCAATTATGTTTTATTAATTAATATTATTAATTTAATGGCAACATCTTTGGAGAAACTTCCAGTTTTTGTTGTACAACACTGCTTTCTGGTGGTGATTCAGGCATGGGGAGTTCATTCAGTTCAACGTGCTGTAAATATAGCCACACTTTTCCCCTTTAATAGTTCTAGGGCTCTACATAGAGCATACAGCTCACAAGCCTGAGCTGACAGTGATGGACTCAAAGGTTCTGATTCCACAGGTTCTAGGTCCTTATTAATTATTGGATATCCTGATTTGGCCATTCTATCATATAGTACTGAACCATTTTTAATTTGCTCCCTTTTCTCTGGTCCCGGGTCTTCAATTTTGTCTGACCCATCTAGGAATTTTACTGTGGCAATTCCTACAGCCCTTGGTTACCTAGTAAGAGTGTATTGCAGGGGGTTTAGGACCTATCACCCACCCACGAATCCTATAGGAATCACTTTGGTCCTTCACTGGCCAAGTCCCTCGCGGGAGATTGGAACTGCGGTTAGAAGACCTCCACACTCGCTTCAGAACTAGGTTCCGTCTCAGTCACACTCTTACACACACAGGCAACCGAATCCCACCCAACCAAACGGTATACACCTTAAATACTTACGACTCCATCGTCTTCGTTTGGATCTTTGCGCGCAGAATTACGGGTAAAATAAAATGCTGCAGCCAGCAAGGGAGCTCATAAAAAAATCAAATTCTTTGCTTGCCTTTATTCAGGTTCAGAATGGTGTTAGTCCTGACCTGACTCGAACAGGAGCCACCAAATGGTGGGGCGCCCCTCCTAGATCCAGTCAGAATTCAGGAACCGAGACCATCCCAGACGAGCCCCAATTGTGATAAATGATGGAGTCCCAAATAGGATTTTTGTGATTTATTAAGCGAATAGAGGCAAGCAAACAGCGCTGGGTGCACCGGGAGTCTCTGCTCTACCAGGACACACACCTGTTACATCAGGTGGTTGATTTTTATGCTCCTAGACTAATACATATTCATCACTATTCCTAGAAAAGGCAGGGTTATTATAATTAGTTCCCGGAATCCAAACCCTCTTTGGACGCATGCGTATCAGTCTCTGGTGGTCTTTCTGGGAGTCTCTTGTGCTGAAGGCTCGTAGTCTTCCTCCCAGGCTTTGTTCTTCGGTCGTCCTTCAACTTCCCCTTTCTCCTTGTTTGGTGGATCTCTTTGCTGGATATCAGAGACTTGCGCAGTGTCCCATGCAAAAGTCTGCAGTTTCCTAAAAAAAACTCCTTGGTCCTCTTATCTCCCAAACTAGAGTCTCAATGTTCGCCCTTCAAACCCTCTATTTACACAAATTGCTGGATCGTTCCTTTGCATGATACAAGAACTATGGACACTAATCACTCTGTTTTTCTTAAATAGGAGTTTATATTTCATCATGCGGCCCTAGCATTGTTCCATACTGACACGAATCAAATAAACACATTTCACAATTCAATAGTACCATCTTCTGCCCAATAAAACATGAAGCTCAAAGCTGCTTGAGGTTCAATGATTATAATCACAGAATCACAGAATGGCTGAGGTTGGAAGGGACCTCTGAAGATCATCTAGTCCAGCCCCTGCTGAGCAGGATCACATAGTACACATTGTGCAGGATGGCATCCAGGTGGGCTTTGAATATCTCCAGTGAACAAGACTCCACAACCTCTCTGGGCAACTTGTTCTAGTGCTCTGTCACCCTTACCATAAAGAAGTGCTCTCTCATATTCAGCCAGAACCTCCCATGCTTCAGTTTATGTCTCTTGCCTCTCACCTTGTTGCTGGGCACAACTGAAAAGAAACTGGTCCCATCCTCTTAACACCTTCCCTTTAGATATTTATATGCATTGATGATGTCTCCCCTCAGTCTTCTCTTTTCCAGGCTAAACAGGCTCAGATCTCTCAACCTACCCTTGTACAACAGGTATTCCAGTCCTCTAATCATCTTCGTAGCCTTCCTCTGGACTCTCTCCTGCAGTTCTATGTCCCTCTTACACTGGGTAGCCCAGAACCGGACACAGTACTCCAGGTGTGGCCTCACCAGGGCTGAGCGAAGGGGGAGGATCACCTCCCTTGACCTGCTGGCAACATTTTTCCAAATGCAGCCCAGAATATCATTGGCCTTCTTGGCCGCAAGGGCACATTGCTGACTCACGGTCAGCCTGCTGTCCACCAGGACTCTCAGGTCCCTCTCTGCAGAGCTGCTCTGCAGGTCAACCCCCAGCCTGTACTAGTGCTTGGGGTTATTCCTCCCTAGTGCAGGACTGTGCACTTGTGTTTGTTGAACTTCACAGAATCACAGAACTGTAGGGGTTGGAAGTGACCTTGAAAGATCATCGAGTCCAACCCCCCTGCAAAGCAGGATCCTTAGAGCAGGCTGCCCAGGTAGGCGTCCAGACAGGCCTTGAATATCTCCAGAGAAGGAGACTCCACAGCCTCTCTAGGCAGCCTGTTCCAGTGCTCCGTCTCCCTCACTGTGAAGAAGTTCTTTCACATGTTGGTGCAGAACTTCCTGTGTTCTATTTTGCAGCCCTTGCCCCTTGTCCTATCTCCACAAGTCACTGAGAATAGATTAGCTACATCCTTCTGTCTCCCACACTTCAGATATTTATACACATTTATGAAATCCCCTCTCAGTCTTCTTTTCTCCAGGCTGAACAGACCCAGGTCTCTCAGCCTGTCCTCATAGGAAAGATGCTCCAGGGCCTGTATCATCTTTGTGACCCTCCGCTGCACTCTTTCCAGGAGGTCCCTGTCTTTTTTATACCGGGGAGCCCAGAACTGGACACAGTACTCCAACTTCATGAGGTTCCTCTTGGCTCATCTCTCCAGCCTGTCAAGGTCCCTTTTAATGGCAGCACAGTGCTCTGTTGTATCAGCCACCTTTCCCAGCTTTGTGTCACCAGCAGACTTGCTGAGGGTGCTCTTTGTTCCATCATTATTGATGAAAAAGTTGAACAAGACTAGACACAGCACTGACCCCGGGGGACACCACTAGCAACCAGCCTCCAACTAGACTCCACACCACTGAGCATAACCCTCTGAGTTCTGCCATCAAGCCAGTTATCAATCCACCTCACTGTTCACTCATCTAGCCCACACTTCTTTAGCTTGTCTATGAGGATGTTATGTGAGACAGTGTCAAAAGCCTTGCTGAAGTCAAAGTAGACCACATCCATTGCTCTACTCTCATCTACCCAGCTAGTCATCCCATCATAGAAGGCTATCACATTGGTTAAGCATGATTCACCCCTTGGTGAATCCATGCTGACTACTCCTGATCACCTTCTTATCCTCCATATGCTTGGAGATGATCTCCAGGATGAGTTGCTCCATCGCTTTTCCAGGGATGGAGGTGAGGCTGACTGGCTTGTAGTTGCCTGGGTCCTCTATTTGCCCTTTTGAAAACTGGTGTGACATTGGCTTTCTTCAAGTCCTCAGGCACCTCTCCTGTTCTCCATGACCTCCACAATCAGAGATGATGGAGAGTGGCCATAATAATAATAGTGAAGTATTATTACATAATAGTAATAGTGAAGTACTTCAGCGTATGTTTGCACAATTCTTTTATTCATCCTAGAATAGGTTAACATTGACCACAGTTTTGGATAAGATAGGAATCCATACAGATATTTGATCTACTAAACTAATTTATCATTAGGTTTGTGAAAGTGCTTGGAAAACAGTTTTCAGAAAAGTAGTTTTCAATTATTCCTTTTCAAATGGTAAGACATAGATGTTCCCATAAATATGACAGTTGCAACATCTCAATAGTACAAATAATAAATACATTTCCAAAGTTCATTTTTAGTGGTATTACAGTAATGAACCCTCTGCTTAAGAGTTACTCTGTGTATTTATTCAACTACTGTAAAATATAAATGTGTTTGCATTCTTAGTGTACCAACATCAAAATTCACCTTTCATTGACAAACTTCAGCAGGCATAGTGTTGTTGCTTTTAAAATACATTTTTGGTTACTATTATCCAGCAAGTGATTTCTGCAAGAGCTTTTATCACTGTGCTACTATCCTTCACAATAGTGATACACTTGATAATTCACACTTTTCATATATTCAGACTTCCAGGGGGCGTAAGAACCCACCTCCAGATTACAGTTTTTAAGTTTAAAAGATTAGTTACATAGATATATATATTTTTAAAAAGAAGAAAGACCTATAAACAGATTTTAGCTAAAATAATCCCAATTGTTCCTGCCTCAGTTTTCACCTCTTATCATAAAAGTTCTTGTCTAAAAACTGTACTGCACAGTGTTGGACAAATTTGTACTTTTTTTTTTTTTTTCTATGACATATTTGATTTTCTCTACTCCATCTGACAGAAGTCTGACTTCAAACATCACTATATAGAAATAGAAAATATTTTTTTGACTCTCAACTAAAGCAATGTAAATAATAGAATTTTACAAGCAAAGAAGTCAGCAATGACAAATTTATTTCCTTCTAAGTCCTTACAATTAATTATCTTTGAGGAGACACTCATCGTGGACATCACCTAATTATAAACCTTTAAGAAGTCTTCTTGTAAACCTAAGAAAGAAGTAGAGCCCCTTTTCCTACAATGGAAAGTACACTCAGGACAAAAGCATGCCTTGGTGATAAAGTTTTTGAAAGCAATCTCTCTACAGATCCATGATGAAGAGTCATATATGAGGCCTCACAAAACAGACCTTGGTGAGAGAGGCAAAGTTAGTAGTTTTGTCAGTCCTCAGATGTGAGTTGGAAAATTAGGAAGTTCAAGGTTGTCTGCCTTGAGCAGACTATACCAAAAGATATATACTCCTTTCTGTATAACATTCCTTACAAAGATTATTTTTAGATGACTTTATTACATGTTTATACACATAAACTCCAATTTCAAATGTTTATTCTTGTGGTTAATTGAACATTGATTATTAGTTTAATGAACATTAATTGTCAAAATGTAGTGGAACGCTTCTTTGCACTACATGTTTTGTTTTTTTTTTTCATTAATCCATTGCATCATCACGAATCAGTAAAATGTATTTTAATGTAAAAATTGGAATATCATTATAAAGAAATATGAATTATAAAAAATGAATATATAGTGCATTTAAATTTGTGACTTGACCTTAATTTTTTTTGAGTGACAAAACAGGTGAATTTAAAGTTGCCAGTGCCCAGTTGCTTAGCTAATGGGTGATAACTCAATAACTTCTGACTGTATGCCCAGATCCATAAATACATTCTCTTGCACTTAGATTTTCCAGTGTGGCTTAATTAAAATCCAAAAATATTCTGCTTAAACATACTCATTTTGGTTAGAGTTTGGATATACACTGACTGAATATTCTCCATGTGTTTAGCATGTGCTGCTGGGAATATCTGCTCAGTTCATGTAGTTTCAATCAAATCAGAATAAAAGTGGTTTATTGATTTATTAAAGACACATAATTAACTGCCAGTCAGTGAACTATACAGTAGAATCAATATCAGCAATGCAACAGATATACCACAATACTACAGAATGTTAATACACATACACATTTCCAAACCTTCTTCCATGAGTGGGCTGGGGATGCATGCTTCACAGCCCAGGCAGAGATGTTGGTGCCACAGAGCCACATCTGTCAATGACATGCCAGTGCCGTTGCTGCCATGCTTCCCTCGTCTACTGCCTGCTACAAATCTCCAGGCTGCTCTTCTACTGGACTTACTTCTTCTCAAGACGACACCTGTTTCAAAAGTCCCTGTAGCTCCTTAGTCTTTAATTCAGTTGATGGTCATCACCAACTCTGTTACTGTTACTTTCCTGTAATTTCACCTGGTGTTTCCTGGACTTTTTGCCAAGTATGAGAGATATAGGCACCACTGAAAATATGCCATGCCTCAGAGCTGGTAATTTTGTTGAAGAGCCGAGGTGGTTTCACCCAGCTGGGCAGCTGAGCTCCACCACGTAGTGACCGCTCGCTCACTTCCCCTCCTCAAAAGGAAGTGGGGAGAAAATATGATGGAAATGCCCCAGGGGTTGAGATAAGGACAGGGAGATTGCTCAACAACTATTGTTACGGGCAAAATAGACTCAGCTAGGGAAGATTAATATATTACCTATTACTAACAGGCTAGAGCAGTGAGAAACTAACAGCAATCTAAAAGGACTTCCTCCTCATCCACCCTCTCTACCTTCTCCTCCCAAGCAGCTCTGGAGAACAGAAAAAGGGGGCTGCAGTCAGTCCTTGTCCTACCTGCTCTACCAGTCAGTCCTTGTCCCTGCTCTACCAGGGTCTTTTCCATGGGCTGCAGTCTGCTCCACTGTGGCTGCAGGGAGACAGCCTGCTCCACCAGGGGCCTCTCCACAGGCCA
>NC_048894.1:127694252-127715743 GCF_011077185.1 Oxyura jamaicensis | reverse complement strand
GGCTGCAGGGAGACAGCCTGCTCCACCAGGGGCCTCTCCACAGGCCACAGGGGAACTTTTGCTTTGTGCCTGGAGCACCTCCTGCCCTCCTGCATTGACCTTGGGGTCTGCATGGTTGGTTCTCACTCCTCGCTCTCCTTTCTTAAATCTGCTCTCACAGAGGTGCAAACAGCATCATCTCATATTGGTTCAGCTCTGGCCAGCAGCAGGTCCCTTTTGGAGCCAGCTGAAACTGGCCCTTATCTAAAATGGTGCAGCTTATGGATTCTTCTCACAGAGACCACCACTGCAGCCCTCAGCTACCAAAATCTTGTGATGTAAACCCAATACAACAGCCCTCCCAAAGTATACATTTTCAGCTAAAATTGGCAGAATTTACTGTGATTGCTACATGCACTTTGATGCAGTAATATTAAGAGTCAGCAGAACTGAAAATTAAGGATTGAAGAGAAACTGCTTCTGTCTTTGCTGTTTGGCACTTGGACAAAGACAAGAATGGAAACTGTCTGAGTTGTACACAGAGGAGCAATGAGAAGAAAGGGGATGATTAGGAAAGAATGTTAAAATATCTACCAATAAAACATCATTAGTGTTTTTTAAAAGCATTTATACTGCTACTATGCGATTGTAATTGCAAGTGTTTTGTCCATCATCATGAGAGATAAAGGTTGTTTAATTTGTGAGTTGGAAAATGATGGTCACCTAAAAATCCATGATTGTTAAGCACTTACTTTCAATATGGCCAAAGAAAAGGAGAATCACAAAGAGTAATAAAGATAATTAGTACTTCAAAGAGAAGTATTTCTAAAAAGTAATGGATAAATAATAATTTAAAAAAAATGGAGGTGGAAGACCATGGAATTCTGTGTACAGATAAAGATTATTTAGAAGTCCACAATAATAAAACAGTTAAAATAATAATAATAATAATTCTTGCATCTAACACCAAGGCGAATCACATTGTTAAGTACGAGTAGTAGGTAAATAGCTTTTCTTGGCCAACATGGCCAACACTGTCATTCCCAGTACCAGATGCTTCAGGCAAATATTGACAGGACTAGATGGAGGACAGATACATTCCCTGGTGACTAGCTCTCTTTCTACCTATAGCTAGAAGGTTCTACAGCAAATTGATTCTAATCTGACTTAGAGGAGAACTCGTAGATATGTTTTTACCCCTAGAGATGCATGCAGGCAGACAGCAGGCAAGAAGGCTAGAAGCACTTGCTTAAGTGAGAGGGGAGAAAAAATGATTCTCTCTTCTCAAGTGACAAAGAAAATGAAGACCTAGGCCATTCTCAGGGAGATTAGAGATGAGAATGACTCAGAAAGCACCGTAGGAGGCTGTTCCTCCATTGTAGGAGTCTTTGCTATGTATTTTTAACCAAAGTAAATATTTGGGGGCATTATAAAAAAATTATGCAGTACTGAATAAGACAATGAGTAGACAGTCAGTATGAGAATTAAGTGGTGAGAAAGACCAACAAAGTCCATAAGAGGCAGAGTGAAGAGGCAAGTCAGATGTAGTAGCAGAGGAACTACAATCCAAGAAAAAACATGTGACTAACTCCAAATCAACATCTATAGGACTGTACCCTTTCCACAGGTGAGCTCCTGGAAATCAGGAAAAAAGGAAAAGTACACAATATAGCTTGATAGAATACCATCTTTCTGAGGGTTTCAAAGTTTCTGTGAAAGAACTAGGGACTACAATCTAATTTTTAATAGTAGCACATGAAGAGATGGCACAAAAAATATGAAACACTGGTTACTAGGAGGCTCATCTGTGACTGAACTAGAAACTGTCATCTTGGAATATCTCCATGTAAATCTTAACACACATAAAAATTCATCCAGGAAATCTATGTTACTATCTATTTGCTCTACCTCAGTGAACAATAATAATGACCCATAATTTGATTAGATATTGGCAAGACTCTGGTAACGTTAGGCTTTGGATGCAGGGTATCAGACCTTCTAATGTTTTGTTCAGACAGACATAGAGGTTTGTAGTATGCCCATACAGCTTGTTGGACAAAGGGTGCTGTATTTGTTACTGTTTGTGTTTTGGTGTGTTTTTTACTATGTCCTATGTGATAAAAATCAAACTGGATCCTACTATTTAATTCTTATTAGCATATCTATGTCTTTCTTGTCCCTGTGTTCAGTCCAATCCATCCAAAGTGGTCCAAGCAAAATTGCAAGTAATGCTAACTAGTTAATATCAGCCAATTATTTTTGTCCTATTGTAAAAATATTTTGTCCTATGTTAGAAATAAATAATAATATGAAAACTAAACTTAGTTTTCAAGTCAGTGCAACTTTAAAATGTGTTATGCAGTATTGTATTCTTAATTCCTAAGAAGAGGTTTAGTGTGGTAATAAATGTTTAGGAGAGTGCAGAAAACTGACTTTCAAAAATGATGCTGTTCAGCTGGTACATTGCAACTATGAGAGGCAAAAATTCTCATTTGTTACTCAGTTCTGAATTAAGAGAGCACCAGAAGATGAAATTCTTTTCTTCTCATAGATATCTCTCTGTCACTTAAGATGACATTACCCCCAACTCATCCAGCTTTTGCAATCATACATAAGACACTGATAGGAACATAAAAGAAATGCCCTCCAGGGTCAGACCATCAAGCCCAGTTTTCTGTCTCCAACCGTGATAATAGGAGAAGCTATATAGAAAGAATACATGAGACAGGACACTTTCTTTGGTCCATCTCCTTCACCAGTATCCACAATTACTGTGTTAGAGGTGTAAGAGGGCACATCTCTGTTCAGTACTTTTAGTGTTTATTATTATTATTATTATTATTTATGGACCTCATGTCCATGAATTAGTCTAAATCCTTTTTTTTAATTGTCTGATATTATCTACCTCTACAATCTCTGATATTCTCTACCTCTCATGACAGTAAATCCCACAAGTTCCCTATATACTTCTTTTTAACTCTTAAACTGAACACCTGCTAGTTTCATCAAGTACTTCATACTTATGCTGCAGGATTTCATAACAATTTTGTATTCATTTTACCCACTACTTCTACAATTGTGTAAACCTCAAGTATAACCCACACCCCATTCCAAGTCTTCTCCTTTCCAGACTGTAATCCAAGCCTTTTTATTCTCATCATAAAATAGCTGTTCCACCCACTTAATCATTTCAGTTACCCTTCCATGTACTTTCTATAATTCCACAGTATCCTTCTTGAAACAGTGAGGCCAGAACTGTACTTAGTACTGTCTGACTTATAAAATTAAAAGGTTTTATTTTATAAAGACTGTTTCCAGTCAGGAAATTGTTAAAATAAAAGCATTTTTCAGAACTTAATTTTTAAAATACTTTACTGATTTTTTCTTTCTCTCCATCTTTAGAAATAATTCAGAAAGGCTATACTCAATGGTGACCAGTTCTACAGGAATTTCTGTGAAGTAGACCAAAGCCTCTTTGAATTCAAAATCCCAGACCTTGTTTAATTGCTTATTAAAACAATCCCAGTGATGGGATCATGTTAACTTATTTGATTTGCAGCATTTATTAACTGAACTGAAATTAACAGATCCCACTCCAGAATGCCTGATGTGATGTTTATAATATATATATATATATATAATTTAATAGGAAGAAGTTGATTTTTCTTTCCTCAAACAGCACTCCCGAAAAGAGATTTAATTTTCTTTGTTAATGAACTTCCATTAGGTGCCCCAGTAATAATGCTGCTAGTTAATCTAGAAAAATTGTAATCTCTTATTGGAACCATTTACATGCTTCACATTTTATAGTGTATCCTTGACATAAAGAGGAGAGACAGCAATTCAGATCCAGTTTCATAACCCTGAGGACCGTTCAGCCATTGGGCTATGGGTTAAAGAAACTTACATCTCTATAACTTATGTCTCCAGCAAGTTATATATCAAATACTGAACAATGCAAATTATCTGGAGAATTCAAATTGACTCCACTGGTGGTTGGGAGTCATATTTTTTGGCAATTCATTTATTTCCTATTACCTCACTCAGCTATAATTAATCCCCTCACTCAGCTCTAATTAATCCCTTCTAAAAGGTTAAAATTCTGTGAGAAATGTGATGAAATGCCTATCTTCTGATATCTTCCAACCCAAACTGAAAACTTACCAGTTTAGAAATGTTCCAGCTCCATTCAGAGGGAAAGGAATGCCAAATTATTTGATTTCTTTACTCCTTAGAGGGAGAAAGAGATAGACTGTGTCAAAAGAAACAAAGTAGAAGGAAGAAGGCTGGGATGGAGAGATGAGACAGATGCTTAACACATTGCCTTGTAAAACCTTGAACGCAGCCTAGGATTCCCCAGCACCTGCCTTTATGATTTGAGAAATAATGATTAAATTTAGGGTAAAGTAGTCCTATACCGCTATATTTAGGGTCAAATACATCTATACTCCTCAATTCATGTAATGCATCAAATTTCAGTTCACTTGCTAAAGATCTTCTTTAGCTCCAAAGATTCCAGCCCCTAAAGTTCTTGTTTTCCTTGTTCCAATGTTTGTTGCTTTAATACACAGGGAATTGAATAAATAAATAAATAAAAAGATATCAAGTCGAGCAGTCTGAGGTTGAGAAATACAGTAGCTAGATTTGTTTGTGCAATGTTAATCCACTTGTATGTGTATTTTTGTAGTCTTGATAGTACAAGATTAACTTTCACACAGGACCTTTGCCCATCTATTCCATGAGCAGTACTGAACCTTTGCACTTAGTCTCTTTGAACATGTCTCCTTCTAGCTTCTTACAAGGAATTAAACTATAGACTATAATAAAACAGTAATATTCTACATGTAGTTAAACCACTTTTGAAAGAAAATAATAATAATAATAAATCCTTAAGTTTCTAGGTGCTTTTAGCATTTTTTTGAGAATAGTTATGAACTTTTAGAAAAATGTATTCACACAATATTGTCAATGAAAAGTTAATACTGTTACTAGACTTTACTACAATACCTAATTCACAGGTAGACACTGATTCAGCCTACACAGAAGACAGTGAAAACATAGACAATGAAACAACTATGTGATGCAACATTTGGTCCTAGTAGTTAAATTTCTTCTGGTTTTCACCCCAGTAAATTTCTATCAGCATAAGAACAGGAGATCCAGATTTTGATTAGGCTGTTGGGTGGTCACATCACTACAAGAAAGCACTGCTTATGAAAGCAACAGCACATGAAAACATAAGCAATTTAAAATAAAATTTAGAATTCTGAAAGTATTTTAAACAGCTAATTAATAATTATTTTTTCCATAATATGATCAGAAAAAAATAATTTCTCAAAATTATATCCATATTTATAACTATATTTATATATCCTTGTGACATTCAATTAACATTAAGACCTGAGAAAAGTTGTATTTTTCTGAGAAAGTGTGAACTTTTATATTAAAACATTTACATTTCTACAGATATTTTAATATCGGAATGCTATATCAATTCCGCTCTTATCTGCTGGGAAACTGTCCTTATGGTGAATCAAAATATTGCTAAAGCTGAGTGAATACAAATAGGAACACCAGCTAGAAAACATACTTAATATTGATCACAGAAAGAAAGACTAAAGCTAAGAACATGAGGAAACACTAAAAATAAAATAAAAATAAAAATAAAAATGAAATAAATTCTAAACAGGAAGGATTTATTTTCTTCCTTCTAATGGGAAATGTTCAAGATATTTTGACTTAGTTTTTCACAAATAGTAGTACTCTGTAACATGAAAATTGAGAGCTTTCTATTTAACCCTTTCAGGGTTTGAATTCACGTTAATTGATAATAATATTACCTTTTTTAATGTTTGATTCTGTAAGGTGCTAAGCACTATGATCATCAGAGTACTTGCATGCATAGGTAATTTTAAGCATGTGAGTAGCCCACACAAAGCCGTCATCATGTTTTTCACAAGCACATGATGACTCCCATTATTGAGTCCAGACAATGATGTTCGGAACCTTGAACAATCAAATTAAGGGCTGTATATGAAGTGAAAAGACAACAAAGACACCCTGAAGAGTTTATAATTATCAATTAAAGGAATATGAATGTCTGTAAGTACATTTTCTTCAATATATCTTCATCATCTTTTACTAATTCCTGGGTTACTTTAGTGCTGTTATATATTTGACTTGCTCTATTTTTATAGACTTAAAACGAAAGGCAGTTGGGTCTTGCAGGAATGGGGAAAGAGGAGGGGGAGTGGAGGAGGAGAGGGGATGCTGGTGATAAAATGTAATTCCTCTGAACACCTGCTGAGTTTAATTGCACTACAGCTGGTGCTGATTGTAAGTGGGTAAGGGAGGAGTAAGGGGGGGCGGGGGGTTACTGACTGATTGGCTGTCGTTACATCCAGTTTTATTGTCTTTTTTCCCCCTTTCAGTATTATTCTTACAAGTTAAAAGAGACTCTGAGTCTGAGGGATTAGGGACCTAAACCAAAGAGGAATCTTATGATCTGTGAGCAGAATAAGATGTGGTGTTTCCTGGATGAAGACTTCTGAAGAGAACATATGTGAACCTCGAGAGCAGGACTGATGATCCCAACAGACAAATTGCCACAGTATGCAGCATTCACTAGAATGAAAGGTTTATAGGTGAGATATTTAAAGAGGTCACCACGCCCAGAGCATGTGGGTCTGCAATGAAATAGAAGACAGTGCTTGAGATGAAGGAGTTGTGGTCATTCAAAAGGGATAGCAAACCATGCAGAGAAATTTTCAAGCAGGTTCTCATTCTGCAAGAACTTAAAGATAACAAAGTATGGTGGGTTTAAAAAGTATAGCATCAAGGCACTGTGGAACAAACCCCTGTTCACAAAATTGATAGAAATGGGCACTGAAAAATGGACTGTCATAATCTGATAATTGCTGGGGACAAGCTGTTTCAATATAGACAAGTATGATGCTCATAGTTATGATTTAAAGACTTTATTTTAGAAGACATCAAAACAGGTAACAGAATACTACAGCTGGGTAATTATCCTGGAAAACAACCACACAAATGACTCCACCCCCCCCCCCCCCCCCCCAAAAAAAAATAAAATAAAATAAAATAAAAAAATCCCCTAATTTGGGGATAGTTTGCAAGCAGCTACAAAGGTAAAAATGAGAGGTAGCAGGAAAGGATAAGTAGCAGGAAAACACTGACAGCTGTACTTCAGGACTCTGTGGAAGTTTTTCAGAACATGAATGTTAATAGTGATGTTATATAACCTCAGTAAAAGGTTAGGGAGTTATCATTCAGTGATAATAGGTTTGGGAGGGACATAAAAATGTAGGTTTATTCATTTTCAGAATTATAGTAGGTTAGTTAAATATATCACTTCAACTTTCATAAATGAGCTCACTTCATATATATGTATATATTCATATATATTGACTACCTAAGTAACAAACTGGCTATGTTTAAAATAAATACTTTCCAGGAAAGCACTTACCCAAACAAAAATTCTGTAGGTGATTTAAGTGTATTTCAAGTGTAGTACAGGATTAATTCTAAGTGCCTAAAAATAAGGTCAGTAAGAACATTCAAGCTGGAAGGATGCAAACATTTTTGGTACATTATAGGAATTAAAGCACGTTGACATATAACGCTGCTAAATAATGAAATAATGACATGAAAAAAAAAAAAAAGAAAGAAAAAAAAAAAGGAGGGGGGGTAATATTTGGTAATATTTGCCTGGATTAAAGAGCTACAAACACAGTGACATGCAACTGACTTTCTCACTGCTGGAAAAATTTATATGGGAGGAGACTTTGGGTTCCCATTAAGCATCCAGAAAAGACAAAGGAAGGAACTACTTCGCTGTTACATTTTGCCATCTAAAATTCTTCCTTCTTGTTACTTCAGTACTTAGCTGACTCTCACTACTATGTCCTTACATTATCACATATCCAGGTATATTTTTAGTGGGCTAAGCTTAGCTAAGATCTCACTGGCGTTTCAGAAACTTTTGCAGTTTGAATGTTCCTTTCTGATTTGCCTCACAGTTTTCAGAAATGAGTTATTTCACTTAGGTAGCCTGAAGACAGACTATCAAATTACTTTATATAAGATATATATCTCAGTAACTCAACTCCAGTTTCATGTATTTGTATATGGAGTGCCACATATTTAATTAAAATTAATAATTTAATTTAATTTAAAAGCTAACACAGTTTACTGCTGAGCACTTTGTTGTATTTGTTTTCACATTCATATCCTGACTACAAGGTAGACAAGAGACACATCAGATGCCTTTCAAAATTTATCTTAAATTGACACACATTTTGTAGATAAATTTATAGCTGCTGGAACAAAATAAAAATATTTATTATTGACTTATGAAGAAATCTACTGTTACATTTTAATTAACATATTTTGCTATATATTTGTGCAAAATACATTAATATTAATCAAGTGATACTAATTTTATTATAATTTTTAAATTGTTTATATGCTTAATTAACATATTTAAAATCTATTGAACAATTTGTAGCTCCATGCTTTCATGAAGGTTAACATACCAAATGTTACTTATCTGCTCTGCACTGATAATAAAAAATTAATTACATTAATTAATCTTAAATTAATTGATTTATTTCCTAAAGCATAACATTCCTGTTGAGATTATTATTTTAAATGTTTCACACGCTGACACATATTTTTATTTTGCATTCTTGTGCAAATTTCTTAACCATCACATTGACTAATAGTTTCATTTTCTCTCTCCATTCCAAATAACAACTGAGAACAGTCAGAATTTTTTATATCCTTAATATCAAACTAAAATGATGTATTTTTTATATATTTACCTTTCTCACTTGCCTATCTGAGAACACAGAATCACAAATTTGTAGGAGTTGGAAGGGACCTCGAGAGATCATCAAGTCCAACCCCCTGCCAAAAGCAGGTTCCTTAGAGCAGGCTGCCCAGGTAGGCATCCAGATGGGTCTTGAATATCTCCAGAGAAGGAGACTCCACAATCTCCCTGGGCAGCCTGTTCCAGTGCTCCATCACCCTCACCATGAAGAAGTTCTTTCGCATGTTGGTGTGGAACTTCCTGTGCTCCATCTTGTGGCCATTACCCCTTGTCCTGTCCCCACAAACCACTGAAAAGAGGTTGGTCAAATCCCTCTGTCTCCCACACTTCAAGTATTTGTAAACATTATTAACATTATTAAGATCCCCTCTCAGTCTTCTTTTCTTCAGGCTGAACAGACCCAGGTCTCTCAGCCTGTCCTCATAAGGGAGATGCCCCAGGCCTTCCGCTGCACTCTTTCCAGGAGATCCCTGTCTTTTTTATACCAGGGAGCCCAGAACGGGACACAGTACTCCAGGTGAGGCGTGACCAGGGCAGAGTAGAGGGGGAGGATCACCTTTCTTAACCTGCTGGCCACACCCCTTTTAATGCACGTCAGGATTGGCCCTCTTGGCTATCAGGGCACACTGCTGGCTCATGGTAAACCTGTTGTCCACCAGGACCCCCAGGTCCTTCTCTTTAGATCTCCTCTCCAGCAGGTCACCCCCCAGCCTGTACTGATACGAAGGGTTGTTCCTTCCCAGGTGCAGGACTCTACACTTGCTCTTATTAAAACTCATTTGGTTTCCTCCTGCCCAACTCTCCAGCCTGTCCAGGCCTTGCTGAATGGCAGCACAGCCTTCTGGAGTGTCAGCCACTCCTCCCAGCTTTGTGTCATCGGCGTACTTGCTGAGGGCAGACACTATTCCCTCTTCAAGGTCATCGATGAAGATGTTGAACAGAACCAGACCCAGCACCAGCCCCTGGAGAACACCACTGGTCACAGGTCTCCAGCCAGACTCTGTGCCACCAATCACCACCCTAACATGTATGAACACGGACTGCTAACGTAAAGGACGTAAAGTTTTTGTATCCAATCGTAACTCAAGCACATATTTAATTTTTTTTTTATTTTTTTCAGAATTTTTTAATATGGACTCAGTTTAGCTTTTCTCTTTCCATGATCAGTATAATTATAGGACCTTTAGATCTCCACTAAATTTCATTTTCAAGAGACATTAGATCCTAGAAGCACTAGACCATAACACAAAGGAAAACTTCCCTCATTTCATAACACATCACTATTTTCATTCTTGTTCCTTGCATAAAAATAAAAAATAACTAAAAAATAAAAAATAAAACAAAACACTACTGAACAGTAGTAGTAAAAGGAACACCTGAGAAATCCTTTTCTAATATTGACCAAAATTATGCTGAGTACTCAATGTCTATTCTAATTATTAAAACAAACAATTAAGTCTTAATGCCTATTTGTCTTTGATGTACTTTGGTAAAACAATCCTAAGTATTTAGGGAAGAACATTGCATTGCAAGTTCAGAAGACTTAAACTAGTGTTTTATAAACCTCCATGGAGAAAGACTGCTCAATCTTGTTGGGCAAGATGCTTCACTGCTAGACTGTCCTCACAGAGGAAAAGTTTGTCCTTATATCTGATCCTTTACATCTCTTCTCTCAAGTCCTCCTGCCATGCACCACTGTAAAGAGTTTGTCTTTCATCGTGATGGTCTTCTCATAGGTATCGGGGGGCTGCTATTAGGTGACTCCAAAGTAATCTCTTCCCCAGGCTGAAGAAGACCAAGTCGCAGCCTCTCCTCACAGAACAGGTGCTCCAGTTTCTGACAACTTTTATGACTGTCCACTGAATTTATTTCAGACTACTGAACCGTGTCTTGTAGTGAGGGGACCCAGAACTGGATGCACTATTTTAGACACCATCTCAAAAGTGCTGAATTAAGGGCCATAATCATTTCCCTCATCTACTTGGCTGTGCTACTGCTAATACAGCCCAGGATGCTGTTGTTCTTCTTTGCTGCCAGGGCATAGAATAGATCTGGTTCATGCTCAACTCACTCTTTGCCAGGAGCCACAAGGAAAAAAAAAAAAAAAAAAAAAAAAAAAAAAAAAAAAGCCACTTTCCTTTACTGAATAAGTCCAGAAGAGCCACTCCCCAAGCAGTCTATGCCCAGTCTGCATTGGTGTCAGTATATCCTCCTTCCCAGATGTAGGACTTGGCCTTTGTACTTGCTGAATATCAGAGGGTTTGTGTTTGACCATACGTCTAGTCTATCCAAATTACTCTGAATTGCAGCTCATTATTGCTTCTTAGAGGTCACTGTTAACAATATTAAACAAAATACATACCTTGTCTTATTCCTGCAGTAACTGATCTCCACTACCCTCTCATCCTGAACATCCAACAAGTTTTTGTCCACTTAACAGCCCACTCATCCAGATTGTAATAGACAGGCAGTCATCAGTATACATTCAGGCAGTTGAATATAGAAATACTTTGGGAGACAATGTTGATGGTCTTCCTAAAATCAAGGTAAATGATATCTATTATTTTTCTTATGTCCACAAACCCAGTCATTTTATCATGGAAGACAATTGGCATGATCAGGCATGAATCGTCTTTGTTAAACCATGCTGACTCTTCCTTTGTGTCAGACTCTTTTATGTACACAGAAATGTGTTAGGAGAGGACTTACTTTATGATTTTACCAGGGTCTGAAGAAATGTTGAAATATCCTGTAGTTCCCTAGATTTTTTTTTTTTTTTTTTTTTTTTTTTTTTTTTAAGATGGGCACATTTATTTTCCTTCGATCATTGGATTTGCTGATGATGCTAAACTGGGAGGAGTGGCTGACACACCAGAAGGTTGTGCTGCCATCCAGCAGGATCTCAACAGGTTGGAGAATTGGGCAGGGAGAAATATAATGAAGACAAGTGTAGAGTCCTGCATCTGGCCAGGAACAACCCTAGACACCAGTATGAGTCGGGGACTGCCCTGCTGGAGAGCAGTGAAGGGGAGAGGGACCTGGGGGTCTTGGTGGACAGATGGATGACCATGAGCCAGCACTGCACCCTTGTGGCCAAGAAGGCCAATGGCATCCTGGAATGTATCAGAAGGGGTGTGGTTAGTAGATCTGCCCTCTACTCTGCCCTCATGAGACCGCATCTAGAATATTGCATCCAGTTCTGGGCCGCCTCAATTCAAGATGGACAGGGATCTGCTTGAAAGAGTCCAACACAGAGCCACAAGGATGATTAAGGGCTTAAGGAAAAGCTTAGGGAGTTGCGTCTCTTTAGCTTGGAGGAGACAGAGAGGTGACCTTATTAATGTCAGTAGGATGGAGCTTACTAATGTTAGTAGGTGAATGTCAGTAGGGTGGAGCCAGGCTCTTCTCAGTGGCATCCAATGATAGGACAAGGGGCAATGGGTGCAGGCTGGAACATAGGAGATTCTGCTTAAATATGAGACTATTTTTATTTTTATTTTTTACAGTGAGGATGACAGAACACTGGAACAGGCTGCCCAGGGGGGGTTGTGGAGTCTCCTTCTCTGGAGACTTTCAAAACCTGTCTGGACATGTTCCTGTGTGACATGATTTAGGTATTCCTGCTCTGGCAGGGAGATTGGACTAGATGATCTTTCAAGGTCCCTTTCAATCCCTAACATTCTCTGATTCTCTGATATCTCCCCTAGTCTCCATGACTCCCAGAGGATCTTGTAAGGACATCAAAAAATTCTCTCAGCATCCTTCGACTGGCAATCCTGGATATACATAGAGACTGAGGGATAAGAGGCGGGAGAGCAGTCCCATGGAAAGGGATCTGGGGATTCTGGTTGACAGCAAGTGGAATATGGGTCAACAGTGTGCTCTGGCAGCCAAAAGGATAACAGCATTCTGGAATGCTTTAAGCACAGCATAGCTGGTCAGTTGAGGGAAGCGATTGTCCCAATCTACTCTGTGCCAATGCAGCCTCACCTTGGGTAGTCTGCAGCTTCGGGTGCCATAATTTAAGGACATAAAATTAGAGAGTGTTAGGAGGACTATGATAGATGTTGAAGGGTCTAGCGGGCAAGATGCATGTAGGAAGTCTGAAGTCTCTTGGTTTGCTCAGCTGAGTAGACTGAGGGGAGGCCTCATGGTGGCCTACAACTTCCTCACAAGGTGAGCAGAAGTGCAGGCATTGATCTCTGTTGTCTGGTGACAGTGACACAACCCCAGGGAACAGAATGTATCTATGAAAGAAGGTCAGGCCGGATGTTAAGAAAAGGTTCTTCAACGAGAAGGTAATCAGGCACCGGAACAGGCTCCCAAGGGAAGTGGTCATGGCACCGAGCCTGCAGGAGTTCAAGAAGCCTTTGGACAATGCTGTGACATACAATTTGACTTTTAGATAGTCCTGTAAAGAGGTGTCCTGGTTTTGGCTAGGATAGAGTTAATTTTCCTCCTAGTAGCTGGTATGGTGCTGTGTTTTGGATTTAGGATGAGAATAATGCTGATTGTGCTGATGCTTAAATCATTGCAAAGCAATGCTTATACTAAGCCAAGGACTTTTCAGCTTCTCAAACAACCCTGCCAGTGAGGAAGTTTGGGGTGCACAAAGATCTGGGAGGGGATAGAACCAGGACAACTGACCCAAACTGGCCAAAGGAATATATCATATCACATGACATCATACTGAGCAATTAATATGGGGTGGCTGGATGAGGTTTGGGGGTGGAAAAGGGACACCTCTTCTTGGGAATGGGCTGGACATCAGTCAGCTGATAGTGAGCAATTGCACTGTGCATCATTTGTTTTGTACACATTACTATTATTATTTCATTTCCATCCTGGTAAGTGTCGTTATCTCAACCCACAGGATTTTATTTTTTTCTGATTCTCTCCCCCACCCCACTGCAGCAGGGGATAAAGGGCAGTGAGCAAATGGCTGCGTGGTGCTGAGCTGCTGACTGGGTTAAAGCACAACAAGAGACAAGAGTTTGACTCAATGATCCCTTGTGGGTCCCTTCCAGCCAGGGATATTCTGTGATTCTAACAACTCATCATTGAAGGTATAATTGGCATGGATTGCCAGCTATTAGGCCTATAACTTTAAAATATGAATTGCTTAGTTCTAAAGATAATTATGTATGTATGCAATGAAATTTAACACAAATTAGTGATTTATTATTATTATTATTATTTTACAGAGGCAGAATTAACCCTCTGTAGCATAGATATTTACAATATAGGTACCTAAATCTGAACCAATCATTTACACTCCACGTATAGCCATTAAAGAAAAGTAAGTATCACTAAAAGGGAAACTGTTAGTCTAAAGGAAACAGCCAAAATAATTCAGAATCACCTCCTACATTTATCTCCCAGTTGCTTCTTTTTTTCCTTGCCATTGAGTTAGACAATTAACCCAGATGCAGACAGCTGCTTTCTAATATTAACCTTTTATGAAGGTTAAACACACCATTAAAGAAAGAGAGAAATACTTTATGGGTGATAAGAAATTCTTTATAAATATTCTTTATCTGTTTTTACACACACTTCTTCTCGATAAGGTCTCTCTTTCTCTGAAAAAATTCCAAATTCCGTTTTTAGATGTTTCATCTCTTCACTGCATTTCCTAGCGACATACAACTAGATCTACCTCCTTTGATTAACTTTTTTTTTTTTTTTTTTTTTTTTTTTCAGAATTTGCTGCTTGAAAATTAACTGGACATTAACTTGATCATGGGTTATGTTATTAATTTTATTGTTTTGCTAGTTTATTTTTAAACTTTTACTGACATAAAAGAAGCAAAATATAAGAAACATTCTTAGCAACATCCACCAATCTCTTTTTAGGTCTTTTTTTTTTTTTTTTTTTTTTTCTTTTAAAGACTGGAAAAGTGCTTTTACTTCTTAAATTACCTTGATATAAAAAGAGACACTGGTGGTGGGAACTGGTGAATCTTGGTTTGCTTGGGGGATTTGAGTTATTTTTAGCAAGGAGAATTTGCCAAGCACAGCAGAACTGGAAACAGAGTCTAATGAAATCTCAAGTGTCAATATAGGCTAATGATACTTGAGAGTGACATGGTTATATCTCAACAGGATAGCATTGGGCTTAGCCAAATGTCAGAATTTTGATAGGCAGGTATCATAAAGATACATCTCAGTCACCTCCAGTGAAAGAATGAGTGATGAGCATTGTCTAGATGTCCTTCATCTTTCCTTGGCAATTAAAGCAAACAGGGGGCCCAATGTCTGCTCTGCTGTTACATTTACTGTCTAGTTTCCCCTGTATACTATTGCTTTATCTAAGCATCTGTGGTCCCATTCTCCTACAATGGTGAAGATAAGAAAGGCAGAAAGAAATAATTTTCTTCTTAACTTCAGTGGTACTGACCTATTACTTGAGGTAGAGAAGGAAAAATAAAATAGTTAAGTTCCAGACTGCTTACAATCTTATTTTTCATTGCTCTACTCATATTCAAAGCATAGTAACTCAGTACACTGACTTTGGCAACAAAGCTGCTTCTTTTTCTTATCCTAATCCTCACCATCACCCTGCAGCACAGTTCACAACTTTTGTGAAAAACCACATTAAGAAAAGAACCACATTGCAAAATAAATCATTGAAATGAACTGGACTAAAAATAAAACAGAATGTTCATCTCTTGGAAAAGCTAGATCCTGTCAGTGACTTGGTTTACAAAACAGCATCAAAACCAGCTCCACTGGTTCAGCTGAGAGAATGATTTTGACACCAGTTTTACCACCAAAGTCAATGTGTTCTTAACTGCACTCAGTCTGTACTACACAAGTCCTACAAGCAGACTGCTCATAGTACTTAAGACCCCCTTAAACACACTTGTTGATGTTACTGTTCCATGATACAAAGAAGTAACTCTGATGACAGAAGACCAGATTCATACCTTAACCAATATAGATGGGAAGGTGATATACAATGACAAAGAGATTATCTTTTTTTCTGGTTTAGATAATACACCTAGAGCTCTATAGAGTAGTAAAGTCTTCTTTTGGAAAATTAGAAGCAGGTTTAGACAGAGATGGATCAGCCACACAAAGAGTGAAGTAGAAAAAACTTACAGCACTACACTCTGACAAAATGATAATAATAAATAAATAAAAACAAAAGAAAAACAACAAAGCCAGAGATAATTAATCAAGAAAATATACAGATTAACAAAAATTGTTGAGATACATAAGCAATAGCAAAGTACTCAGCAGTAAAGTTGTCATCAGATAAATAGTAAATTTAAAAATATAATTCCATGTGGGAAGGAAACAAGAGAGGGAAAGAGAAATAACCAGAAGGAATAAAGTCTAAGTAGACACACAGAAATTAGAACTGCCAAAACCAGAGTGGTGAGAATGCCAGTCAGCTGTCTGAATCAACCATCAGCTTGTTTCAATCACCAGTCTCCCAGTGAGAGCTTGTGTGCCTGGAGCTGTATGAAATCACAGGCACATTGCCAGGATGGCAAGATATGGTGCCTACACTCAGACTCCTACCTCAGCTGGACCTTCCTTCCTATTGTTGTGTTACAAGGAAATAGGTAGCTATGACAGTGGATTAGAGCCAAAGTCAAGGTGTATGCACCTTGGCAAACTGTGATTCATTATAGCCAAGAGCAGGAAGAACAGTAGATGAACAACATTATTTCTAGCCAGAGCTACTCACTGGCTGATAATGAGAACAGCACCCTAGGGGAACTCAGCTACTTTGATTTTTTGCCATTTCTGCACCAACCCAATTCCTTCCTACCCTGATAACTCTGTGCCAGGAAGAGATGATTTTTGCTCCTACGACTTCATGCTTGATTTAACCTACAAACAGAAGCAGCCCAAGGCTTTCCAAGTTTGAGTTACTAACTGTTTTTGCAATTACACATAACATGTTCGTGCTTCAGTTTCCTCAGTGCTAGGGAAAGTAAACTTCCATAGAGCCAGCCTATTTGCTCAAGCAAGCTTATCCTGTAAAAAAACATGATATCCCAAAAAAAAAAAAAAAAAAAAAAAAAAAAAAAAAAAAAAAAAAAAGAGGACAGGGGACATAGCACTACAGACACACAAGCCTTAACAAACAGATTCCAATTTCTGCCTGCCAATCTGCCATTTTACTGGGAAGGGGGAAGGTTCGCTAGCATAGACACTCACTAGTAAAAAGGAATATGTAGTTTCTGTACAACAGATAGTTAAGCTTTAAAGCATCCTCAGTGTCCAAACAGCTTAAACTGCTTTGACAGTCTATCCAATTTTATTATCCACATTTCACACAGTTCAAACTGAATTCAGCTTATCAGCTGATTAAACGTATTCTGTAGCTATTTTTTAGTTAATCGGATAATTTCCTTCTATGACTCAATGTAAGGTATAACTAGTCATGAAAATAAGTTGTAAAAAGCAAGGATGCATACTTCTAGTAGTATTACCCATGTCAACTGGTCTTTGATCATTAGTAAAAACACTTAGAGGTTGATAAAAGTCCTTGGATCATATGTTTTGCCGAATAGCCCACTGTAAAGCTGGTGTTCTATTAAAATTCACTTACTCTGGAAATCAATGTTAGATGTACTTTGAGACCTGAGAAGGAGAGAAGACAGAAAAGAGAGATGCATTTTATCCTATCCACCTACGTTGGAAAATACCTTCTAGATCATAAAGTCCAACTATTAACCTGATCTACCAAGTCCCATCTCCAAACCATATTCCTTAGTGTCACATCCACAAATCTCTTTAAGATGTGGACTCAGTTCTAGCTCAAAGAACTATCAGGACTGAGGGCTTGTTTGCTTTTCTACAGTTACAGCCATTCAAGAGAAAACTACTTGTGGCAGGGGATGTGGACTCTACCACTTCCCTGGGCAGCCACTTCCAATGCCTGACCACTCTCTCCATGAAGAAATTCTTCCTGATGTCCAATCTAAATATCCCATGGCACAACTTGAGACCATTCCCTCACATCCTATCACTTGTCAACTGAGAAAAGAGACCAACACCATCCTCACTCCAACCTCTGTCCAAGTAGTTATAGAGAGAAATGAGATCCCTCAGCCTCCTCTTCTACAGACTAAACCACCTCAGCTGTTCCTCATATCACTTTCTTTTTCTAGTCCCTTCACCAGCTTTGTTGCTCTTCTCTGCATATGCTCAAGTGACTCAATATCCTTCTTGTAATGAGGGGCCCCAAACTGAGTACAGTATTTGAGGTGTGTTCTCACCAGTGCCATATACAAGGAGGACAATTACTTCCCTAGTCCTGCTGGCCACACTATTTCTGATGTAGGCAAGTTATTTCTGAATAAGTAGGAGACACTATATTTGCAAAAGCCATCAATGCCCCTGAAAGTTTACAGTCTTATGACAGTAACATTATTTGTTTTTATTTTGGTATTCAGAATCATATGGATATATCATGCCAAAATGTTATGCAAAACTAGCTCAGAGAACTAACAGCACTGAGGGCTTGTTTGCTTTTGTACAGTTACAGCCATTCAAGAGAAATCTACTGGTGGCAAGATGCATGGTAAGTCTGAAATTAATTCTGGATAGGTTTCTGTGAAATTCACTATCCTCATACTATAGTTCTTAAAGCACTGCTGGGCATATCACACCTCTTTTTACCATACTGTTTTCTAAATTTAAAATAAAAAAGATATTCACCATCTTTTCATCAATAAATGATGTACAGCCATTCATGAACATGTAAGAGCAGATTGGCTGATGAAAATTCTTTGCTATTACTCTTGTAAATTTTACAATCCCACACTGATCACAGAATAGTTTGGGTTGGAAGGGACCTTAAAGATCACCTAGTTCCAGCCTCCCTGCCATGGGTAGGGATACCACCCACTAGCTCATGTTGCCCTGGGCCTTGTCCAACCTGCCCTTGAACACCTCCAGGGATGGGACATCCACAGCTTCTCTGGACAACCATTTATTGAGCCTCACCACCCTCTGAGTGAGGAATTTCCTGCGAACATCTAATTTAAATCTCTCCCCTCTTTTAGTTTAAACTCGTTCCCCCTCATTCTATCATTATCTGTCCATGTAAAAAGTCACACTTCACCTTTTTTATTAGCTCTCTTTAAGTACTGAAAAGCTGCAATGGGGTCTCCCTAGAGCATTCTCTCCTTCAGGTTGAACATCCTCAGCTTTCTCAGCCTTTCTTCATAGGAGAGGAGCTCCAGTCAGTCCTATGGCTATTTTTGTGGTCCTCCTCTGGATCTGCTCTAACAGACCCACATCCTTTTTGTGTTGAGGGCCCCAGACCTAGATATAATACTCCAAGTGGGGCCTCATAAGAACAGAGAAAAAGGAGACAAACCTCCCTCAACCTGCTGGCCATGCTTCTGTTCATGGAGCCCAGGATGCAGTTGGCCTTTTGGGCTGCAAGAGTACACTGTTGGCTCATGTCAAGCATTTTGTCCACCAGAACCCTCAAGTTCTTCTCTGTTGCTCTCCACCCAGTCTTTACACGTCTGGGATTGCCCTGACCCATGTGCATCACCTTGCACTTGGACTTGTTAAACCTCATTAGGTTCATATGAGACCATTTTTCAAGCTTGTCCGTGTCCCTTTGATAGCATCCCTTCCTTCTGTTGTATTGACTGCACCACTAAGCTTGTTGTCATCTTCAAACTTGTTATGGATTCACTCAGTCCCACTGTCTGCACCATTGATAATAAACAGTGCCAGTCCCAAGACAGACCCCTGAGGGACAACACTCATCACTAACCTCTACTTGGATATAGAGCTGTTGACCACAACTCTCTGGATGCTAAGATACAAAACATTCCTACAAGTATTTGCATTGTTAAAAACATGTCATTTCCTTCCAGGACATTATGGTGAACTTTAGAATTTCAGGTAGTTGGATCCCAAAAATTTTAGATGGCATTTCATGATTCATTAGGAGTAACACTGTAAAACTCCACTGGAAAGGACCCTTGGACACAAATATTGCTTGCTGTTTACAGAACTCATGACACTGAACTGTGAAAAGGTTTTGCTGGTTTGGTGAAAAACCAAGGCTGACTACTCTAAACTCTTTTCAAGCTCTAAATAATCCACAGTTGGGTTCCTGGGCATGAACTCAGAACATAAGAATTACAAGTGGGTGAAAATTAACTGAGATGGTACAGAGCTCTAAATATAAAACTGAAACTATATTTGAAACTACACATGAATATACACAAAATGGAGGAGGGGGAGGAGGAAGATCTTTATAAGAAATATCACTGGACTTAGGGGTTAATAACTTTTCTGAAGTTATCTATACCATTCCACATATTCTCCTGTCTTTTCAGTGGTCATTAAATGTCAGTTTTCTGTGAAACTGAAAGGTGTTTTCTTTGAAAGATAACATTTCTGTGAACACAACTGGGAGATATTACTTCCCAGTTGTCAGGATTTTGCATAAAATAGCCCAAAGATTTCTCTGCTTAGAACTTTTTGAAAGACAAAAATCTTGTCTATGATTCATCAAAGTTAAACTGTGCTGAAGAGAGGCCACATTAAATACCTTTATAAATTCTTGCCTCAGTATTCTATATGATACAGAGGCACATTATCTATTCTTAGGTTCCTATAGGGTTAATTTTCTCTTCCTTTTCCTCTCTGATAGGAAAAGACTATGAAAAGGGATTTTATGGCAACAGAACATGGAAAATTGGATGAAAGAATAGCTATGTGCATAGGCTTTGAAGACTTCTTCTATCATTGAGCTTGGGGAGTTTCTCTCTTCCCCTGCTCTTTCTCTCTATTTTCACTGCTCCTGTTGCCTTAGCTTCATTTCTATTTACCAAAAGTTTTTCATTGCTGAACATATCTCACTGCAGATAACTCTTTTGCATTGTTTTTGCAGGTAAGAGAAAAATCTTATTCTTAGAGATGAGAATTCCAAATGTGTATAATTAAAGAAAAACAACTCAAATGAGAGGAAAAAGACAATAATAACTTAAATGTAATAAGAAGGCAGGAATGAGTCATATAAGGCCTCCTTTTAAATGAATAACCTACAAAGAAAACAAGAGATGACCTGGAAATAAATTAATGCCTTTACAAAGTAAGGAAGTTTACATTTCTTGACATCTTTCCCCCTTCCCTCCCCCACCTGTCCCCCCCAGTACATAAACATAAATAAAGAAAGAAAAATATGTTGTAAAATAATATTCAAGGAACTGTGCTTGGTAAATAACTGACCAAAAATACCTAAATTACAAATTTCTTCAGTGACAATATACAGGAAAGTGGTGGAACAGGATACTTATTTCACAGATTATAGGTGTTGAATATGGCCTGAATTCCAAGTCAGCAGCTCCATGCCAGAAATACAGTTAGCTCATCAGCTTCTTTCTTCGTTGGGTTTTCATAATATAATATCATCACCACTTTTAAAAGAATTTAGCAGATTTTTTTACTACTGTCTTGTCTTCTTCTGTGTTCGTGGATAATGTTTATTATCAGCCTAATGTTTATTGTCAGCCTCACCAGAGCTGAGTACAAGGGGAAGACACCTCACTGGTCCTGCTGGCTATACAATTCCTGATACAAACCAGGATGCCATTGGCCTTCTTGGCCACCTGGACACACTGCCGGCTCATGTTCAGGTGAGCATCAGTTAGCACCCCTGGATCCTTTTCCT